>NW_024424675.1:39643079-39693298 GCF_017311325.1 Ursus maritimus | reverse complement strand
CTCTCTCTCTCTCTCTCTCTCTCTCTGGCAAATAAATAAATAAAATCTTTAAAAATAAAAAAATTAAAACCCACCTCATTCCTATAGTGCAAAGATGGAAACATCTAGCTTTTTATTAGAAGAGAAAATGCTGCGGTGGGGGCCAACCCGGGTAGCCAAACAGTGAATTTTAGTGAATTCATCTCCTAAAGATAGTTCACTGCCAGGGGAGTGTGGTTCCCGAGTAAACTTGTGAGCCCAGAGATTAATCAGACATGTAGTCAGGAGTAGTTCAGGGAGGTTTTTAAAAAGAGGCAGAAAATGTCCATAGATAATGTTATTGGAGGAACTCTTTCCCTTCTTGACATGCTAGACATTTTATAAAGTACAAAACCCTCTTGAGTATTAATGGGCTCTCAAGTACTCGGGATTATTTAGAGACGGGATGAGAGAGAGGGGGAGCAGGCTGTCACAGACTGGGAAAATGGTGTGTGCACAAGCACCACGAAACAAAGGAAGCTTCTATATTTAGAAGCACGAGTCCTTTGGGAAGACGACCCTTGGAAACGAATTGACTGCTTTCCTTAATTTTGGCACTCTGAGCTCTGGATCTCTCTGGATCGCCCGGAGCGGCCTTCAGTTCTGCACCTGAGGAAGTTAAGCCGGCGGTGGAAAGTTCCCTGGGCCCAGCTTGCTCACCAACCGCCCGAACCTCCCTCACCCGCATCGGAAAGGAAAGTGTGTTTGCTGCCCTGTGAACCAAGTATGCAGCGAGGAATGCTACCTTTTATTTATTTTTTTTTTAAAGATTTATTTATTTATTCGATCCCAGAACGCCGGGATCATGCCCTGAGCCGAAGGCAGACGCCCAGCCGCTGTGCCACCCAGGCGCCCCGAGGAATGCTACCTTTTAGGATGAATTCACAGAGCAACTGAACTGAGCTGAACTTTTTTTTTTTTTCTTTCGTTCTGAAGGCCTCTGGGGAAGTTGATAAAGTTATGATTTATCGTTTTGCAAGGGACATTCCAAAACAGCAGTTTGTTTAATTTTAATTTTTTTTTTTTTTTTAAAGACAAGTAAAGGTCACAGAGACCAACTCAACTTTTAATCTCATTTCAGGAGGGTTGTTTTGAAAAGAGGGGTATTTAGGGGCTCCTGGCTGGCTCCCTCGGTAGCGCCTGTGACTCTTGATTTTGGGGGTGCTGAGTTCAAGCCCCACCTTGGGCACAGAGGTTATTAAAAAAAAAAAAAAGGATATTTAAAGAAATTGGGAGCCTTTTATTTGTCAAGAATAGTTTCAAAAAATAACTGAAACTATATAATAATATCTCAATACATTCTGAGTGTTAAAAAAATCACTATGTAGTAAAAGGTTTATGGAAAAAATGGATTTCAGAAGGGACATCCAAAATAATCAGTGGGCATCGTCATCAAACATAATTAAAGGCCGGTTAAGGAAACAGGGTGATAAGTTTTAGAAACATCAGAATCCTAAAACCAAATTCTCAGTTCTGGTCCACAGCTTCCTATATGCCTGAGCTCGTTTTTTTTTTTTTTTTTTTTAATTGAATTTTTAGCAACCAGCTGAGGCCTCTGCTTCCTTCAAGTATGGGACAATCCTAGTTACTTCCTCCTACTCCTTCCCTCCCGTGGGCCCAGAGGGCAAAAAATTTCCCCCTTTTAAACGCTGATACCGTGTGAGAGCCACTGCTTTTTCCCCAAGCTGGGGGTAGGCCTTTTCTCAATTTTCATATGTATCAGTTCCCCCTATCCCCCACGGCTGCAAAAGCAAGTCTTCGTTCCTAACCATGGCTTTGCAAACCTTCGCTTGGTTAGAAAGGTCTACCTTCTGCAAAACAGAAATGGCATTTTAAGAATTTTAGTTGGTAGATAAACACATCTAAAGGTTGTGATAGCTCTTGAGATCCTCATTCCCAACTTCATCTTTAATTGAGAGGTCCAATCTTAACTAGAACTTAAATGAAAACTCGAAATAAAAAATTAAAAAAAAGAAGAAAGTTCCAGAAGTACGGTAAACCTGAAATGCTCTTAAAAAAAAAAATTAAAAGGTTTAAGGATCCGTGTCCAAATTACCCTATAAACAATCCTTTAAAAGTAAAACAAACAAAACACCACATTCAGAGATTCATTACAGGGGACCTACTGAGGACTATATAAGGTTGGCGTGCGTGATCACGACAACAAAAGTGAATTTGCCTCAGTTTGAGATCTCAGAGTTAAAGGAACAAACGGAAAAAAAAAATCTATGTGAAAAGTGTTTAAACATCGGCTGCTCTGAAAAGAGGTATAAAAATAAAACCGAAGAGATAGAAGAACTGTTTTCTGTGTGCAGTGGGAAAGTTTACCCAAATGACAAGCTGTCATGTGGGACGTCCCAACAGCATTCTAAAAAGTCTATTTCCTTAGATCAAAAAGGACAGACAGAAGCCCAACACTTATATCTGTGCTGGCTGGTCATGCTCCCTTTCCCTAGAGTAATTATATGCTCCATCCATGAAGCAATGCGGCTAATACCTTAACGCTCTGAGTACAAAGACGAGTGGGGTCATATGACACTGCTAAATTTAGAAAAGGGCTCTGTTTTCTGTTTTGCTCAACGCTTACAATTTTCTGCTCTGAAGGAAGAGGAGTTTCAAATGCACATTGATCTTTCTCATATCGTGAATGAACCAAACGAGCACCTGTGTTCAACTGCCAAAATACAGTTTTTTAAAAAGGGAAAGAGAAGCCTGTGTACTCTTAATTCAACATAGGAGGGATAATTTTTTCCCCCTGCTTTCTTCAAAAGAACATAACCAGAAAGGTACAGTAATAGTATTTACAAAAGGTTATAAGTGCAAAGGCGTGTATTTAACTAAACAAAACAACAGAGTGGAATGGTGATAATATTCCAAGGCAATTCAGATGAAAATCTTCCCCCAAAAAACACACAAAAAACTGGTAAATCTTGGGAAAAACTAGCTCGTGGAACTAAGCAAAGTGACTGTAAAAAAATTAACTGTAAGTGGGAAAATAATTTATTAGTTACAGAAATGTGTGTGATTCCTTTTTCAGAAAATGTCTGGAAATACTAGACTTCAAAATGGACAGTTTTTCTTTTAAATTAAATGTCAAAAACCTCCATGTAGTACAATAAAGCCCAATTTCTTTGAAAGGATGCTTGTCGTCTATGAATATTCTCTCTGTGGGTGTAATCCAAATATTCTCCTGGAGTTGAAAATTGGACTGATGACATTTGTGGACTGTATCACGTTTGGTGTGAGAATTAGGTTCAGGCTCCCATATGCACAGAATTCATGCATTTATTTATTCGATATTTATTAGGCCCCGCCTCCTAAAAATGGTGACGACCAATTTACATATCCAAGATAGAGACAGAACAGGTGCTTGCGTGTAAGTGGATTTTAACATAGAGTCATTGTGTCAAAATGATGTAGAACTCTAAAAACAGTCCAGGTTAAAAAAAAAATAATAAGAAGAATAAGACTCCTGGTTAACCACGGCAGTTTTATTACATCAACATGGCTATTTTAATTAAGAAAATGTCTATGCAAGGCTCCCTTATTTTTGTATCATTATAATTTTCTCTCTAGCTTTCTTAGGGCATTTGTTGTTGTTTTATAGAATTTCTTTTTTTTTTTTTAATTTTATTTATTTATTCGACAGAGATAGAGACAGCCAGGGAGAGAGGGAACACAAGCAGGGGGAGTGGGAGAGGAAGAAGCAGGCTCATAGCGGAGGAGCCTGATGCGGGGCTCGATCCCAGAACGCCGGGATCACGCCCTGAGCCAAAGGCAGATGCTTAACCACTGTGCCACCCAGGCGCCCCTGTTTTATAGAATTTCTACTGCTGTTGAGCAGAGACTCTTTTTAATTGTAGCTCTAATTCTTTCGTCTTCCATTCATTCATTTCTTACTCAACAATCATTACTCAACAAGACTGGTCTAGATGCTCAGGGACCCTAGAATTTCGATTATATGAACTGGCCAAAATTTCCCAAAAAAAAATATCTCAAGGTTTTGGAAATAGATCATCTTTAAGGCACATGTTTCTGCTTCCCTCAATTCACTGGAATTGGGGTGCCCAGTGCCGTAGTTGATCAATTCTAAAGATCACTTTAGTTTTTACATTTTTAAAGTAACTGAAATGAGTGTGCGTTTTGCAGCTGATGGCATCGTGCAATTATAATTGGAAGCATTTCTTTCTTTCTTAATAGTTCACAAAATAATGGAGCATCTTACAAGGTGATGTTTTAGGTTTGACAAAATACAGTAACTAGCCCCTGGGGTGTTCTGAAGTATTTTGACGTTATTGCTTAAGTACTTCTTCCACGATGGACTTCCACAGGACCAACAGCATTGATGGGAATAGTCTGGCTTAGACCCTGGAGCTATGATGGGACACCTAGTTGCCTTTGCCCCATGTATTACAATTAGCAGAAATGAACTAGTTAGCTCTCTTGATCACTGTCAGCCTCTCCCTGGTAAATAAGCGCCAGCAGCGCAGGGAAAGCATCTCTCTTGCTCACCACTGTATCACCATGGGTTCGAATGACACCAGTTATACTCTTTCTCAGCAGAGAGCCCCGAATGCTGACTACCTGTCAGGTGTTCTCTTAGATGCTGGCAATACAGCTGTGAGCCGGGTTCTGTCTTCATGGGTTACAGTCTTTGCATAAACAACTAAAAAATTAAATAAAGCAAGGCCATCTTGGTTGAATGAGCACTGTTGAACAGTTTCTTGCCCTAATTGAAGAAAAAGTGGCTAAGGCAACACGGGCTAGTTCCCAAGCTACTTTTATGTTTGGCTCTAAAAGTACTTTGTTTGGGCTAAGCGTCTTGGTTTTCTTTGTTTCTTTTTGTCTTCTATCAATAGCAAAAATAAGTAGAAAGACCCACTGACTGGCAGCAAGACAGGGCAGCCCACAACTCTTGTGTAGCCTGCCATCCCAAATGGATTAGTCGAGAAGCCACACAGCTGATAATTCTCCAGGGAATCCTGGAGTGTGGCCTCTGGTTAAGTTCTGCTTAGCAGTTAACATTCCTCCCTTAAAAACAAAATGCCCTGGCGCCTGGGTGGCTCAGTTGGTTAAGCGTCGTCCGCCTTCGGCTCAGGTTGTGATCTTGGGGTCCTGGGATCGCGTCCTGCGTCAGGCTCCCAGCCAGGCGGGGAGTCTGCTTCTCTCTCTGCCCCTCACCATGCTCGTGCTCCCGCTTTTTCTCTCAAATAAATATATAAAATATCTTTTAAAAAATGCCCACTGAGTATATTTAGATGTGCCCCTACTGGGTAGTTATGGGTAGTGGTGGGGGACTGAGTCCTACTGATTGGCAGCTGGAGTGGTAACCTAAGGACACCTGCTCCCATTCTTCCTACTCTCTCTCCACCCTGTCATCGCTGCATCGACCAGGATCCAGTACCCTATTCTGCTTCGTGTCTGCTCTAAAAGCTAGCTTTAGTAGAGGTCGAAGCCATTAAAACACACTATTCAAAGTTAGCAGAATATATTTACATTTCATCTTAGCAGCATTATAGCTCGAAAAATAATAAAAGTGGCAAAATTGGTCTCCTACATCAACCAACCCTCGAAAAATAATAAAAATGGCAAAATTGGTCTCCTACATCAACCAACCTCCTCCATGTAAGTGTCAGTCAGCTGAGTGACATCCCAAAGTGATATGGGTTACTCGAGAAAAAGTAAATTGCAGTCATTTTAAGTTAGAAATGTGCCTGAAGTCTTATTGCTAAATAGTTTCCTCTGAACGCTGCGTCTTAACTATTACGTTTTATTATCACTAATAATGCTAATTATATTTTATAATGCACCTAATATATGTAAAGCCTTTGCTGGACCCAGGGAAAGAATGATAAAGAGGACCTGATGTCTGCTCTTGACTTTACATTAAATAGAAGTATCAGGTAATTCCCGGGAGCAAAAGACTGCAGCTCAAGAGTCAGAAAACCTATTCTTTTTTTAAAATATATATATGTATATATTTTAAGATTTATTCATTTATTTGAGAGAGAGAGGGGAAGAGTGAGCCCATGCAATTGTGAGCAGGGGAGGGGCAGAGGGAGAGGGAAAGGGAGAGAAAGCTTCAAGCGGACTCTCCACTGAGCCCAGGGCCAGAGGCCAAGGTGGGGCTCAATTTCAGGTCCCTGAAATCATGCCCTGAGCCAAAATCAGGAGTCCAAGACTTAACAAGCTGAGCCACCCAGGCGCCCCAGCAAACCTATTCTTAAAGGTCGGATGGCACATGTTTTAGTCTTTTTTTTTTTTTTTTAAGATTTTGTTTATTTACTTGAGAGAGAGAGAGAGAGAACAAGCAGGAAGAGCAGCAGAGGGAGAGGGAGAAGCCTGACGTGGGCCTTGATCCTGGGACCCTGAGATCAGACCCCAGCCGAAGGCAGATGTTTAACGGACTGAGCCACCCAGGCGCCCCCACGTTTTAGTCTTTGAGAGCCATATAGTCTGTCTCAACCACCGACAGCAAGTCCATAAATGAATTGGGCACAACTGTGTTCCAATAAAACTTTATTTATAAAAACAGGCACCTGCCCGTATCCGCCTCTGGCGGGAGATTGCTGAGACCCGCTCTAGGTGTATTAAGCCCCTCAGCGGTCACAGCCTCCCCCGGAGGCCAGCACGAGTGTCGTTAGCATCGTCCCCTTATAGAAGGGGAAACGAGCTGGAGGGACGGTAAGTACGGAGCCACTGACCACCAGAAACCAGCACCCGAACGCCCCTTTTCCCTGTTACGGAAACAAGCGTAACCTGTGAACTCGCACATCAGTGGTGCAGACTCCGGACTTCAGATGTGACGCCTTCAGTTACAACCTGTGAGAGCTGAGCTGCGGCCCTAAACCCCCCTGCCTCACCTCTTCGTCTGCACGACGGGGTCAGAATTGTGTCTAACCCTAGTGAGGCGTCAGGGAGCCCCTGGAGAGGAGCCCCGGACAAAGTCATGGAGCAACAAATGGTCCCTATTGTGATGACAGGGCACAGATGGAGGCGTTATGGGATGTGGGTGTGCGTAAGGGAAGGGTCCACAGAGAAGCATCCTGTGCAGAGGCAAGTCAGAAGAGAACTGAGAAACATCGGCGGGGAGGAGAACATCAGCCAGAGGCGGGCGATGCTTCCTCATCCCAGATGTTTCCTTCCACGCAGGAGGAGTGCCACCAGCGTGACACCCTGGCCTCTTGGTCTCTTACGTCTCCTCCCCAGGCGGGTCGGTGATTTGATCTGACACTGAGTCTGGATGGAGAACTGGGTTGGGTTAGCTCGGCCCCCTCTGCTCACTTGCTCTCTCGGGAGCCAGCAAAGAGCATGTGCTGTCAAAGCCTTTGACCCACAAGCTTCGCATCAATGACCTGCCCTTGCGTTGACTTCCTCTGGTGGTCTTGGGTTGCCTGTCTCCGTGGGGTGAGCCTGGTCCGCCTGGGGTTCAGGGCTAAGAACCTCACCTCTTCACTGGTGCTGGCTTCCTTGGTCTCCACTTGTATCACCTTTTTTCCCCCTCCTTGTCTGGCATTTGGGTCAACACATAGGCAAAGAGTACTGTTAAGGTCTTTCGCACTTTGGGGCTCTCTTGGATCCAAACAGACCCCACATCCCCTGCCTCTGTGACACTCCCCCCCATCCCCTTGGCTTGACATCTCATCTACCTACTAAAGATTCACGCAATTCCCCCTCAAGCCCAGTTCTTGAGCCCAAACTTTGGTCTTGTTTATCCATTTGCCTACTTAGGGAAAACCAGCCCCTCACCAGGCTATTTCTGCAGAGCGGTATTCCCACCTGAAGCGTGTGGAGAGTAGTCATTTGATTGTTATTTGCTCGCCTTCATGAGAACCTAAGTTACGCGAAGGAGAGACATTTCTATTCGCTGTGTCCTGAACAGTGCCTGGAACAGGTAAAGCCCTCAAAAAATACTGTTAAATGAATGAATGAATGAATGAATGAATGAAGAGAACAGAGCAAGCAGGTCAGATGGGGTGGTTCTGAACTAAAGAGTCCACACTCCATCCAAAGGGCACCTCGTACTATGCTCCCCTGACTAAGCCCAAAGGCAATCTAGGAGCGTCTCATAATTTTTCAAGATAAGCCCCAAATCTGGATGTCATGAAGTCTCCAGGTTATATTATTTTTTTTTAATAAAAATAACTTTTTGTTACTCCAAGTATAGTCCACATGCATTTTGTAGAAAGTTAGAAAATAGAGCTAAACAATAATGTTAACATAAAAACCACAGACTCCAACCTCTGTGGACGCTTTATGCTTCCAGATCTTTCTCTGTACACATACATAAACATCCATGTATTTTTGACCACAGGAGCTCATCCCTGATTTATTGAGTTAATCGCCTCCACCTTTCCATTTCAATACATTTTTTTTCTTATCTGGTATCGCTCCAGGTTCAAATTTCCCTACTGACCCAAAAAATGTCTTTTGCAGCTGGTTTACCCAAACCAAGATACACTCCAGTCCAGGCCCAGAACTGGGTTATTATGTCATTGCCCATCTTTTCCAATCAAGCTCAGTCTCTTCTTCCATCCTCTGTGCCTTTTTAAATAGGCCGGGCTAGTCGTCCTGTAGAATGTCTTTTTGGGGGGATTTGTGTGTCCTCCTTCTTCACGATTTTATTTTTTTTTTAATTTTTATTTATTTATTTTAGAGAGACAGAGTGAGTGAGAGAGAGAATGAAGGAGCAGGGGGAGGGACAGAAGGAGAGGGCGAAGAAGACTCCCTGCTAAGCAGGAAGCCTGACGTGGGGCTCGATCCTGGGATCCCAGGAACTTGATCTGAGCCAAAGGCAGACGCTTAACCAACTGAGCCACCCAGGCAGCCAAAAAATAGTAATATATTTAAAGTGTACAAAGTGGTGTTTTCCTGTTGTCTACACTGTCATGTGATTACCATCATCAAGTGGAAACATTCATTGCTTCACAGTTACCTTTTACGCGTGTGTAAGAGCCCTTAAGATCTACTCTCTTAGCAAACTCCAAGTGCGCACAAGAATACCGTCTCATTAACTACAGTCACCGTGCCGGACGTTCGATCCTCAGAACTTCTCCATCTTCTAACTGAAAGTTTGCACCCTTTGACCTGCCTCCCCTCATTCTGCTCCCACCCTCAAAGACCACACCCCCAGCCCCTGGAAACCGACATTCTACTCTCTGTTTCTATGAATTCAACTTAAAAAAAAAATTCTCCATCTAAGTGATACCGTGTAGTATTTGTCTTTCTCTGGCTTATTTGGCTTCGCGTGATGCCTTCTACCTTCCCCCATGTTGCTGCACATGGCAGGGTCTCCTTCTTCTTTATGACTGAATAGTATTTCAGAGCATGAAGATCCCAGAATATCCTATTATAATATATAATAGAAATACATGTATTCCGTTATATATATCCCAATATAGTACTTCTGGTATATATTGTATACTTTCTCTTTACCCTGATGGTCCCTCAGGTCGTTTGCGTGTCTTGTCTTCTTGAGAATAATGCTGCAACGAGCATGGGGGTGCAGATATCTCTTCGAGATAGCGATTCCGTTTCCCTTGGGTGCTGTTGTTATTGTGACAGATGAACGACTTTCTCAGGTTCGGATGCCTTACAAACTGTTCTGGAAGCCAGATTTTTCTGACTCCCATCAGGGCTATCTACGGAAACTAAGATCACCCAAAGCAAAAAAAAATAAAGAACCTAAATAGCTGTATCAGCTTAACTCAGTTTCAGCTGTAATCTGGGAAGATTTTGTCAGATGTATTCAGGTTTCATAGACCCAGTCACTCGTTTTTAAATTTCATCTATCAACTTTAGAAAACAACGGCATCGTAGAAAAATTAAAAAAAAAAAAAAAGACACCTCACAAACTATGTTGTTGCCAGATTTATGCCTAAATTTAACTGAAATATTTTTGGTTTTTTTCTGATAATAAAAGTAAGACATGATCATTACAGATAATGTTTAAAATATGAAACAATGCAAAAACAGAAAACAAACATCACTCACAACTCTACTCTTCCCCAGCTAAGGACTTGAACAATTTGGGTGCAAACCCTTCCAGTACTTTACATACATATGAAAATGGTCTTTGTTTTATATTGTTCTCTATTTTGTGTTTGTGGCAGACGTTGCTGGCTGCTTACACAACGCAGCAAGTATTCTGTTCTATTCTTTCTTGTTCACAGAACCCTGACTCTTTTCAGGTATTTTACCTCATGTGAAGGCAGGACCCAGCCTTGTCCCAGAAGGGAAAATTTGATTTATCTAACACACAAATCTGGATGTTCCATTATCCTTCCCGGTGATCAGTTTAGAACAACATTTCTCAACCTCAGAACTTTGGACATTTGGGCTGGATCATTCTGTTGTGGGGCTGTCCTGCTGTTGTAGGATGTCTGACAGTGTCCCTGGCCTCTCCTCTCTAGATGTCAGTGGCACACCCTCGCTTCCACCCCAGTTGTGACAACCAAACCAGAATGTCTCCAGACATTGTCAAATGTCCCCTGGAGAGCAAAAATGCACCTGACTGAGAACCACTAACTTCGGAATAAGCAGGTTCTAGAATCCTGGCCAATGAGCCATGTAGGACATACCTATGTTCCTCCTCTTAATGACTATACAGTATTCCAGGTGAAAATAGACCATCATTTATATAACCGGTCCACTAATGACGGGTACTAATTTCGTTTTCGGTTCTCCGCTGTCCTGGTTAGTCATATATATGACTTTATGTATTTGCACACTTGTGGAAATGGATTTATAGAATAAATGCCTAAAAGTGGAATTTGTGAATTGAAGTTTACATTTCAATAGGTATCACCAATACACTTTCCAAAATGTTCCAAAAAGTCAATGCTGGTTTACCTACTAAATGAATGAGTGTTTATTTCCATAGACCTTCACTAACTTCAGCGAGAAAATCCATTTAATTTGTTGTTGTTGTTGTTTTTTCATTTCAAGTACATTAGAAAATGATTGTCTATTGAAAACTGATTTTCTTAGTGATGGAATAATGTTCCGTTGCAGTACCATGATTTATTTATATTCCCCCAGTATGAACACTCAGTTGGTTTTTATTTTCTATTGAAGGACTTTTCTTTCTTTTTTAAAATGAATACAAATATTTGTCATAATTGTGACAATTCATTGACGGGCTCTTTTTAAATATTCAAAAAAACCTGTCTTCTGTCATTGGCTTTATGATTATTAATATATGTTTCTATAAAATGAACTTCCTCCAGAGCAGACTTCTCCATTAGATCAGCAGGCCCACAAAACAACTTTAATGTCTTTTTTTTTTTTTTTTTTTTTTGAGTAATCTCTACACCCAATATGGGGCTTGAACTCACAACCCTGAGATCAAAAGTCACATGCTTGGGGCACCTGGGTGGCTCAGTCTGTTAAGCAGCTGCCTTCAGCTCAGGTCATGATCTCAGGGTTCTGGGATCAAGCCCTGAGTCAGGTTCCCTGCTCAGCGGGGAGCCTGCTTCTCCCTCTCCAGCTCCCCCTCCTTGTGTTTCCTCTCTTGCTCTCTCTGTCAAATAAATAAATAAAATTAAAAAAAGAAAAGAAAAGTCTCATGCTCTAACAACTGAGCCCAGCCAGGTGCCCTAGTTCTAGTATTTTTTAAAATCAGAAGAAAAAATATAATAATATAATAATAATAATAATAATAAATAAAAATAATAAAATAAAATCAGAAGAAAAACATGACCTTTCAGGTTGAAGAAAATGTTTTAATATTTAACATTAACACATTCGATTTATTTTATACCGATGCAGTTATAAAATATAATTTATTTTATTTTTTTTTATAAAGGAAGGAACCCACGGAAGTCATTTTAGAGCCCTGTCTAGTTTTAGCATGTTTGCTCAAAACACATGGATCAAATCAAATACATGGTCGCTTCCACTTGGAATAAGTAGAATAAAGTAATAACTTGAATCTCAATGTGTAAAATATTCAGATAATTTTCCATCAATAGTGATCAATTTTCAATTTTGAAATGTAACTAAACAAGGAAAGATGAGAAATTGTTCACATCACTTTTCATAAAGAATGACGAACCTCTGGGTGTGTCTGTGATCTGCCTTCACCAGCACAGTGAGAGGGAAATAAAATACACATTTTTCATTTTCATCTTCCCCCTGTTTTGATTTTATTGTTTGACATCTTTTTTTTTTTATCAGAAATAGGTGTATTCAGTGTTCATCTCTCCCACGAATTACTTTAGTGCATTTTTTTGTTTAAATAAAAATGTATTTCATTTTTTTTTATTTTTTTAAAGATCTATTTTACTTTTACAACTCTGGATTTATTCTGGACATTTTTTTGTTTCATTCATTTATTCATCTAACAAATTCAAGTACAACAATTAGAAAAGAATAGCCCGAGGAGGACCTTTGGAAGCAGGTGAATGGATGAGGACAATCAAACATCGCAAAGTTGTAGGTTTCTTGTAAAAATTAAAAATGGAGCATGAGTTCCCAGCATCAATGATTAGTATTTGGACGGAGGAACCAGAGAAGGGGGCAGAGCTGATGGGAGCAGGCTAAGCCAGGCTCAGGGTCCCTCTGAGGGCAAAGGCTAAGCTAAGACTCTGAAGTCCCCATAGCCGCTTTGTGTAGGTGACACGGTTAATGACCTACCTTCTTCCCTGGTGTTAGAACACTTTCGGTTACAGTATTGTGGTGAATCATTTCCTTCCAAGGCTTAGGGTGATCTATCACACGGGTGCCTTGTCTAGATTTTAACAATATGAGCAAAAAAGGTTCCTCATTCCAGAAATGCAAAACAGATTACATAAGAAATGTGTTCTTTAAAAAAATCCGCATAAAGGTGTGATAACTGGGAAGGAAAATTAATGCATGGGAAAACAAATCTCTAAAAAAAAAAAAGTAATAAAAATACTTGTTAGCGAAACGAGGAGGTTTCTGTTCCCTTGGCTAGTTTGTAAGGGTGAAATTCCTTTCTGAAGGCAGGAACTGGGCTGGGAGGGTGGGGGTCTGGGTGTATTTGCCTTTTCTGAGCCTCGCAGGATTTCACCAGGGACCGAGCGAATAAGGAACAGGGACGGTGTGGAAACACTGGCCCTGGTATATTACTGCTTGCACTACAGGAGTTTTTTTGATGCCAAATCAATACCTTGGTTGTCCTTGAAAAACCCTATAGGTCTGTTTTTAATAGCTGGCTACATGGGTGAAATTACACTGATGACTTAGCAAAGCCTCACCTTTGATCTACTGATCTAGTTAGGGATGTGTGACAGAGGGAGCCTGTGGCTGAGAGATCATTAACAAATTAAAAGAAGGGAGGGAAAACTGCAAGTTACAGAAATACAGGAAGTCTGAGGTTTGTCAGTTGTTGAAACATTTTGATACTGTCTTTTAAGAGTCACAGCCCTCTGCGGGCTTTCTTTGGATGACAAAATACTGAGAACAACAATAACAAAAGCAAAGCCATGCACAGTTTAAACTCAGGATCGGTGGGTCAATTCCAAATGAATGAATGGTGGCCGGCATTGTTTCCCCCTCCCATTTTTAAGGCCTTGATGTTTACATTTCCCATCTGTGTGATAGTGAAACCAAGGGGTATCTTTACAAGTTTTGCTCTCATTAAAAAGTGTACCCTTTAAACTTTTATTTGTTTTAATTAGTAGACTTCACTTTTTTAGAGTGGTTGTAGGTATACAGAAGGTCGCCATATACACCCCGCCCCTGTCCCGTACAATTTCCCTATTATTTACCACTTGCAATCGTGCGGTACATTTGATACAGCTGATGACCCAATACTGATGCCTGATTATTAACTAACGTCCACAGATGACATTAAGGTCCATCCTTTATACTGTAAAGTTCTATGGATTTTGAAAAATGCGTAATGATATGTATCCCATCATTACAGTATCATACTGAACAGTTTCAGTGCCCTTAAAATTTCCCCTTTTTGTTCCAGCAAACAGCTATTCTAAATTCTTTTTTTTTTTCAAACAGAAGATCTCACATATTTATTACTGAACCAACCTACTAGTCCAGAAGCATAGTAACAGAGAGACATCATTTCCCTGATAAAACATGTCTATTGTTCAGGCAGTAGTGATGTGTACAGAGTGATAGGGTAGGAGCACGTGACCTTCATGCAGCATCAACACGTGGGCCATCTCATGGGCAATCCCTTATAGACCCGGCTTGGACCTTCTTCAATGCCTCCTCTTGGAGTTGTACCTGATTTTATGGCTAGTTTTCATCCAAATCCACTGGGGAATGGGACGATTTGACTTTTGTTTCCTGGCCGGGAATCGCTTGATCCTGAAAGTCTTGTGAGAAGACGTGGTGAGGAACAGTCGACCGCACGCACCGTGATGGTAGAGAAAAGGCGAAATTCTGTACTTTCAACATAATTGCTGTCCCCCCCCCCCTTTTCCCTTCTCCAAGGGACTTTTATTTTAGGAATAGATGACAGCTGATTCTCCTTTCTGGCAGAGACCCAGAGAGCCACTTCGTCTGACTGCAACTCACATATCCCTGGAAGATGTCCTCTCCTGCTGTATTTTTGCCCATGCAGGAAAACACCGAAACTTGCTTTGCCAAACACCCAAGAGGAAGTCCCTTTCCCCAAAATGATAGAGTGAACAAGCTAGAAACTGGAAGAGGTGTGTCCAACGAGTGCCTGCCCTTCACCTCGTTCTATTGCTGCACATCCTGATTATCTTTTTTTAGGTGTATTTATTTATTTTTAATAATCTCTACACCAGCGTGGGGTTCGACGTTACGACCCCGAGACCAAGCATCACATGCTCTCCTGACTGAGCCAGCTGGGTGCCACCCTGATTATCTTATTAAGCTGCCCAGACACAGAATTGTTTCTTGTCACCTCTCAAAGATGTGACGTCTTGCTCACAATCCCCTTCATTATTGCACGCGTGTCTAGTGTTGAACTCCTAAGCCTACAGTTGCAAACAGACTTCTAAACCCAGTGTGTAGGTGGTCGAGGGGATAGACAATTTGGGGGTAGAGAATGTAGGATGTAAAAAGTAGAAAATTACCATACCTTATCTATTCCTTTATTATTATGCAACAAATATTTGAGTCTCTACCCTGTGTCAGACTCTGCTGGAGAATAAGACCGTTTCTGACCTTACAGAGCTCACGGTCTCCCAGAAGAAGACAAATACTGAAGATCGGAATGTACAGGCAGAGAGAGAATAAAGCACGGTTGTAAGATGGGCGGGTGGCTAGCTGGCTGGGTGAGTCAGGAAAGGTTCCTGCAGAGCTGGTATTTGAACAGAGCCGTGAATGAAGTGGGCCAGCAATCCCTGCAGGAGTTTATAGATGGAATGTTCCAGGCAGAGGGGGGAGTGGACACAGGGCCTAGGACTGGGTGAGCTGGATCTGTTGGAGGAAAGGGGAGCACAGTGGGTTTACAGCTGATAGGAGGAGCAGACAGGTGGTAACCCCAGAGGTCAGACAGCGTGGGCATGATAGGAAGTTTGGATTTTACTATGAAAGAGAGCCCACTGGGGAAGTTGTCTGTGGGATGCATGGGGTTGGGGAGCAACCAATGAGCTCTATCTCATGCTTTCTGTCTTTACCCACCCCTTAGAGGTCTAAAACCATCTCAGAGGAGTATAACCCAAACTGAGCACCTCATCTTTCCCTGCCCAACCGATTTCTTCCACATTCTTCCCCAGCTCTGCTAAGGAAAATTCCAGTTTTACGTTGGCTCAGGCCAAGAACCTTGGAGTCACCCTTGACCGCTACTTTCACTCAGATACTGTTTCTAACCCAGAGCAAATGCTGTCAACACTACCTTCAAAATTTATCAAGAATTCCATTAGATAGATTGGGGCACTCGGGTGGCACAGCGGTTAAGCGTCTGCCTTTGGCTCAGGGCGTGATCCTGGCGTTATGGGATCGAGCCCCACATCAGGCTCCTCCGCTATGAACCTGCTTCTTCCTCTCCCACTCCCCCTGCTTGTGTTCCCTCTCTCGCTGGCTGTCTCTCTCTCTCTGTCAAGTAAATAAATAAAATCTTTAAAAAACAAAAAAAAAGAATTCCATTAGATAGGGGCGCTTGGCTGGCTCAGTCAGTGTAGCAGGCAACTCTCTATCTCGGGGTTCTGAGTTCAAGCTCAAGTTGGATGTAGAGATTACTTTAAAAAAAAAATCTAAAAAAAAAAAAAAAAGAAAGAAAGAATTCCACTGGATAAATCTCAGAAATTCTATCACTTTCCTAGCTCAACCCCTCATCATCCCTCACATAGATTATTAGGGTGCCCTCACAGCTGGTTTCACTGTTTCCACTCTCCCCTACCGCCTTTCAGTCTGTTTTTAAAGTAGGGAGATCTGTGAAAATAAGCCCAACCACATCACCCCTCACTACAGAACTGCCATGGCCCCCATCTTGCTCAGGCTAGGACCCCAAGTTCTTATGAAGGACTGCACATGATCTGGTCCCCTGTGTTCTCTGACCTTATCCACTCTGCTCCAAAGACCATGCGTTCCTTGTCGTGCCAAGAATACACCAGGCGTGGTCCAATCTCAGGCCTTCGAATGTATTGTGACATCTGCTTGGGTGTTCAGAGTAAACATTTTAGGCGTCGTGGGCCACATGGTGTCTTTGGCAATACTTAACCCTGCCATCGTCATGCAAAAGCAACCAATAGACAAGAGGCAGCAAGCAGGGCTGTTTTAATAAAACTTTATTTATGGACACTGAAATGGAATTTCCTGTAATTTTCATATGTTACAAAATGTTGTTTTAAAAATTTTTTTATTTCAACAAGTTAAAAATGGAAAAACCATTCTTAGGCAGTGGGCTGGATTTGGCTGCCCTTGGTCACTTTACAGAGTACTTCCCTGGCCATCCTCCCCAAAATTATAGGTACACACACCCACACACTTTCCCCATTTTTCATATCCTTTCTGAATAGGGTCTCATGATCTGGCTTTCTCTATATTTATTCTTTTTCTTTTTCTTTAAGTAGGCTCCTCGCTGGCGTGGAGCCCAACACAGGGTTTGAACTCAAGACCCTGAGATCGAGACCTGAACAGAGATCAAGAAGAGTGGGTCGCTTAACTGACTGAGCCACCCAGGCTCCCCTTTCTCTATGTTTAACTTACTATCTTCGTTTTTATCTCTCCTCCCAAACCTCCAACAGTAAGCTCCATGAGAGCAGCAACTTTTGTCTGTGTTGGGGCGTGAATGTGTCCTGATGTCCCTACTGTACCTGCCATATAGGGGAAAACTCCACACAAGCTGTTGCATGAGAAAAGAGTGCCGACGGTGTGGGGTGGTATCTACTCCCAAGCACTGTCTCCGAGGAGCAGGGGAAGAGGGGAAGGTACATTTGCTGAGCACACGCTCTGTGCAGGCATCAGGCTTTACGCGCCGTACGTGCCAGATGTAGAATATTTTTGAGCTGAGAGCAGGGGTTAGCATGGGGAGACAACATGTTTGTGGACGATGATGCAGCATGGTTGGCAGGGATGCACTTTGGTTCCCAGACCTGGGTCCTGCCTCAGAAGAACCTGACAGAACTTTCCAGAAATGAAGTCTCCCAGGCTTCGCCCCACACTTACCGACATCAAAATCCCTTGAGAGTCAGGCAGCTATGAGATTACATCCAGATTCCACCAAATACTGACTGTGTGACCTTGGACAAGTTACTTAATCTTCCTGAGTGTTTGCTGCAAAATGGAGATCGTAATTACCTCATAGAATTGTCACGAGGATTCCATGAGCTCATGTGAGGGAATCGCTCCGCACAGCGCTTGGCACATTGTGTGCAATAAATACTAGCTAATGTTTACTTTTCGTTAGAAAGGCATGCTCGCTGTGGAAGAAATAATGAAATACAGATCAGCAGAAATAAGGCAAAAAACAAGGTCATTCAAGTTCCCCAAAATAACTACTGATCATGTTCCTATGTACATCCTTCCAGATTGTAATCTCTCTGTGTGCTTTTTTTTCCCCCTCTGTGTGCTTTTTAACACACTACCGGGATTGGGTTGCTTGCCATCATAAACCGCCCCAAGGAATCGACCCTGAATTGGATCAAGGCAGCAGGTCCACCTGCTGGGGTATAGAGAATACAGAGAACAGAGAAACCCATTTACTGATGTGGGAGGGTTGCCATCCGCAGAGTTTCAGACGTGTGGATCTCGACAGGACAAACTCCCTCAGTTTCCTCAACAAACAAACTGCAAGGGAAAAAGGGGTCGCACATCCCCCGGGGCCGTGCCGTCCGATAGAACTTTCTGCAATGGTGGAAGTTTTCTCTATCTGCATGGTCCAGTGTGGAAGGTGCTATTCCACAGCATCTGTGGCCACCGAACGCTTGAATTGTGGCTTGCGTGGCTGACTGAGTATTTTTGCTGTATTGAAATTCATTGATTTAAAGAGCCCCATGTGGCCAGTGGCTGCTGTGCCGCGCTGTGCAGTAGGTTAAAAGGGGCTTAGACACACGTCATCCAACCACACTGTAAAGACCTTGTTTGGTTTCTCAAACAAATAAACAAAGCAAAACACAACACAACACAACACAACACAACACAACAAAAAAACCCATGAGACACATGAGGGCAATTTCTTT
The DNA here is from genome assembly GCF_017311325.1 of Ursus maritimus. Taxonomy (NCBI): domain Eukaryota; kingdom Metazoa; phylum Chordata; class Mammalia; order Carnivora; family Ursidae; genus Ursus; species Ursus maritimus. The sequence continues at coordinate 39,674,699 of NW_024424675.1, read as the reverse complement.
TATTTTGTTAATTCATTTCTGAGGCAATGAGGGAAATTTAAACCCTGGCAAAAATCTTTGATGATATTAAAAACTTTTTGCTAATTTTGTAAGGTGTGAAAATGATATTGTGACGATGCTTTTTTAGAAAGTCCTTATCTTGGCGCGGCTGGGGCGCCCAGTCAATGAAGTGTGCGACTCTTGATTTTGGCTCAGGTCATGATCTCAGGGTCATGAGATCGAGCCCCAGGAAGGGCTCTGTGCTCAGCAGGGAGGCACTCTCTCTCTTTCTTCCTCTGCCCCTCCCCTCCCCACCCACTCCCGTGTGCACGTGCAGGCATGCATTCTCTCTCTCTCTCGTTCTCTCTCTCTCAAAAATAAAATAAAATAAAGACACATTTTAAAAGGTCCTTATCTTTTAGAGATCCTCAAATATCAATGGATAAAATTATACAGTATCTAGGATTTGCATCAAAATAACAGAGCAGAAGAAGTAGGGTGTAGATGACAGAAGAGGTTCATGAGTTGATAGTTCTTGAAGGTGCATCATGAGTAGATAGAGGTCCATTAAACCCTTCTCTTTATTTTGCTTGAAATTGTCCATATACAAGAAAAATTTTGTAATAATCTGGCTTTATGTTTTTGTCTTTCTTCCTTACGGAGTTCCATCATAAGTGAACAGTTCTAAATGGAATAGCATCAATTCTGAAAGTATTATTAGAGTTTTAAGAGGAAGATAAGACAGTGCTTCTACAAGAGTCACAGCCACGCCTCGTGTTACCAGCTTCCTTTCAGAGGTCTGAGAGCATTCCCATTCTCCGTGGTATTCACATTCCAAACTCAAACTTCCAGGACGGAGGCGGCTAGTTGCCCCAATATCTGTCTCCCCTTCTCCATCGGCAGTAAAATCCCAACTTTTAGCTGGCACGTGGCCACCCAGATAAAAAAGTATTTCCTGGGGTTCCTTTGCTCTTGGAGGGTAGCTGTATGACTGTATTATAGCTAATGGTCCGTAAGGGGAGTGGTATAGATGGCCTCCTGGAATTGTCTTTCAGGAGGATGTTCCCTTTTCTGACCTTCCCACATTCTTTCTGTTTACTGGAATGTGGTCTGATGGCTGGAGCTTGAGCAGCAAGGTTGGATCCTGAGGCCAAAGCCACATGAAAGGCGGGCTAAGGAGTAAAATGGAAAGAGCCCAGTTGCTGACATGTTGGAGTGCCACACAGCCTTAGACAGACGCAAATCTATGTTTCATGAAGGAGAAATGAACTCTTACCCGATGTTTTTCTATTATCCACAATTGATTCTGATCCTAATTAATATGGTCGCTAAATTTTATTTTTATCAATTCCCTAATATGTATTGAACATTTACTCTGTAGGTTGTATCATGCTAATTGCTTTGAGAGAGGCAAGATAAAAGGCATAGAATCGACACATAAAGGATTTTTCATTCGCACTGAAAGATACACAAAATATAGGATAATTAAGATGTGATGAAATAATAAACCTAGCCAGTATGTATTGAGTACCTATTATGTGCCAGACATTGTTCTAAGTACTTTACACATATTAATTAATTTAATCCTCACAGCAAGACTGAAAGTTATTTACAGGTGAGTAAACAGAAGCACAGAGAGGTTAAGTAACTTGTCCAAGGTCACACAGCTTATAAACTGTGAAGATAGGACAGTCAAATGGTATTGATCAGGAGAGGTTCAGAAGGAGAGAAAGAGCTAGGACCCCAGGTATTTTAGCCCTGGTGAATCCCTTCGTCCAAAAAAGGATATTAAAAATTATGTTTTGCTATTGCATTGGCATAAAGATGAGTATAATCCCGGCTGGACTATTATTCTATATTCATTATTGTTACATTCATTTTTCTTCTAGCTTTGGGAGAAATTAAGAGAAAAACATTTTGGGGGGCCCTGAAAAGTATCATGGGGCCCAAGTACCAACCCATATTCTTCAGGGAGAAGCTGGCTCTCACAGTCCTGTGTCACTTTTCTACTGAACACTTACTCCAAGGGTGATTAAATACTTCCTGCACCGCGAGGCTGAGAACGCCTGAATCTAAGTCCCCTGGGGTAACACTCAGAGTGTGAGTGACCTCTAGTCTCCCAGGGAAGGCCTGGCCAATCCGTATTTTTCACCAGGCTGTTAGTACCTCTAATGATTACAAATGGTTGAGTTCCATTAGAATTAGCTGATTAATGTCTCTTTACCTGGCTACAGCTTTGCCTCAGGCTAGGACTGGTTTTGTGCGTGCAAGTCCACATTTCCACACCAACACCGAGGCTGGCACATAGTAGGTGCTCAATAATTTTTCAATGACTAAGAAGAAGAAAAGGAAGGTGCCAGGCCCTGTTTTGCAAGACTGCCATCTTGTCATGGCTGTAGTATAAAGTAATTATATTTTCAAGGACCTGTGAGCCTTAAGGGAGTCCATGGAACCCCGCCCCCCAAAATATTGCCAGGTAGCGTAGGTCTGCAACAGAAATATGTCGTTGGATGACTGTCCACGGGTGGAAGATTTTCATACAGTGCATCCTATCGTGATCTTATTCGGATTATAGATTCATCGGCTCGTGAATATTTTTAGATTTATCTCAATTCAAGATCTGTCATGTCAAAGCCGTAAGAAATCCATGGATTTGACACAGATCATTTGGCAGCATTTCCTTACTAATTTTCCTGGAGTTAAGGTCTGGGCGACGGGAAAACAACTTCCTTCTCTGCGAAGGGACTGGCACAGCATTTTGCATTCATGGTGTTTGGCCTATGGGCATAAATCCATTTTGCTCAATAAGAATTAAAAAGTTCACTGAACTCTTTCATTCAATGAAATCATTTCCACTTTTTCTTGGGGGATTTACACTGAATTTAGGATGAGAGCCTTCAGGTCTTTTCATCAAACACAGAATGGGAAGCTTAATTGAATGATACTTGTCATGGCATCTGCATGCGTCCCTTAGTGTTTAGCAACTTGATAATGAAGACAAGTTCTAATGACCCATATAAGTTCTGCGTACTTTGTGTTCCAGAGAGAGCTTTGCTTTCTCTTATTAAAACGGCACTGCAGTATGTTCATAGAGTGTGTGCTGCATTCAAAAATGGGGAGGGGGAGGGGCGCCTGGGTGGTTCAGTGGGTTGAGCATCTGCCTTCCACTCAGGTCATGATCCCAGAGTCCTGGGATCCAGCCCCGCCTTGGGCTCCCTGCTCAGTGGGGGGTCAGCTTCTCCCTCTCCCTCTGCCTCTCCCCCTGCTCATGCTCTCTCTCTCAAATACATAAAAATGTGTGTGTGTGTTTTGAAGTTGAGTCCTTTTCTTTTCTCACTTTCTCTTTAGAAGGAGGAAGAGATAGATCTTGAGAACAGAACTGATATTAGGAATTTGCCCAAGAAAAGAAGTTTCCAGGGACAGTCATGACATCATGTAGGTACAATTTGACTTAATGTTCTTTCTATTTCATTGTGGATGGTCATTCAGTACAGAATGAGGGCACTGAAAAATCGTAAATTATCCAAGAAAAATGATATTTTTTTTCTGCTTGCGGTTTCATTTACTGACATCCAAACCTGCTTTATAAAAGATGACATATTTACCACATTACACGTTTAAAGATTAAAGAGTATTTCTGGGGCGCCTGGCTGGCTCAGTCAGTGGAGCATGTTACTCTTGATCTCAGGGTTGTGGGTTCGAGCCCCGCGTTGGGTGGAGAGAGTACCTAAAAGCAAAATCTTATAAATAAATAAATAAATAAATAAATAAATAAATAAATAGTATTTTTTGTATATTTAAAAATGTGCCAGAAAGATTCATGTATACATATAAATATATCTTAAAATACATAATTATACTATATAAAAGATGAAACAGAACTTTTATTTGTGGACATCTGAGTAACTAGAAAATATAATTCAGCAAAATATATATTCTCTTAAGCATTATGGCTAGATCTAATTTGTTTGTTTACCTGGTTGTGCAGTCCCCCCCCCCTTTTTTTGTTTCTTTTTAGTTTGCTTATTGATTGCTGTTTTTGCCATAGTAACGGTGAGTCCTTCGGCTAGTGCATAAAATCCACCAAGTTTTAACATTTTACGATTTAAGCTTCACAAGTATTTAAAATGAATTGAAATGAATCTGCCTGTCCGAAGCTAAACCATCAAGGACTTACTCTTAGACTCAAGCCATGTTTACCTAACTGGGGAAGCCGTAGGTGTTGGTGTTGCCACAACCGACTTGGCTCGGAGATTTAAAGGCAATATTAGTGGGTAGACAGAAAGCCTTCTCGTCCTCTGTGGGTTCTGGCTCACCATTCAGTACAAGTCTCTGCCGTGAGACACCCCGATTTTCACCCACACTCCGGTGATAGTAGAAAAAAAAGTTCGGCCTCTGAAACAGAGGTCAGTGAGCTAACTCACTTCATAGAAGGTTTGCAGGCTGCATTAATGCCTGGAGGCAGCAAAGAATAATGGATTGGAGCCTGGCGCTTAGCTGTGTGATCTTGGGTGGGTTGCTCAACATTTCTGTGCTTCGGTTTCTCCTCTGTAGAACAGCATCTGCCCCGTATAGCTTGTAGGAAGGATTCACGGAGCTCATCCATAGAAAAAGCACACAACAGCGCCGGAGAGGCGGTGAACAGCATGTAAAAAAGGCTTGCCATCATCGCAAGGTGAGTTGGTGACAACTCCCTGTCACCCGATGGCTACTGCTCCGCAAATAAGAGGGGGGTGGTCTCTTCCCGCTGGGGGGAGATCATTTACTGAAAGAACAGTTTTCCTTTACGTGTTTTGAAAATGGAATCGTTCGCAGGAAGGGAGAGAAAATGCTGACTTCTCCCAGCCAGCCCGCCGCAGCGCCGGGAGGAGGGGCTTTTAGAGCCAAAGGGACTTTTAGCTGAGTAATAAAGCAATATTCCTGGTGAACACCACCTTCCGTCCTTCTCTCCGTGATTGTAAAACTGTAACAGAATGTTCAAGGTCTCCTAGGTATTTTACAAAAATCACTTGAGAAAGCCTGCCCTGGAATCATCAATTTTTAACCAGTGCTTACAGGGCATATTGTAAATAAGTGAGGCCTATGGAGGTGTCTAATGGTTTGTCGTGAAACTGCAATGTTTTTTCTCCGGGTGTTAGTAATAACCACCCATGGTGTGAATTACACCATGTGAGTTACGCAAAAAGCGATGATAATTTTTTTTTAAACACTTTTCCTCCTAAAGGACCAGAAAAAGAAAATCATTGTGAAAAAAAAAGTGAAAAAGAAACACACACAAGATTTTAAAATCACTGGTGACTATTAGTAACATCTTAGTGCATGAGAAAGAGTTTTTTAAAAAGTCCCTCGTATGTGGTACAGAATCTGGGATTTTTTTAGGTGTCGGGATAAAATTGATACCACAATAAACACAAGGAGAAAAAGAGGAAGTCATTCGACACTAATACCAGAATCTAGACCGCTTCCTTTTCAAATAGGTGCATCCCCCATTGTGAAAAAGGACCAGAATCTTTAAGGTAGGGTGTAGAAACAAGAATTGAATATTCCTTGGGAATCCTAAGAATTCAAAAGTATAGGTTGAATATAAAAGCAGCAGGCATAGGAATATAGAGAGTCTGGATACAGAATTCAGACCCTGGTTATAAGGGACAGGCCATGTAGGGGGAGGACCGGTACTCTGCCAGGAGTCCTGGACTGAAGTTTGGGCTCTGCAATTAAGTTTGTGACCTTGGAAAGGTCACGGTCTCTCTGAGCCACAGTTTCTTAATCTGTAAAATGGGCAAGTGTGCTTGCCCGGCCTCCTTGCAGAGCCGTCTAAAGTTAACGTATCTGTAAAATCCTTTTAAGAGTACAAGGCAAACATAAAGTGTCGTGTTAAGAAGGCACAATTCCAAGCTTTTCCTGTATTGTTTGGACCAAAACATTGTTTCCTTGTCTACATTATTTATCTACAAGGCCTTATAGCTGTTTGTAAAGGTGAAACAGGCTGCTACCACTGTTCCTGTTCAGAAAGTTCGGTGGTTCAACTCATAGTTAAAGGACTCTTCTCTAAAAGTCATGTTTTTAAAAAGGAGGACCTGGAACCCCTCTTCCACAGCCGGAAAGAGAGGGGATGACCTGTCCTGGGGTTAGAACTGCCTCACGCACAGTTTTATTCTTGTCCCCACCCCACCCCCGATTGTGTTGACTGTCTCTGGACACAATTTAATGGCTTCAACATAAACACGCTTGGCAAACGGATCAAGACGTCGGTCTTTCCTCGCCGAGCACATTCTCCTCCGGATCCCGGCTCGGGCCACATTCTGCAGGTCTCTGGTCGTAAATTGTGTGCCTCCTTGGAACAGGGGCCTCCCTATCTGCGGGCCCACGCCCACTTGTTGTTGCACCGGAAACTTGGAGGCAGGCCAGGGGTATGGGCGCAGAGCTGCTGTGCTTGAACCGGTTAATCACAGCCCCCCCACCCCCCCACACCCCACTCCAGGCGGGGCGGGGGACAGAGGCTCCCTCCGCGGCTCCGGACTCGGGCAGGCACTTTGTCGCCTGCCTTTCTGGTGAGACAGTCACCCTCTGGGGCATCGGGAGTCTTTGTTAAATTGCTCCCTTCTTCAGCTCATTTGGCCGGCTCCCTGGATTTAGGCCACGGTTACTGGTTGGCTTTTCCGAGCCTGCTTTTGGCACAGGTAGGCAAGGAGGAGAAAAAAAAAATGGTGTAAGCAAGTTTCGAAATCTTAGATCATTTCATGAATGACTCAGTGTTTCCTTTTGGAAAAGTACAATAATTGGCTTTCATTAATAACTTAGCTTTGAAAAAAAAAAGGTTCTAAATATCGAGAAGCCTTTTGTGCTGCCCGAACACAGCCGTCTTCCAATTTTCATGTTTATAGCTTCCAGAGGGATTTCATTCACTTGATAATGTGGGCTCGTTGAAAAATAAACTGTCACATACTTCCTCCTTCAGGTTTCCTGTTCTTTCTGAGAAAAGCATTGGGGTTGTCTCTATGTCTTTCCTTTTTTTTTTTTTTCCATTTGAGAACTATTTCAAAATATAATGTATCAAGTCAACAAGCTGTACACCTTCAGATTACACAATGTTGTGAGTCGATTATGTCTCAGGAGAGCGGGGGGGGGGATATTTAAAGTATAAAGCCATTCCTCTTCTTGGAGAGGCTAGAAGAGCCGTCTGCCATTTCCCTCTTCATAGAATGAGATTCTCATTCGTACAGAATAGCTCTGAACGTAGGACGGATGTACCTAATATATTTCTAATATTATCTTTAATTCATTCGAGCACATTTCAGTCTTTGAATTAAGCAAACGAAGGAGCAAAAAACAAAAACAAAACCCAAACCAAACAGAACCTCTCTTCCTTTCCGTCTCTCTCTACACGTAAACAATCCTGGGGTTTTAACCCAGAAGACATCCATTCTTCCGGCGTTCGTGCCGTTGAATCCAAAACTTCGGGGCTATAAACCCAGAAGATGTCTCAAATGACTCATTACTGGAATAAATGTTTCTAATGTTAAAGGTATGCAAATAGAGCATAATGGGTGAAGGAAGACTCTGTGATATGATAAATAAAGCTGAGAATAGGACTGTGGTCACTGTGGACTCTATTTGCATACAGGCTTATCTTGTTTTTAAGGCAGGAGGGGAAAAAAAAAAAAGAGGAGGAAGAGAAAAATCCCGACTTTCCCCACAAGGCTCTCAAAATACAACTTCAGAGTAAGGCACAACACTCCAAGCCATGTTAATGAGCAAAAAGTGCTTAGTGTGGAAGAATCCCAAACCCATTAAAAACGTTTTCTAGAACGTAGAAAGCAAACACAGGACTAGCCTCAGGTCATCTTACTGAGAAGATTGCACAAACTTTTTGTCGCTGGAGTTGGCTGTGTTAGGTCAGGACTGATTCTGTTACTACTCAGGTTTCAGGAGTCTGCCCCGCTTGGGTTGTTGGGCTCATCCCTACCTGGGTCCCTGGCTAGTTCTCCAAGCCAGACAGACAGTCTGATGAGAAGAGAGAAAGACCAAAAACAGAGACGCCCCACAGTGGATTCTCTCACTATATATCAAATTACAAATCTTGCAACGTTACTACAAGCCAGGAGCACCTGTCATCATTTTGGAAAGGAAGCTCAAATTGTCCTTTTTTTTTTTTTTTACGTCTCTGTAAACACATACTATCGTCATCCACGGTGTGCTCTGGAGGAAATAGAGCTCCTGTGCCATTGCTCACCCTTGTAAGGTGGAAATATTTCAAGGAAATAGGGTGAGCAAAGTCCATACTGACTCAGGAGGAGAATGGGTTTAAATAAATACTTCAGAACATGTCTAAATTAATGCCATGAGGTGAAGTGGGAAGGAAAGGAGGAAGGACATCAGCAGGCAGGTGCCCTGAAGAAGACCAGAGCATCTCACTCTGCATTGCAGCAAATAGGACGTCGTGTCCACGTCCAGTAGCCCATTCACCGTGTTTGGGGTCGGGCGTGTGGGGAGAAAGCTGAACCAGGCTGGGAACAGACAGACAAAGCACGAATGCTGTGAACATTGAGCTCATGAATAGCTTTAGGTGTCTCTATGTTATATGGTTCAATAATCAACTTTGGGGGCGCTGTCAAGGTTTCTCTGACAATTTACTCCTGGGCAAAATGGAGCAGGTGTCCTATTTTGAGTGAAGTTGGATTCTGGAGTGGAAAGCGAGAGGAGGAGGTCAGGAACCTCAGGAACTGGGAGACAGGGGGAATGTTTCTTATTTAATGAGCTTGGTCCCTTAAGACTGCAATTCAGATATCCGTGCTCCTTTACTGACAACATCTACGTGTGTGTGTAAGATTTTATTTATTTGACGGAGAGAGACAGCCAGCGAGAGAGGGAACACAGCAGGGGGAGTGGGAGAGGAAGAAGCAGGCTCACAGCGGAGGATCCTGATGTGGGGCTCGATCCCAGAACGCCAGGATCATGCCCTGAGCCGAAGGCAGACGCTTAACCGCTGTACCACCCAGGCACCCCTACATGTGTGTTTTTTAAAGAAGTGAGTACCCTCTTCTGATATCAGATTCAGGAAGCAGAAAGGATACACAGAGAAACAGCAGTCTCCCTCCCACTGCGGTTATCCAGCCTCCCAGGGCCCTCCCTCAAAGTCACCACGACAGGAGCAGAGCTAAGATTTTTTTTTTTGGAAGGAGATAAGTGCTCTCTCAATTTGGTTTTCCTTTACAAAGTGAATATCCTTTTTGTGGTCTTTATTCCTGGTTATATGCTCTGAAATATCTTAAGATACAGAGGAAATAAAGAGTTTCCTGGTATGAAAGTCTTTACCTGTTAGGGTTTGAATTCAACTGTCAGTGAAACTTTTTTTTTTTTTTTTTTTTTCTGTTTCACTTTTCAGATATATTCTGCACCACCCTGCCTGACCAGAAGGAGTTGGGGTGGGGGGAATGAGTGGGTGAGCAGGCTGGGGGTCTGTACAACATTCGTATTTTGTAGATTTTAAAAGAGAAAGAAAATAAGACATGATTTAAGAATCTGACATTATTTTTTACACCTGAGAAAAATCACTGTGAATGATCCAATGAAGAAAAGCAGGATACTACCAAGTAATTGAGCCATTATTTAAAAACTGCAGGGAAACACACCAACATAGGAACCATGGCTGTTATGTCGTACCTGTCATGTGAGTGTTTCGTGTTAACTTTAGCGGGGTTTTCTGCGGTTTTTAAATTTTTCTACAAAGAACAGGGGTGGCTCAGTTGGTTGGGCTTCCAACTCTTGATTTTGGCTCAGGTCATGATCTTAGGGCCATGAGATTGAGCCCCAAGTTAAGCTCCACGCATAGCTCAGAGTTCAAGTTTCTTTTTCTCTCTCGGGGCGCCTGGGTGGCACAGCGGTTAAGCGTCTGCCTTCGGCTCAGAGCGTGATCCCGGCCATCTGGGATCGAGCCCCACATCAGGCTCTTCCCCTATGAGCCTGCTTCTTCCTCTCCCACTCCCCCTGCTTGTGTTCCCTCTCTCGCTGGCTGTCTCTATCTCTATCAAATAAATAAATAAAATCTTTAAAAAAAAAATTATATAAAAAAAATTCTTTCTCTCTCTCTAAGAAAAAAACCCCAAAAACAAATAAACAAAACTACAATGAACAGTAAGTCTTTTAATCATAAAAATAAATATTTTTAAAGAATTGTCCTCTGCATACTCAAGTGTACCCTGTAATCTTTCCTGAGCCATATTGTAAAGTTTGAGTGTGCTTGTATTTTAAATAACGCAGGTACATAGAACTAATGATATTCTTTTAGCTCCTTGTGGAGTTATCCCGAATAACTCTGACTCATTCACTGTGGCTTCTACTATATTCTATTTTCATGTGTTCGACACTCATTTATATACAGTTTAATCATAGATCTCATTTTCGCGTCTATCCCCACAGTTTGGAAGATGGTATTTTTAATTCTATGCAGGACATTCTGTATCAGGTCAATAAATATAAATTTGACTATTGAGGAGCTGATCAGTTTTTCTTAAAGGGCTGACCCCTCCAATAAGCCTGAGCCTAGATGATAGACATTCTACCTAATATTCTATAAAGACCCCTAGCAGTAGCTTCTTGGCTTCATCAGCTTAATGTTTCGTTTATACTTGTAATGTGATTTTTCAGTTGTATGCCTCTGTGTGCTTAAAGTAAAAAGGACAAAAATAAGTCTGAGGGGAAAAAAACATTTTAATTGCTTTCAAATGTTCCAATAAACTCAAACCCATATATTCTTGCTCAAGAATTTCCTTGCCAGATTATTACACACTTGCTTGCCAACTCTCTAGCTTTCTCTTATTTTCCTAATCTTTGGAACTATAAAGATATGAAGTGTTGCTAGCTGGTTGGAAAATGTAAATATTTTCAAAAGACTTAAACATTCAAATGTCATAGGAAAGATTAAAAAAAAATCAGATCTCTGCTCTTAAAAAGAACTAAAAGTTAAAGAATCAGAAAATAACAGAACAATCTGAAGCCCCCAAGAAGAAAGAGGTGTTGATGTTTTGTTTTTTGCATTCATGTTTAAATAACCATTCTGTTATCTTCAACTGTAGTTCGTACTGAGAACGTCCCAACAAACGGCCAGTCTCTATGACTAAGGAAATACTCCAACTAATGATCTACTGATAGGCCAAGAAATATCAACAAGGCCAGGAGGCCTTGAAGGTCACTATCTAACAGACGGTGGCACCAGCCTTGGGCCCAGCTGGGTGATGAGGTAGCAGTGACTATACCCAAACCATCCCAGTTTGCTAAGATTACTCCGGTCCCAGTAGCATGTTCACCTGGGTTCTCTGTAAACAGAATACAACGGGATATCCTGTGAGTGGTGGGTCCTGTATTCAAAGTAGAAGCTTTGAATTATTACCGGTTAAAATTCCAGCATTTCTCTGATGTATTTTCAGTGTTTTGCGGTGTACTTGGAAACTAAGAAAGACATAAAATCTTTAATAACTTGGAAAAGTAAAGAGGAGGGCGGAAATGGTTTTCTAACGTACAGAAATGGAAGGAGACAAAATGTTTTAGAGTGAGTTCAGACATCTTTTTTTTCCACAAGCAAAATTCTTACTTAGATATGAATGCCATCCTCCAACTATTAATAACAATTTTATTTCAATCTTGATTTCTTTGGAAGTGAAAGAAGACTCAACTTCCTGGATTCATGACCATGTTTTACAATGTACTGTTTTCATAAACTTTCTTTTCTCTTCTTTTTTAAAGATTTTATTTTTAAGTAATCTCCACCCAATATGGGGCTCAAACTCACAACCCTGAGATCGAGTCAATTTCTCCTTTGACTTTTTTCTTTCTTTTTAAAATGTCTTAGAAAGACTTTATTTTAGAGAGAGAGTGAGTGCGCAAGGGAGGGAGAGGTCATGTTCCCCTGACCCGGATATCACGACCCGGAGCCAAAATCGAGAGTAGGGTGCTCAACTGACTGAGCTATCCAGGCCCCCCTATAAACTTCATTTTCTAGAAAAAATATAGATGACATCTTCAGGTCTCCAAAAAGACAATATCATCGTCATGGGACACTTTTTATGTCCTCATAGTATCTTGTAATATAAGGAGGAAGTAGAGAAACTGAGTCAGGGATAAGGTCAAACCAAGCTTTTAACATGACCTAAGAACACCAAAAAGCCATAAGTCGATTTAATTTAAGCCAGTGCCCTTGGCTCTGGATTCAACTTGACATATTTGTTAAAGTACATTAATTTTAAAATATATTTTTCATCGTAATCATCATGTAAGTGTTACAAGCAATTCATTACTCTCTGGGGCCAGAAGGAAAGGCTTTTGTTCTTAAACGAACCCGTCAGTGGTTGGTCTACCCCACTAAACAACATCAGATGTTCTCAAATGCCAGAAGATGTCTTCAGAAGAAATAGAATTCCTAAGTGGGCCTTCTTTCCTCCCTCTTAGACCCCTGAGTAGGCAGGTTTGCCACTGAGGAAAACATGTGCTTTCTTTTGGGATGTAAGATTATGGGCTTTTCTTCTCTATTCCCTTACTTAAAGTTAAGGAACTTAATTAAAAAGCAAATATAAATCTCTCAACCTGGTGGTCAAAGAGGAGAAGCATTCTTTGAAAAGACATAGTTTAAGGAAGAGAAGACTGAAGGGAAAAAATGGAATAATGCCTCATTGAACAGATTTTAGGATCCTCAAGGGGCAAAAACCATGTTTTCCAAATAGCATTTTTAAAGTATCTGTCAAATCTGTCATTCACCTGCTTAGGATTATTTTACGTTTCTTCAAAACCTCTGAAGTTCCAAGTCAATAATTGTGACAACAGTTAAATCCAATGTTTACAAGGAGAACGTTTCCCGAGAAGTTGACATTTCAATTCAGATTGCAATAGTGTTGTCCCTGCCTTTTCAAAGGTGATCAAATATATCACATTGGAAAACCGTGTAATCTCGTTTGGAGATCTTCCTCCTGCCCTTGCATCCCGTGTGAGTTCTGCCAGAGAACTTGAGTACAAATCAGAAACTGAATTTAAGCCATTGGTCCTAAAAAAGAAACTTCTGGCCCAGTACTTTGAATCTTTTGACTTAATAACCAAGAGAATTGTATTTTCAAGTTGGTGAAGTGTCATTTTCTGCTCCCAACTGTGATCTCCGTAGACACAGGGTGTCCGTGAAGTCTGGAGACAAAGAAGGGTATGCATCCGGTCATCATGGACATCTTCAATCTGCAAAAATTAGGATACAATAGAATGGAGGATGATAGAATAAAATAGAGTGACGCAGAGCAAAGGAAATGGTTAAAAGTACATTAAATAAATAACATTGTGTCTGTTTCCAGACTCTATGGAACGGCTCTGGGAGAACCTGCGGGGGAGTGCGGAGCCAATGAGTAGCTGGATGAAATGGGAAGCGCCACTGGAGGAAGAGCTGCTTTTCTGAGGCTGCTAATTAAGGAATGTGGAACCCTTCCTTCTGAGTCAGCCTGGAGGTATGTGGAACTCTGGGCTGCTTGCTGCTTCCATGATTATTGCATGAAACTTTGGAAGTAAAACCAGAGTGTCTTGCCGCTTAACATTTAAGAGGCAAGAGGTGATGTGTGTGTGTGCGTGTGTGTGTGTGTGCGCGTGTGTGTATGTGTGTGTTTAAATGGTTCCTAATCTTTAAAATGGTCCCTGGCAGCTGGGCTTTTTATCAGCCGATCATATTTACTGCATAGTCTCAGATGGCAGGGTGCTATCCCAGGAGAGGATTTGGACCATTTATGAGCTCACGTTAAGGTTCACAGGCTTATCACAGCATTCTGGGGATTCACTACTATTACACAGCAATAAAAACATCTCTGTGGACTGTCAACTCTTCTTATTTTTAATGTCTTTTTTGGGGGTAAAATAAATGTTAATTTGTTTTAATTCAAGCATATTATAGAAAATAATCCGAGAAAAATAGGAGGTATAAAAAGGTCATACATACCCCATTACCAAAAAACGATTTTAATTTGATATATATTTTTTAAAGATTATTTATTTATTTATTCGACAGAGATAGAGACAGCCAGTGAGAGAGGGAACACAAGCAGGGGGAGTGGGAGAGGAAGAAGCAGGCTCATAGCAGAGGAGCCTGATGTGGGGCTCGATCCCAGAACGCCGGGATCACGCCCTGAGCCGAAGGCAGCCGCCTAACTGCTGTGCCACCCAGGCGCCCCTAATTTGATATTTTTTAATAAACACTTCGCAGGGTACATAAAGGTAGGGAGAATAGTAAAATCCCCCCCCCCATACCCAACACCCAGTTTTGCAATTTCAAGTTAACTACATTGCTTCAGTTCTTTTGTTTTTAAAATTTGCTTAAGTATTATAAATTCGGACGTGTCATTCTCCTCCTATGTGTTTCAGGATCTATCTCTAATAAAGATATACATTTTTTTTCAAATACCCCACATTGCCTTTATCACAGCTAGGGAATTAACAGTAAGTTCCTGGTATCCCATAATACTCAGCCCATACTAAAATGTTCCTTGATAAGAAAAACAACTTAAACAATTTTACATATACCTGTATCTTCCCTTTTTGCTCACTAATAAAAAGATTTCCAGTTTATTGAAAATGTGATTTTGTATCTTGATTTTCCCATTTGCTATTATAACTATTTCCCAATGACATATTTTCAAAACTTTTAAATTTCGAAACGGGGCGTGTGTGCAAGGGCAGGAGATCTCTTGGAAGATTAACCATTTCTTTATTTGTGCGTTTCCCCATGGACACGGAGCCAGTATGCGTGGGTTTTCCTTCCCCTTTATAGTAAATCCCTTTGCCATGAGTATCTTTGTTCACAATACCTTTTCCTTTATTAGGGCTATTTCCTTAGGATCGATTCCAGGAGCGTTACTACTGCACCCAAATGTATGAACATTTGTAAGGCCCTTGACTTGTCTCCCTGAGTTGTTTACAAAAGGACTGTACCAATTTACACTTCCACTTACAAAGGATGAGAGAGCCTCTATTAAAATGCTTAAAGGCAGCGCTTTTCGGAGCTCTTATAAATCACTGGCTGAGGCTGGCTTGTGTTTGTCATATGGTCACAGCCGTCACAAAATAAATAAATACACATTTTCTATAGCTGTAAAAACATGGCATGCGCAGACTGCCAAACAACCACAGACTAACTTTGATTAAACGAGGAAACCGGTCTACTTGTTGAAAATGTGGTAATGAGATAGTTTCCACCCAGACGGGAAGCCCAGTGCTGGCGGGGGAGGGGCGCCTGCATTTCTTTTGGTCTCTGTCTGCCCACCAGCAAGGTAGAAATGATCAGGTCAGCACGCTCTTTGTTTATTTTACCTTCTTTTTCTTCCTCTTCTTCTTCTTCTTCTTCTTCTTCTTCTTCTTCTTCTTCTTCTTCTTCTTCTTCTTCTTTTTTTTTTTAAAGCCGAGTATCTTATTTGTTTCTCTACAGCTGGGTTGATGATGCAGAAATACTGTTGAAAACTAGCAGAAACTTCTGGTAGCAGGCGCTTCCTGTCAAGCGCTGGGGAACCGGGGATTAGGGGCAGAGCCATTTTAGCTTGGTCCAAATTCTACTTTGTTTCCTTGGGGACACGCTGTTCTTATTTGTTGATTTCCAATAAAACTGCTGCAGAAAGGGTTCATTTCTGTTCACAGCATTCTTACTTTCTTGAAAGAATAGAGCATGTCAGTTACAAATCCTTGTAGAAAATGCAATTGTATTGGTTTGGAGAAATTTATGTGACAGATTTTGTTTTTTGGAGGCACGGAGAAAGAAAAACTATCTTGTTACTGTCGTGTTTATGGGGGTGAGGGGAGGAGAAAAAAACAAGAAGGAAAGTTGATAAGAAAATACTTCGCAAGATGGTCCTTAAAAGCCCAGGATCTGAATCGTCAAGTCTTTTTCTTTTCTTTTTTTTGAAAAAGTTCAGGAAAAAAGTTCTATTATCCTCATTTGCTTCTGTTTTCATCCCACTCAGTGACGCTGAAGTGGTTCCTCCAAGCGAGTGGGAACAAAATATAATCTCTTAAAATATTTTTAAGAGGACATGCAGGCTTGGTATTTGTAAAAATATGTCAACAAAATGTGCTAACCACTTTTTTTTTTTTTTTTAATTGTCAAAGAAGCTAAAGGGATTAGTTAAGCTGAAGGGCTGTTTTAGAACAGGGGGACGTTTGGAGAGAATAATGACTCAGGTCATTTCGGCTGGTGTTTACGGAGTGATCGCCGTGTGCCAGGCACTGTTTTGAGGTTTGCTTGTGATTAGCTCATGTCACTCTCCAAAGCGCCCGGTGCGGTGGGTGGCACTGTTATTCCCATGGTACAGGTGAGGCAGGCAGGTCAAGTCAGGAGGCTGGGGTTTCCCAGCAGCTGAGCCGTGGAGCTGGGGTTTGGGTCCACGCAGGCTCTAAAGACCATGTTTGATTCAGGTCTGGTTTCTGAGAAAACGTGCACGTTCGTTTTGGGAGCTGCTGAGCCGCAGCCCATCAGCTGAAAGTAACGGGGTGACACTGGTAGCTGGTTTGGGGTCCACTGTACCACCAACACCAGGGCACTACGCTGACCTTCGGTCTACACTTAGGGTTTCCTGGTCACACTACACTTCTCAGGAGTGCGACCTTAAATCTTCTCTCCAGCATTTTCCCCAAATACCAGCATCCTGTGGGAGGGTGTGGCTGGAGAGGGTACACCCACAGTCAGGAAGACAGGAGCTCGTCTCCCCCAGGTCCTTCCCTGTGGCCACTCACCTCTGACTTTCTCCTCCAGGCACCTCTCCGGGCTCGCTTGACCTCCAGTTTGGAGAAGATGCCCAAGGAACCCCAAAAGGCAGGTATCTCCCAGCTTCCGTGAGGATCGCTCTGATCCAGCTGTCTTTCTTCAAAGAGTTCCTTTTGCTTTGTCCACGTTGGGTGGTCTTGCTGATGACCGAGAGCTCCTCGGGTTCTAGGTGGACAGACCGAGGCCCAGCTCTAATGGGCTCTCTCACTTCATATACACACTCTCGCTCTCTTCTCCAACCCAGAATACGGACCCTGGCAAGGGCCCTGCTGGCGTTGAGAACAGACTGATTCTGAGCGCCAGCGAGCTTCTGTGGTCTTTACGAGACTAGTGTGTCCTGATTGAATGCTTACTATGTGCTTGGAGATACAGCTTCTGATCTGGGCGACAGGGGTGGGGTACCGACTCTGCCTGGTATGAGAAAGGGTGCGAACAATGTACTCGGCCCGTCATAAATACTTAACCAATGATCACTATTACTGTTTTCTATTCTCCTGAGGCCAAAGTCAACCACTTAGTACAAAAAAAAAGAATGGCGTGAGTTAGCATGGTCTTTGGAATTCGTTCGGGCTAATTCCACTTCTTTCTTGCGGTAGACTCTCAAGTAAGTTAAAGAAGTTAGTAAATCAGAAAGTGAGTTAGCCTCTGATGGCTACGGAGTCCTCATCTGCCAGATGAATTTAAGTGTACAGGTTATCAGGACGATGAGATAACACTATGAGTCGATAAGTCAGGTGTGGAGTTAAGACTATGGCATATCACAGGGGCTCAGTAAATTGTTTTCTTTTTCCCTTTTTGTTACTCTTTTTCTTATCTTCTTCCTGTTACTATTATCGTTGTGGTCATTGTGTTGTTGTGCGGAAAATATGGACACACTTAAATATCTGAGTGATTTCAGCAAGGGAGACTATCTGGGCTATTAGTTTAGGGGGACTCTTGGTTTTATCAATTTATCAAGACTCTTAATACCTCAGTCAGGTCATTATTCCTTTGCTCATACTATTCACCAGCTCTCGGGTTCATTCAGAGTAATATCCAGTCTTTACTATGCCCAAAATGGTATGTACCTCCTCCATCCTCATTTTCTGACTTGTATCCTCTTATTACACTCCGTGCCAGCCACAATACCGTGCTGGCTTCCTTGCTGTTCCTTGAACCATGGGGCACACGGTTTCAAGGTCTGTGCGTGACAGTCCCTCAGCTGGGAATGCTGTCTTCCCTAGACCTCCACATGGCTCCCACTGTCACCCCTTCAGATCTTGACCCATATTGTCTCCGCCTGGGAAGTCTTCCCGGACTAGCCTGTTGAACATCATCCCCTGCAAATCCCTCTAATCCCCGGCCCCTTTGCCCCACCCCCCATGTTTTCTCCATAGCACTTAACATCTAATTTTTTTAAAAAAAGATTTTATTTATTCATTTGAGAGAGAGACAGAAAGAGCACAAGCAGGGGGAGAGGCAGAGGGAAAGGGAGAAGCGGACTCCCCACTGAGCAGGGAGTCCGACGTGGGGCTGGGTCCCAGGACCCTAAGATCATAACGTGAGCTGAAGGCAGACGTTTAACCATCTGAGCCACCCAGGTGCCCCAACATTTAATTTCTTTTTAAAAAGATTTTATTTTTAAGTAATCTCTACACCCAATGTGGGGCTCGAACCTACAACCCTGAGATCAAGAGTCACATGCTCCACCAGCTGAGCCAACCGGGCGCCCCGTAGCACTTATCATTTAATACACTACAATATTAAGTGCTAACTCCACAAGGATAGGCATTTGGATGGTTTGCTTTCCTGTGGTATTCCCAGCACCTAGGACAGTGCTTGGTATACAGTAGGTGCTTAATAAATATTTGTTGTGTGAGAGAGTAGATGAATGAGTGAATGGTGGAACCCAGGGAGCATATTTACTTAATTCAATAGAACAGCTAAATATTGGGATACTTTCCTGGGTGCCAGCCACTGTGCCGTGACATGGAGGCTACTGGCCTTACCTTTCCTTGAGGAGCCTGCTGGCCATTATGGCAAACACACACAGCTGGGGCTAGGCATAACCCAGCAAATGTCATAAAGGAGGCGTTGAACAAAGAGAGTGACTGAACAAAGAGCATGGTGGCATTTGAGTGGACCATGGGGGATGGGTAGGTGGCTACGGATTGGTTTTTGGACATGTGTGGCACATGGGTTTGGGGAGGTTCAAAATGAAGGTGGGTCAGGCCGTGGGCATAGAGCAAGGAGATGGGTAAGTAGAGAATAGTTCATTAAAGAGCAGTATATGAAAATACTAGGTATTTTAGTCCCCGTTTTTTTATTTCTCAGGGTATTGAATGTAGTTTGGAATTCTATGTTAATAGGCAGCTAATTTTTAGTTTTATAGGTCAAATATGCTTATGTTTTACATGTTAAAAGATTAAAATATTTAGCTACCAGTAAAGGGTCCTGGATCCTTGTCCATATTTGAGAATTAACCAACTTTTATTCATGCATTTGCATACATATTTCTTATTTATTTATTGAGATACAATTGGCCTATAACATATTGGTTTCAGTTGTACAATATAATCATTCAGTAATTTGTATATATTGTGAAATGAACAGCCTATATCTTTCTTTTGGTCTGTGTGTAGTTTAAACATACGTGTGTGTATATTACATATACATATATACACATACATATATATTATGTCCATATACATATATTTCTTTTAGAAAGTACAGTATTGTGTATGTGTGTTTAAACAAAGGTGGCATACTTCTTGTGGCCTTATTTATTAACTTACTCCACAATGTCTTGGTGATCTAGCTACGTGAACACGTGACATTACTTCATTCTTTCCAAGTGCCGTCTGTATTCTGACATTTCGATATCATAGTTTATGTGGCCATTTTCCTCTTGATGAACATGTAGGTTGTGGCTTATTTTTAGCACTCTTATAAAGAATGCTACGATGAATAGCCTTGTGTATGCTTCTTTGAGCCCCTGAGTGATTATTTCTTTAGGGTGGTTACTATAATTATATGCTTATCTGTTTTTTCTTATGTCTTAATTTGTTTAATGTCTGTTTCTCCGATGAAAATGTAAACTCCACGAGGGCAGGAATCCAATTTGTTTTGTACCTCACTCTTTAATTACTACCTAGCCAGTGCCTGAGACGAAGGAGTGGTCAATAAATATTTATGGAATGAAGCTGGCTGAAAGGTTGGCTGGGGCCAAGGTGTAGTTTTGCATCCCCAGAGAGGGAACTATGATTTATTTTGGTAAATTGGAGATTTTTGTACAAGGCAGTAGTAGCAGGACAATTACTTGTCGGGTTTAGGAAGAAGTATTTTAGGCTAGGAAGAAGACAGGTACTGGGGCCCGGTTATGAGATTATTATGCAGGTCCGAAGGAAACAGGATGGTAGGAATCGAAAGGAGAGGGTGCATTTGAGAGCTACTGGGTGATAGGATCTGTAAGATTAACTGATTAGCTCTGAGGGGCTGTGTAAAGAAAAGCATGGAAAGTGGAGACCCAGTCTAGGACATATTCTTTTCACAAATGTTTATTAGCTCCCAGCTCTGTGCAAAAAGCACTCTCTGTTAATTGCTGTTGGCACGTAAATTTGCAGGACCTTTCTTCCCGACCTTCAAAGGAGATTTGGAGTCCACTGGAGACTATGGAGGACGAGTAAGCAGGTACACCAAGAATGCCAGGGAGTGACTGAGGTGGGAGGGACTAGCCCCAGGGCAACCAAGTGAAATATTGTTGTTCCAGAATGGGGTGGGAGGGGGGGAAGGAGAATGCTGGGTGAGGATGTTTCAACCCTGCCCCAGAGACACACAGGGCTGACTGGTAGACATTCAGGAAATAGGATGTCGAGAAATGTGCATCAGTGTAGCTTTTTACAAGTGAGGAAATTTAGATTGGTGACAGAGCTGGGCTTTGACAAAGGCTTCAAATGGCCCACCGGCCTCAATGTAGTCTGGAAGGTGGGGAAACAGACTGTTAGCTGTGTGACCTCAGGCAGGCTACTTAACCATCCTGAACCTCAGTTTCCTTTTTTTTTTTTTTTTTTAAAGATTTTATTTATTTATTTGCCAGATAGAGAGAGAGAGAGAGAGAGCACAAGCAGGGGAAGCAGCAGAGGCAGAGGAAGGAGCAGGCTCCCCGCTGAGCAAGGAGCCCGATGTGGGGCTCAATCTCAGGACCCCGAGATCATGACTTAGACTGTAACCGACTAAGCCAGCCAGGTGTCCCTCAGTTTCCTCTTTTTAAAGAAAAAGCAGTAATAAGTAAAAGGGTGAAGACGGGTAAGGTTATGGCTAGTTCCGTGCCAGACGGGTTTATCAGTGACAACGCTGCCTCTCTGATCGTGCCCTCCACACGGGAGAGGAAGTAGAGGACGCCAGTGGCCTCCGATTTGCCCTGTCTCCTTTGTTCAGCCAGGATGCGATCTTGCAGGAGATAATCTCTCGAGGAAGAAACACTTACTTGAAGTTCAGTGGGTTGGTTTCGCTTGCATTTCTTTCCAGCGGATTCCCAGTGTTCCGTGGGATAAAAAATCCAAAGTCGTCACGGGTCGCACCCCAACCCCCCCAAATCCTGCCAGCCACATTATCAGGGATTTTTGTTTTTATTCTAAGAGACATGGGGAGTTGTAGGCAGGGCCCTGATGTAATCAGATTTGACTTTTGAAAAGATCAATGTGACTTTTGAGAAGATCGATGTGACAGAGATGGGATTGTCTGCATTTCTGCTGGAATGGTAGCTCTGTGAGGCACCTTTCCTTTCCAGTTGGGTCCCAGGCCTGTGGCAAACAATGCCGGGCCCACGGGCCCACGCTATTGGTTGGATGCATATTTGGCCTTTCTGCATTTAAAACAAGACTAAAAATAGCCATTGTGTTACTAGAAGGATATAATGAGATAATGGATGTAAAGTGCCTGGCGCACAGTATCTATTTACTCATTTCTCATCCAGTCTTTAATGAGCATCTACTCTATGCCAGGCATGGTTCAAGGTCCTGGGGATGCACCCGTGAGATGTAGATGTGAGGCTTGGCCAGGTCTGCACAGGAAAGGAGGCTGCTGTTTACTACCTGTGGGCCTTGGGAGAGCAACTCCATCCCTCTCTGCCCAGGTTCTTCCTCTAACAAATGGAAAGATATAATCCCTACCTCACAGGGTCGTTAGGCGGATTAAATGAGCTATAAAGTGAAAAGCACACATTGAGAACTCAATAAATGTTAGCGCTTATCAGCTAGCCTCTCGGCATGCTGGCCGTGCTTTGGGCCTGGGATCTTTCTGAGCTCTCGGTGCTCTAGTCCACATGACCCATCCCGAGGCAGAGAAATGCGGGAGGCATTGCTGGGTGTGGGTTTGGACAAGTCCCTGATCTTCATGGAATGAACAGTCTGATTCAGACCAAAAAAGAAAAGAAAAGAAAATGACATTTTTAACCAACTACACAGACAACTCATGGGACCATTTCTCTCATCCAGGAAGGAGAGCTGGAAGGAAAAGGAGGGAAGTGAGGACAAAGACTCTTGTGCTCTTCCCAGCAAAATGCGGAACCTCGGGTTTCAGGACTCGTATAAATGGCGTCAGGGTTGCTGAGGCTAGAGTTACCAGGTGGACTCAGAGGCAGTCCTTCGTAAAAGCGGAGACGTTTGTGGAGCTGCTACTCTGTATCCACGAGAAGAGTCATCATAAAAGCCACCCTTTGCTAGTGAACAACGGAGAGCTCCCCTGTGGTTGGCCATGGGGAACCTGATCATTTCATGAGGCAGGCCAAGCAGAGGTTATAATCCTTACCTTACAGATGAGGAAACTGAGTCAAGAGCCCAGTGACTGGCCTCAAGACCCAAATCTCAGTTCCCTTCCCGCCGGACCTCTCTGCCGCCGAGCTCCGGGTTTCGTTATTCACTTCTATATGCATTTGCTGTGAGCACCTCTACCGATCACGGCTGTGGGCGGCCATGTAAGAGGAGATGGTGTAGGCAGTTGGACGTATGTTTTAAGAGTTGAGGGGAGAGGTCTGGGTGGAAGATAAATGTTTAGGAGCCCTAAACATCTAGATGGCATTTTGAGCCACTGGACTGGATGAAATCATCTAGGGAATGAACAGGAAAGAGAAGACAAGGCGCCATTACTGGGCCTTGGGCGCTTCAAAATCTGGAGGTCAGGGAGAGGAGGAAGACCCACAAAGGGGACTGAGAAGGAGTGTCCAGTGAGGATGGGGGTGGGGAGGTGGAAATCAGTAGCACAAGGGAAACAGTGTTTCAAGAATGAGGAAGAGGGGGGTCAGCTCTATGAAGCATTGCAGATGCTGTGAATAACATGGGGACATGGACTTGGCCATTTGACATATTGTCACAACTGGAGTCAATGCCAACTCTTGCTACTGCCCTGCCTTATTTCCTTACTCCCCTGTCTTCACTCGCTGGACCCCAGACACACCTTTCCCACCCCGCCGTATTAGCATGCTTTGCCACCTAACGTCCTGGGCGTCTCTGCTCCTTAGGGAGACCTGATCTACAACCGCATGCCTCCTCCCCTCTCCAGGGACCCTTATGTTGCAGATACACTATCTGTGTGCTGTCTGTCTTCCTCTAAAGGGGCAAAGACTTCATTTGTTTTGCTTACTGCGAGGTCTGTCTCCTATGCCTAGGACTGTGCCAGGCCTCACCTCGCCCGCCTGCAAAACTCTGGGTTTACAGCTCCGCAGTGTGTCTCATTTAATTCTCCAGAGTCTTTACAGAAAAAATATTATTTACATAAATAGTAATTATAGATACTTCTTTTTCCAGTTTTATTGAGATATAGTGGACACATTACATCGCATAAGCGTAAGGTGTACGACATAATGATTTGATCTATGTTTATATTGCAAAATGATTATGAGAAGTTTAGTTGACATCCATCACCCTGTATAGCTATGATTTTTTTCCTTGTGATGAGAGCTTTTAAGGTCTTCCTCTTCCTCCTCTTCATCATCATCATCACCCCATTTTGTGGATGAGAAAACTGAAACCCAGAGAGATCAAATAATATTCTAAGGCTAATGCCCCTCTCAGAAGGTGGAACTAGATGGAGTACTTGGGCCAAGGCAATTGGAGAGAAGACATGACAGCACATTTTCAGAGGGCACCCGCCCTCTCTCCCCTTAGAGGCACAGAGTTTAAATGAATTTCAGGAGGAACAGAAGCTGACATCTTGAAAGAATGGGAAGGGGGAGCCAGGCAGAGGGAGCCACAGGTCTGAAGGCTCTAGGTCAGAGGGAAGGCCTCATGGCTGAAGCTTAGAATCCCGGGGAAGGGCTTGCCAAAACTTGAGGCAGCAGAGTTAGGCAGGGGCCAGCTCTACAGAGCTAGGAAGGCAAGCTCTGGAGTTTGTTCTTTTTTTCCCCTGGGGCCATAGGAAGCCATTAAGCTGGGCGGCGACAGGATCTGATTTACTCTGTAAAAAGATCTCCTGGACGTCGGGTGGAGCTTGTACCAGGAGCTTGTATTAAGGCAAACCTAGAAAGGAAGAAGCTGGGAGAAAACTTACACACTCCATTTATTTGGAGGGGAGAGTGAGAGGTCATGATGCTGTGTTAGAGATGGAGGTAAGTGGACAAAGTTGAGATATATTAAGCTAGAAATTATAGGACTTGATGGATTAAAGGTGCAGGTGGGGGGGTGGAGATGAAATATAGTTTGACTTCTGGGTTTTGGCTTGAGTTAGTGGGCGGATGGTA
The DNA here is from genome assembly GCF_017311325.1 of Ursus maritimus. Lineage (NCBI taxonomy): Eukaryota > Metazoa > Chordata > Mammalia > Carnivora > Ursidae > Ursus > Ursus maritimus. Next base: position 39,650,235 of record NW_024424675.1, on the reverse strand, counting down.
GATGGATCCATTTATTGAGATGAGAACAGGAGTCAGATTTCAATAAACGTTAGTTACCTTCCCCTTCCGCCACCTCCCCTTCTCCCAAAGCTCCCCATCTGGAATATCAGATGAGTGCAAAAAGCTTTCCAGAGGTGCTCGGAAAGTTATGTGACACATGTGATTTTTAAAGAAACTTTACATTTGCAACGCAAGTGAAGTCAACCTTGGAAAACCAGCCAGAATGTTGGTGGAAGACAAAAGTTGTGCTTGCAGATGGGGGGAGGACGCCCGTCAAACTTGCCGATAGGACGTATACAGTTAAAAATAAACTACACTCTTTGCACATTATCAAGGTCGATTAATTTAATCAAGTCGTGATTGTATCTAAACCTCGATTAAATTGAGCCTTATACTTGGCCCCTCCCTTTTCAGTTTGCTTGTAAAAACCAGCAATCTCATCTCTTACAGTATTGTTCTGAGCCAGGTGGACTGGCAAACTCCGAGGGAGAGTCTCCAGGCTCCAGACCCTGCCTCCACTTCTGAAAGGTGACTTCTGCAATTTATTTTTATCATACAGCGTGATGATGTTTTACAGAGGGCTTAAAATTTCGAGATGACTCGAGTGGGATCAAGAAACTTAATAGAAAGGAGAGGAGTGTAGCGTTCCCTGGAGTTGTTGGTGACCCCTACTTAATTTAGTGCATTCGGTCGTGTTAAAAGGGCTGTCCCGGTTTCCTTCTCAAATGTCCTTTGTAGTTAGCAAGGGCTGGCAGGTTTGCCTAACTTTCTCATTTTCTTTTCCTGCTGACTCCTCACTGCAGTTTTTCGAGTTTTCCTGCTCTGAACACTGAATTCTTTTTAAGTCGAGTATCTATGTTGGCTCCATTTCAGCTCCAGGGATTTACGTGCAGTTTCCAAATTGTTTTTCTGTAATAGTTCCCCAGTAAAATAAATACTTGTGAAACAGGAAGATCATATCGCATTGTCCTTCTAATTAAGGCTAGGTCTCCAAAGATGATTCCAATAAATGTTAAGTGTAGCAAATTAGAAGGTTTTTTTTTGTTTTGTTATTAGATCTGAGAAGGCTGCGTTGGGCAGCATCTGGAGAGAAAACCAGAAGTTAGCAAACGAAGGGGTCTCGTATCACGAGGATTAAATCAGAGATAATGGTGCGATTTTCTAAGCGTACACTGGGAAATATATCTTAAGGAGGGCTGGTCTGTTTGGATAATTGTGAAAAACGAGGTGTAGCAGATGTTTGTCGCATTAAGGAGAGGTGAAGTGGGGCTTTTTCTGCCCTTTCTCCGAGTAACATGTGCAGAGCAGAGCATCAGCTTCCATTTGAAGGGACGGTTCTGGTTCTATTCTTTGTTTGTTGCCCGCGTCTCTGCAGCACCTGACTCCTTTGGAGATAGTCTAGCTGGGGGGTGATGGCAAAACAGGATTATTCGTGGGTGGAGCTAAGTATATGTCGACTGCACTGCTTTGTTTTCAATTTTCATTTCATAGAATAATAATGAGTTCTGAGCTTTTACTACAAAACTACATGTTCCTAGTGTTCTCCTTTACTTTTGGAGTTTCCATTTTTTATTAATTGTTTTAACTGTGCATGCTTCCCGAATAAATCTTAAGTGTGAGTCTTCACATTCTAAGGGGAGAGTGTGTGTCTCAGGGATGCCCTTTGCAGCAAATTCAGATCACTGTATGTCCATTTAAAAACATAGTATGTGTTTGCAACCCAGCACTCAGTCACTGGCAGAATTTTTGCAACGATTTCCCAGTTTTATTGGCACGTCTCCAGGAATAAGGTTCTTTGTAATTCTTTGCTCAAACATAAGGATCACATATAAAACTCTCAGCAGATAGATCAGTTAATACAATTATCTTTCAGTTTTAAAAGCTACAACATAATAAGGTTTTGGGGGACATGGTGGGGGGAAGAGAGAGAAACAGTAACTAACCATAGGATGCTATTATGCTAACAAAGTGGTAGCCTTGTAAGAGCAGAGAGAAAAGCACAACCATTTTTGCTCAGAAAATAATTCAGTAGCAACAAGGTCTGAGAGCCAGAAGCCTCATTGTTCTTAGTGAAACAATTATTTGTCAAAACATTTGATTGTTTCCCTATCTCTACTGAAAAGTTTGGACTTTTCTTTTTGCCCAATTTTGACACTAGAATTTTTAACTATCAGTGCTATTGTGTTTACAACATTCAAGGTTTCAGAGTTCAAAGGTTATCCATTAACATGTAGAGCAAGGCTACACTTAATGTTGCGACTCAGCCTGGTTCCACTCGCTCAGAGTTTGTTTCGGAGCAATGCTCCAAGTCGTTTGTTTTGATAAAAGTTAAATCAAGTTTCTTATTTATGAAGAGTGTCTTTAGATTGCGTTTTAGGATGTGACTATTTATAAGGGTTTAAAAAATATTTTAAAGACTTGATATTATCTTCCCTGAGAAAAGGAACGCTAATACTAGAAATAGAAATGATCAACATCAGTGTATTTGAGTGAAAAAAACAAAAAAGAGTTCTGGCCAAAGAATTTACTTCTGGCATTGCTAATTAATTGTAAGTAATTGGTTCACTTCCTTTTTGAAAAAGACTAACCGGACCATATGTGGGGTTAGTAGTTATATATAAAATGACAGCAAAACATCACACTTGGCAAATTCTTCCCCTCTGCTAAGAAGCTGTCTCTCAAATTCCATTTTCTATTAAGAACTGCACTGTTCACCAGCAGAGCATTTTATATAGCCCCCCCTTTATTAAATACATACTTTAAGTGGCTTTCTTGATATGTTTTAAGTTTTTCCATTTTGGATACACCCATATCCCATTAAAAAAATCCACTTGGCTGTTTTGTTTGTGGTGAGTTGCGTAGCTCTGTTTACATTTGCATTCGTTTGCATTTTGGGGCAGAAAACTTGGTGGTTGTGATTGTTGCTACTATGGTCCCTCCTGGGGCGTACCTAAAATGAGGGAACACAGGCCTTCGGTATCAACCCCACCTCTTTCTTTTTGTGAGCAAGCAAGAGTGGGAAAGGCTCCAAATACGTTGGTTGTGGGAAGGGGAGGGGGCAAGGCCAGTTTGGTGCCCCCCCACCCCCCAGTTTTTAGCTTGGTTTCATCCACGTGGATTTCTATCAAAGCCAAGTGGATTCTTGGAACCTAGGCCACGTTTAGAAATCTCAAGTTATAATATAGGCGCAAATCGGGCCCTTTTAGAAAAACAACAATTACAGGATAGCTTTATGAAGATACCAATTAAACCATTTTAATCATGTCATCTCCTCGACCTTGCTCACAGTTGACGAAAATCTTGAAAAACTGTTTGTGCAGGGCTGCCTCCTAACCTACTCAAATGGGTGTAGAGGCTTTTTGCTAGTAATTCGGGATGACCCGGCAGTTCGGCTACCGGCCCCTCCCTCGCCTGGGCACACCTTGCAAGGGAGGGGGAGGCGGCGAGGCCGAGGCGTGCATCTGCGCCTGCGCGCTGCCCCCGTGGCCCACCCCCCCCTCTCCCGCCCTCTCCGCGTACCTGTCACTGGAACCGCCGGAGCGCGCGCGGGCCACGTTTAGCCGGATGGCGGGAGGCGGGGGGTGTGGGGGCGGTGAAAGGCGCGCGCGTGCGCGGGAATCGCAGGCGAGAACGGGAAGGGCGCGCGCTCGTCCGCTCGCTCGCGTCCCGGAGGCGGAGTCCGCGGCGGTGGGCGGGGCAGGGGCGCGCCTGCGCGGACCACGTGGCCTGGGGGCGGGGCCTGGGGCGGGGCCGCGCGGCCGGTGAAGGCAGGAGGCGGGGCGTTTCCGAGCGGCGGGGCCGAGGGAGGGCGCAACAGCTGCTCCCTGAGCACTTTCTGACCCAACAGTCCCCCAGCGCCGGACGCGCCGCGCCCCGGCGGCTCTAGGGACCCCCCGCGCCTGCACTGTCCCCGCGCGGACGAGTAGGGGGCGCCCGCGCCTTTGCCCCCCGTGCGCACCCCCCGCCCCGCTCACCTTAGCCCCGCGCCCGAGGTGAGCCCGGCCCCCAAATCCCCCGGGTGGGGGTGGGGTGGGGGCGGGGGGGCGCTCCCTTTGGGGGGTCTTCAAGGCGCGGGGTCCCGAGGCGCCCTGGGAGATGGCTTCGCCTCGCGCCCAGTGGTCCCCCGTCTCTTTTGGGGGGCCGGTACGGGCGCGGAAGCCGGGAGGTGTCCGCACAAAAGGCCGAGAGAAACTCCCTGTCGCCTCCCCTCCCTCCTGCCTTCCCCGCCCCCTCCCCTCCTCGCCTGCTCCCTCCTCATTCAAACCTCGGCTCGCTCGTGTGGTGTCAGTTCAGTCCCGGCCGCCGCCGAGCGAGGAAATGGCCGAGGAGCCGGAGCCGCAGGTAAAGGGGGCGCGCCCCCCGCCCGCGCCGGGCCCAGGGGCGCCTCACCTCGCCCTCCGGAGTCCCCCCGAGCCGCCCTCGAGTCTCCCGTGCTCGTTAGCTGGCCCCCCTCCCCGGATGACCCCCGCCCCGCCCGGCCCCCGCTCCTGCTCTCTGTTCCGCTCCTCTAGGGCGCCCCCTCCCCACCCGGCTTCGGAGCGATTCCAGCAGCGAGGAGGTGCCGGGCGAGCCCCCGGTGTGTACAGTGTTTTACCATCACACTCACTCTTGGGGATAGTCAGGATGGCTTGGGGGCGGGGGAGTCCCCCTTCTCCGGCCGGGACCTAGGGGCCGGCCGGAGGGAGCAGGGGGCTGCGTGCGTGCGTGGGTGGGTGGGGGGCTGTTCCGGAAAAGTTGGGTGGCTCCGCCGGGTGGCTCTCCGGGTTTGCCGGCCGGGCCGTGGGGGGCGGGCGGAGGGGAGGGGGCCGGCGCGGGGTCCCCCGCGATGGCCCGGGAGGGGCCGGGGCAACTTGGGAACAGCCAAAACAATGCGTCCTAACAGGCGTCCCCCGCAAACAATGGCCGGGACCGTCCATACGGGCCGGGCGGAGGGCGCGTCTATAGGGGCCGAGGGAGGGGCTTGGCGTCGCCGCGGACCCCGACGCGCACTCCAGCAAGCCCCCCAGCGCCGCCAAAGCCGTCCCCGGGAGTCCCGGTCTCCTGCCCATCCCTGAGCAGGCGGTGCACGGGCTGCGTTTCCTGGATGTGTGTGATAAGGTGTTTTTCTTTTCCCTTTAATTTTAAAGATTTTTTGGAACTTTTTAAATAGCCCTTAAACGCTTAAAGAATATCTTTATAACTCTCACTTCTAGTTGGAGTTCCAAAGCCAGCTGGAAGCTGAACTAGTAACTAAAGGGCAGGAAGGATTGAAATGTTCTCCTATAAGTGTTTCTTTCTTTCTTTTTTTTTTTTAAAAGGGAAGTTTCTGCCAGGAGGCGCTGAGTGGCGAAACCGCGCAGTTTCAGATGTAGAGCCCTCTTCTCTCTTGCTTTGGCCCCAAAATGCGAGCGGCACGGGATGGGGAGGGGAGAGGAGGGCGCTGCTGGGGGCCCCTGGAGGCCGGATTTGGGGCGGCCTGGGCGGTCCTGCTCCGGTGGGGGCAAGACCTGGCCTGTGGGGGTGCGCAGGCCGGTACCTGCGCCCAGGATCGGGACAGACGTTAAGGTCCTGGGTTGGAACCCACATTTTTTGGGATTGGGGAAGGGCCACCGAGGACGGGAAGCCGCATTCTTGGGCGGGTGGGATGGGGGTGGGGTGGGGTGGGCAGGCGGGGACTTTTCCTAAAGGTTTAGTTACAGGAACAGGAAAGAGCCACCAGTGGCCACTTCTGGGACCCCAGTGGCCTGCTTACACTTGGAGTAGTAGAAACTATTTTCTCTCTCTCTTCCCCCCTCCCCCCCCCCAAGAAAAGAATAGTCACTTTTGAGTTTAAGGCTTTGGTGTGTACTCTTTGAAATTCCTTGAGCCTCAATTTATCTTTCTGAATCAGCCTATAGGGCTTGAAGCATTGACATGAACATTCCTAAACGTGTATTAAGTGCAGGGCTTTTGCAGTGGTCCTTTGGCCAGTTTGGGGTCGTGTAGTATTACAGACCACTACATGCTACATACTAGCTGGTTTCCTAGCTTTCTAGATCGTTTGGAACCATTAAGCTGTATGTTTTAAGAAGCCTAGGTCTGATTTAGTTCAGGTTGATTCAATTATGTCTTCATCGCTTTTGAGTTGGTTGAATGAGTTGACATGAGATTAAGCTCAACAAAAGAAAAGGCAGGGTAACAACAGCTGCCGGCCAGGCCTGGCGACTAGGTAGGGGTCTTGGGAGGCCTTGCACCTTCTCTTTTGTATGTGTTAAGTACATTTAAAAATGTTCTTTTACTGTACTGTCCCCCCTCCCCCACGGATGGATGCCTTGCTTGATACCAAATAAGACCTAAAATGCTAAATTTTATAATACTTGGAGAAGGAATAATCCAGAGTTTCTAAAAAGCCTTCACTGTCTGCAGTGACAAGTGCAGAGTAATAATCTAATTGCTTTTTGTCTGAAAAATACAGCAGTCAAACCACTAGTTTGTGCTTGCTTAGTTAATGTGTGCTAAGAACTTTTAAGGTGTGTCCTTAATGGTAGATGACTTTTTCTGAGAAGTCATGTTTATTTTAGATACTGTTTTTGTTCAGTATCCCAAAGACTCTAGTAGTGTGTGTGTTTTTAATCCTGGCGTTTTAGTGAAGTCAAACCCCTTCCACCCCAAATTGCCATTTTTTTTCATCAGTTATGTAAGTATTAAATTCAAAGAGGCATAGTGACATATTTAAAAATCCTTTGTCAGTAGCTACAACACAAATTTACAATTTATTGGGCTTGTTTGTTGGAATAGGGTTAATAATCTGAGTGTTTGGAATTTTAATTATTTGGTGTGAAGAGGAAGGCTGCTCCTTTAGACTCCGCCTTGGTTTGCAGGCTGGAGGAGGAAGTGGGGGAGGATTATGACTTTTCCAGGTGAAGGACACATACTTTTCTTTAGTGTCCAACTTCATTCAGTCCTTTTATCTTCACAGCACCTTCTAACACTTTGCAGTTTGACCTTTGCTGTTTTTAATAACTTGTAAGATCGAAGTTTAGCAGTTGTCTTGGGTTCATATTATTCCCTTTCACTTCCTAATCAAAAAAAGGAACTAATACACCACTTTGATAAAATTGGTAGAAAATATTTTCTGCCTTCACCCTGAAGAATCTATTTAGATAACAGCTTGATTTTTTTTTTTTTTTCCAGGTAG
>NW_024424675.1:39598755-39643072 GCF_017311325.1 Ursus maritimus | reverse complement strand
GGGAAAGAGGAGGGAGGAGGGAGGAGAGAAGCGTTTGACTTTGCCTTTAGTTTTAAGGTGGAAGTAGATTTGCATTCTCTTTGTAAGCCTCCATTTTTGGCAGAGGAACTTCTGGGAGGAATAGCAGCCCCTGGTTCCCTTCCAGTGGACCTTTAAAGAGGAAATCAGAAAATAAGACTTAATCATCAAGTCACTTACAAACTGATGAAATAATTAAGGAATATAATGGCCTGGCAAGACGGAGTCCCTCTCTCCTCATTTCAGATAATCACTTTTCTCTCTTTTAACAACATTTATGATGAAATGGCATGTTTTTGCCACAGCAGGGCTGCCTTTTCCCAACCCTGGAGCACTCTTAATTCTGAGACGCTTGATTAGAGCCTCAGGGGTCCCAAAAGATGTGCTGTTTTCCCACTTTATAAAATTACATGCTTTTCTCACAGTTGTCACAAACATGATATTGGTGGATAAGAACTTTGGAGTAGTTTTAATGACTCTAGACTATCTACCATCTACTACTTGAAAAAAAAAAAGATACTTTTATCTGACTCTGAGGACTGTAAATGATTGGACCTTTTTTATGTTTCACATGAAGCTTTGTTTCCATTTGCTCAAAGACAAGTTCAGTTGAGAATGTTCCATCTCAACGAATGCCAAGTATGGCCTGTATGTGAGGGTTTTTGAGGTTGCTGGGGATGACTTATTTTAAATGGTTCATTGCTAATTTCCTATTTGAGTTTAACCCCGTAGCAGTATGTTTAGTAAATGAATTGGAAAGTTGAAGCCAAAGTCCTGAACAATGGCTATATATTTTCAAGCTTCAGAATTATACAGTAGGAACGAGAAATCTGAGAGCGTTGTATATAAGCTGAGGAGTATTCCACTAGAATGAAATCAGTATAATGAAATTTTAATTGAAACGACTCCATTTGGGATATACAGAACCGTTTTCAAGTTACTGAGGTGTCACAAATAAAAACCTGGAAGGTGTTTACAGAACAGCTAGTGAGCTGAAATTAAAGAAATCCCAGTCACATTAAATGCTCGAAATAGTGAAAGGTTTTGTTAACAGCATGTAAACTAAACTTGAGGCTGTGGAGGAGTCTCGATTTGTTTGTACACCCCATCTCCAGATTGGGCGGGGGAGGGGTGCTGACCAGTTTAAAATGCACGTGGAAGAAAGAAGGAATTACACAAAGACAGCAGGCAATTTCTGAAATTTGGGAGAGGGAAGCTTGATCATTATAACTGAACGGCCTCCTTTTGGGGGTATTGTAAAAACTTCTCAAGTGTTGGCTTTTACGAAAAAGGCGATCTGGATGATTTTTCTCCAACCGATAATATAGGCAAATTTATAGTGGTGTGTGGGGCGCAGGAGTTTGAATTGAGACCACGAGGGCAGATAGAAATCTCATTTTGAGGAAGTGGGACAGGGACCATCCTTTCCCAAAATCTGCCGTTCACGATGAGCAAGTTCAATTCTTGTATAAAGCCCTCTTCCAAATAAATAGCGGGGCAGCCCCTGTCAGCCAGCTGCCACCACAAACTGCCCTTTTATGCTTAACATTGGAATGCTCATTAACGACTTTACATTTGAACATTTGTTGACTGTTCTTAACATCCCCATTACTTCCTGCCCAGGGTAACTACATAACTGAGTTACTGGAAATTAGGGGCCAGTTTGGTAATTTTATGATAAAGTTGAGAAATAAAATTACTAAACCTGAAAAGACAGCTGGGTAAGTTAAATTGAGGGAATTGGCTTAAATTCCTCAGCTTTTGTTCTTCAAGCTTTACCTTCAGTTGTTTTTGCCTTCCACTATTCCTTCACTTCCTAGAGAGGAGCTGCGACCCTGCAGTCAGATGCTGGTTTTGTAATGGCTTCGTTGGGGGGGGTGTGGTGTTGCTTCGTTTCTAGCGTTGTCAGGAGACCTCTTGGATTTAAAATGCAGTTCTGTGCATTGGAGAGTGAGAGCCCAGCTCTCTTTAGTTCTCATATCAGCATGAGGAGAACTACATGTTTTTACTTTTCCTACCTGTGTCAAATCAGGGTAACCTCAAAACAGTTCAGTTACACCAGAAGAAGTGTTTGGGGGTTTTTTAAATCTGCGGATAAGCTTTGTTTTCAGTTCAGTATGTAAGTCTCCTCAACAGTGAGTATATGTATGAATCGAAAGGAGTGTTTTTCCCTTAATTTTGAAAGCAAACAGGTGACTTAAAAGAGCCAGACATACAACTTGAGTATTTACTCAACAGAGATAGGGCGGGGAATATTTAAATACTGCTAAAGAAAGAGCTCATGCCTTAAAAGGCAGTACGCACGTTTATATTTAATCTGGTTAGTTAAATGGGGTATAATTAAGGACACTCACCATTGGGCCGTGTGGAAAAAAGAGCTGTAGGTGTGTAGGGTAGTGGTGTTAGTAGGATGGTTATAGTTATTTATCTCTGTATACAGTTATCTGTGTGTGTGTGTGACAGACACACACAGGGTGTTTTCCTTGTGGAGAGCGAAAGAAGACAGGTAAAGATAGACGAGTTTACTGTTTTAGGTTGTTGAAACCCCTCTTTTTGGTGGTTAGCCCTGTCTGGAATCTTTTCAGAGTATTAAAGTTAGTACTGGTTAAGTTGCAGTAATGGAGCCTGACAGATAGCCAGGCTTAGTCTTGCTTAATGAAAGTTCTTTTTTTATTCATTTCCCATAGAGTTCTCTTTTTCCGGTCAGGATGGACTTTTTAAAAGTCAGTTTACAGACCACAGTATCTGTTAATATTGATAATACTGAAACTAAAACTAATATGTGGTGCTTCGAGTTCACATTAAGATCCTTTAACTGACCTTAATTGATTTGGAATGAATCAGGCAGAGTTTTTAATCATGACACTCAAATATACTAATACGACTATATTTTTTTGTAGGACTTTTGGTCTCTAATCATATCTAGGACTAAGTACTTTCTACAGTTTCAAGAAAATGAGACTGTGCTGTACGATCTCTCCCCAAGCTTTGCCTTTGAACAGTCATTTGCTATTTTGAATAGTTTAGAATGTGTTGTTGAATGTAAACTTCTGAATCTTTTAATCTTTTTCTTTCACTTAACTTTTCAACATCTTTCCACAGCTATATTAGGAAAGTTGGGTTGACCATTTAGCTCGTGGGTGTGACCTTGGCGATTTCCTTGAAATAGGGTTGAAGGATTTAAAGTTACAGGTTTGGGTTGCACTGTGGCTTTCTATGTGCAGTTCTCTTCACTGGTTGGATTAAGACAAAAAAACGGTATATGACCTACAGAAGGAGCATTTATAGAAAAACTGTTAGTTTCCTGGCCAGATCTTGGAGTTAATTTCGCTGTTTAGAGGGTACAAATGAATTGGCCAGAGACCAGCGGTTTGTTTGGTTAAATATTTTAATGATCATTGATTTGGATCCTTAAGTGACTTGGAGGGAAAAAGTAGATTTGTAGGAATATGGCAAATTACTTGGTTATAAATGGCATTTTTATGTGTTCTTGACAGTTTTTGAGGACTTTGAGTTCCCGTTGCTCCATGATAGGGTAATAAATATTCCACATCAAAAAATGGGAGATAACCTGTTCAGCTGAGTAGAGCCGGTGCAGCCTCTAAGGGTGACCAGTGTGAGTACGTTTGGACCTGCAGAACTGTCGCCCAGGCACAGCAGTTGTCGGCGAGGTGGCATTTACTTCTAATTTGTTGTGTTTAAGCACCAAATACTGTGTTTTCCATTAGGCACTGTATAATGTGTAAAATTTGGTAACTTCAAAATCTAGAGGTAGTGGCAGAATTCACAGGAGCTTTACTCACAAACGAGTATCTGCTTTAGGGAAAAAAAAAAAAAAAAAACCCCACCAGGGGACATGGCCTAAAGAGCATTAGACTTCTGTTTCAGGCAGTGACAGCAATATGCTTGCTACTTTTTTCCAAAGATTATGTTGTTGTAAATTTTTTTTTTTTTAAAGTCTCTACTTCAGTGATCACAGTATCAAGGAAGCCCTGGTGTTCTTTCAGAATATGACTTTACCCTTTATATTGCCTCAGGTGCCTTGGGGCGAATGGCTGAAAGTTCAGTGCTGTCCTTTACCTGAGTAAAGGTGTAAGAGCTTTTTTTTTTAAACATTGGAAAACATTTTTGCCAGCTGCCTTTTAGTTAAGCCTCGTGTGTTCGGAACGCTCACTTTTCTGCAGACTAAAAGCATTTAGATTGTAGGGTTTGGATTATGATCTCCCCCTCCCTCCTCCTCCAGTTCTTGGTGAGGACAGACCGCTTCCTCCGTCCGCCTGCAGAGCCTTGCTCTGCTCTTGGCTTGTGCGTGCCCCCCCTGGAGAACCCCGAAGGTGCAGGGAAGGCTGTGTGGGTGCTCGTTCGCTGGCTGGCCTGGAATGGTTGTTATTAACAGTAATTAGATTAGAATGTCTGTTTTTTGGTAAGTTTTGTTAGTATTAAAGTCTTTGTTATTGCAATCACTCTGAAGATTTTAGATTTTGTTAGCAGATTGGTTGTAAGTGATGTAGATAATTGGTTTATAGGTTAAGGAAGTGTTTAGTCTGCATTCAGTTTCTGAGTCAAGAGTTGAAGGCCTTTGCTGTCAGAGATTTCCCCAGCTTGTCCTGCATTTCTGTTCCGGTGGGTCAGTAAGGAGAACAGTTTTAAATCCAAGTGATACAGTTTTGCTTGTGTTGGCCAACTTCGTGGTGTGATTAAACATGATTCGTTATTTTTTATTATACCCTGGAAAGTGCAGAGAGTGGGATATTAGACGGCAGCCATAGAGAGCCATGTAGAAGGTCTGATGGACCTTCGAGGTAATTTTCATATCAGATGAGTTATGGTTGGTGGCTGTGGCCAGAGATGTGCAGTATTGACTCTGCCCCTGTGCTGACCACGTCGTGTTGGTTTGTTTAGTCACTAGGTGTTTATCGAGGGCCTAACCCTGTGCCAGAGACCCCTTCTCGGCATGCGGGGATAGCAGCGAACAGGGTCGACAGGGTCTCTCCCCCTAGGCTCTTCAGAGGAATGGCCCAGGGTTTTCCTATCTTGGGTGAGTAAGGATGGCTATGACCCAATGTCGTCTAGTGCTCACGACAATTGGGCACAGTTGCTGACTGTCAGAATCTGTGCCAGAAGCTTCCCTTGAGGAAGAAGTGCTTAGTTTTGCCTGGAAGGGTCTTCTTCCCCATGTGACCATCCTAGGAGACTCGCTGGCCCAGGACCCCCTTCCGCTCATCTCCAGGCTGCCATCCTTCACCCACCCCAAGCAAAACTGAGGCTCTTCCTATGATTTTTATTTTTTTTTATTTATTTTTTTTTTTTGGTTTTTTCACTGTGCTTCCTTTACTAATCCTTCAGGTCTTGGGTTAGAAGCTTGACGATGACTTCCTTAACCCAGATATTTGAACATTTCAGAGATAAAAATTGAAACAACTATTTCTTGAAGTCAGGCATTTCCAGTTATATGCCATTACCCTGGGTGGGAAATAAACAATAGTGATGGACCCACATGTCCTGTTTCTCATCCAGAGATTGAGTTTAGGATTGGTGTCTTTTTGGGAAAGATGATCTGTAGAAAATTGGAGTTCCCCCAAATTTAAGATACCACAGAGCAGTAAAATTTCTTAAAAAAAAGAAAGAAGAAGAAGATAATGTTGAGGTCTGACATGGAGGACTAACTTTGATTTTGGCAAATTAGGGCATTAAAAAAAAAAAAAGAAAACTTTACTACTCCCTATTGCCAGTGTTTCATTTTTTTAAAAAGCGACTTTGCAACCAAAAAAATAGAAAGGTCCTCAAATACAGGACAGCCTTTATTCAAATTGAAATTTATCTGTGTACTTGGTGTAGAACTCGTGGAGCTGTTTCTGTTTTTCACATAGCTGTCAGCTGGTGAAAACGATGTCTGAGTTTGAGAGCTGCTTTTCTAGAATATGTACTGTTAACTTCTTCAGTGAAAATATTACCCGGTACATTATTTGTTCAATGAGTAAATGCATAGAACCCTAAATTAGCAGTTACATTTTCAAACGTCGTTTAATCTCTTGATTTAGGATAGCATTAAATATTCTTTTGCGTAGGTCTATCCATAAATGTAGATCTACTCCCCCCCCCCCAACCAAAGAAATTTGGAACTCTTGAGGATGATCCTATCATTTAACCATCAAGTAGAAAAAGATGGGGTATGTGGTCGTGACAGCTTGAAGGTTGTGACTTAGGCAGAACTAGAACTCAGGTCTCTGGAGTGTTCTGTTATTGCCCACCAAGCTGGTCGCCAGCCCCAGCATTTTATCCTCCATTGTGATTACAACAAAAGACTCAGAAATTAAGATAAAACACTTCAGTACGTTCTTTCTTTTCCCTAATCTTTGATCTGCAGTCTTATTTAGAAAAGCTTAATGTTAAAGATCTGGTTTATTCAAAACTAAAGATAGCAAGGGGCATGAGAATTTTCTTTTATTATGAGTGTAAAGAAGGGGAAGAAATGTTTCCTTGTCTTCTCTGAGCCTGGAGGCCCTTGGTCTTTGAGGAAGTGGAGAGAAGAAAGTAAAGCTGAAGGTGGTGGGAGCAGTTTGCAAGTCTTTGTTTTGTTGGGCAGAATTAACCGACCTCAGTTAAAGTAGTGACGCTTTAAAACCAATTCTGTCTTGCCAGAAAGGTGGGGGATATTGGATTTTTTGGAGGTTAATTCTTCTTCAAGAATGAAAATCCGCGTCTAAACCTGAGCCTGCGTGGCTAAATAAAACAATAGTCCATTTTTGACCTGGCCAATGCATGATGTGAAAGGCGGGTTAAAAATGGGAGGACCCATTTTCTGATTGAAGACTGAGCCACGTTGAACTGGCGGTATGGAGGATTTTATTTTAACGTGTATATTCACAAAGTAGCTTTGTGTATGTATTTCCTTATTAATCGTGTGGACAGGGAAGCCCAACCCTGAGGCTTGTTGAAGGCAGAAAGTTGTTACAAGCAAACTGGGGTTTGGGCAGTGGGTGGGGGCGAGAATATCCTGTGAGCCAAAACGATGAACGTTTCTCTTGGCCAAGATGAGCATCATTCCGAGGTGTCTGTAGTTTCTGAATGTGGATTTTAGGAAAGGTTCCTGGTTGTGTGTGTGTGTGTGTGTGTGTGTGTGTGTGTGTGTTGTTGGCCAATGCATGTGTAAGCTTCAAGGCTGCATTTAAGGTATTTGTGTTTCTCGACTGTGTATAAGACCGTTTGAAGTTCCGGCTTTTCAATTTTTACTTAAAGTGCTGTAATTGTCAGTTTTCACAGTTGGTAGAGTCTCTGGATTTATGGAGGCTGTTTATAAGGGTACACATGTGCATTGTAGTGTTGGCATTTAAAATGTGTTCCGGTGCGTTTAACAGTTTCTGCCCAGAATCTTACATTTTAGATTTAAATCATTAAGGGACCACGTGTTAAGTTTCTTAACTGCATGAAAACCTAGCGATTTGCTAAGTGTACTGATTGGATAAAATGCTAATGATTGAATTAACGAGCCCGTCGAACAGGATGCACTGTTAACAGGGGAGCGGATGACCTAGGCGCCTTCTCTGCCGCGAGCGGACCAGCTGTGAACCGTCCACACCAGGCTTCTCTTCTTCCCCGGCTGTAGCTAACCATTTCTGTGTTTTTTTTTTTTCCCCCTCTAGGTTTTGGAAATCCCTTGTCTCCAGGTTGCTGGGATTGACTTCTTGCTCAATTGAATCACTCACTCAATGGAGACAAAGAGAATTAATGCTTTGTGCTGACTCATATTTGAATCAAAGCGTTGGGGAGTCTGTCTGCCTTGTTTGTGGAAAGAACCAGTGAGAGGCTCTGTCACCGAGCTTCCTACGACTTCTGAAGATAAGAAGCTACAGGAATATATACTTTCTTTTGAACTTTTATAACAAATATTTGTTCTAGTTTTAAGTCCAGGGCTGCTGGGGGTGTGAGTGACAAGTCTTACCAAGTGGCCTTATCCCAATTCCAGAAATTCCTCCACCAGATTCTTATTTTATATACAATCCTAAAGTGCCAGGAAACATGCCAACTCAATCCCTGTTGGTGTATATGGATGGACCAGAAGTTATTGGCAATTC
Source organism: Ursus maritimus (assembly GCF_017311325.1). NCBI lineage: Eukaryota > Metazoa > Chordata > Mammalia > Carnivora > Ursidae > Ursus > Ursus maritimus. The sequence goes on along the minus strand of NW_024424675.1, from coordinate 39,634,979 downwards.
CCTTGGCACCCAGATGGAGCTAGATGATGCCGTGTCCATAAAAGGGACCACCGCTGTCCCTTTCAGAGCGACGCAAGAGAAGAACATAATCCAAATAGAAGGATATATGCCCTTGGACTGCATGTTTTGCAATCAGACCTTCACACATTCAGAAGACCTCAATAAACATGTCTTAATGCAACATCGGCCGATCCTCTGTGAGCCCGCAGTTTTGCGTGTTGAAGCGGAGTATCTTAGTCCTCTTGATAAAAGTCAAGTGAGAACAGAACCTCCAAAGGACAAGAATTGCAAAGAAAATGAAGAATTTAGCTGTGAAGTATGTGGGCAGACATTCAGAGTGGCTTTCGACGTCGAGATGCACATGAAGAAACATAAGGACTCTTTCACTTACGGCTGTAACGTGTGCGGGAGAAGATTCAAGGAGCCCTGGTTTCTTAAAAATCACATGCGGACGCACACTGGCAAATCAGGGGCCAAGAGCAAACTGCAGCAAGGCTCCGAGAGCCCGGCCACCATCAATGAGGTGGTACAGGAGCCGGCGGCTGAGAGCATCTCCTCTCCTTACAAAATCTGCATGGTCTGTGGCTTCCTCTTTCCAAATAAGGAGAGTCTCATCGATCACAGGAAGATGCACACCAAAGAAGCGGCTTCCGGTGCCAGCAGTACACAAACAGACTCTCCGCAGGGGGGAATGCCATCTCCGGGGGAAGAGTTCCTGCAGTTTTTAAACTTGAGACCCACCTCTCACCCCGAAACCGGCAAGAAGCCCACAAAATGGATACCTCAGCTCGATCCATTCACCACCTACCAGGCTTGGCAGCTGGCTACCAAAGGAAAGGTCGCCGTGTGCCGAGAAGTGAAGGAGCAGCCCGGCCAAGAAGGAAGTACCGACAATGATGACTCGTGTTCGGAAAAAGAGGAGCTGGTCGAGATTTGGAACGCGAGTAAGAGCCATTCCGAAGGTTCCGGAAAGTCCAAGGCAAGCAAAAGCGGTTGTGCAGGCCTCGCACAAGATAAAGAGAAGCCCCGACCCTCCAGTGGTGAAGTGCCTTCCGGGGAAGCGGACCCGAAGTTGTCCGGCAACAAGGAGAAGCCGACGCATTGCTCGGAATGTGGCAAAGCCTTCCGAACCTACCACCAGCTGGTCTTGCACTCGCGAGTGCACAAGAAGGACCGGAGGGCCGATGCCGAGTCGCCCACCATGTCGGTTGACGGAAGGCAGCCTAGGACGTGTTCTCCAGACCTCACCGCCACCCTGGATGAGAATGGAGCCGTGGATCGAGAAGGTGGTTCTGAAGATGGATCTGAGGACGGACTTCCGGAAGGGCTCCATTTGGGTAAGCCCCTGCCCCAGGGCCCGCTGCCCTGCCTCTGTTCCCGCCCCAGAAAACGCTGGCCCATCCAGGGGTGGGAGAGCTGGGGTGGAGTCCAGGCCCTTGTGGTGCCAGCCTGTTGTAGGTCACGTAACCTCTGGGGCCTTGATTCTTCTCGAGGTTTCTTCCAGTTCTGAAAGTTCTGTCGTCTTACCTCTTGTCTTGGAGGACACACATCATCTCACTTGTGCATCAGCCTGACGCGGTGCTTCTGACCCGGGGCGGTTTGGCCCCCCGTGGAACCTGGTAGTGTCTAGAGATATTTTTGGGTGTCACAGCCGTGTTAGTGTGTGCATGGCTGGCACCCAGTGGGGGGAGGCCAGGGATGCTACGAAACATCTTCCCGTGTGCAGGGCACCCCGCGGCAGGTGATTGCGTGGCCCCAGTGTTAGCGGTGTCGGGGTTCAGAGACCCCTGGGCTTTGCTTCAGATTTTCTTTCTTTTTTTTTTTTTTAAAGATTTTATTTATTTAAAGATTTTATTTATTTATTTATTCGACAGAGATAGAGACAGCCAGCGAGAGAGGGAACACAAGCAGGGGGAGTGGGAGAGGAAGAAGCAGGCTCCCCAGTGGAGGAGCCTGATGTGGGGCTCGATCCCATAACGCTGGGATCACGCCCTGAGCTGAAGGCAGACGCTTAACCACTGTGCCACCCAGGCGCCCTGCTTCAGATTTTCTGGCGTATCTGATCTTCTCTATAAAAGCGGGGTGTTCTTACATGCAGCCGACCTCCCTGTCCTCGGGACCCCGCTCTGGCTCTCACACACTTAGCTCCAGATGCTGGTCTAGTGGTCACAGAAGGTACTGGAGTGATTATCAGCCAGAGCAAGGGTCTCTTTAGAGGTGGGCTGGCGCTCCCCGGTACCCTGTCCTCTGTCTGGTGGGGTAGTGTTTGCGAATAGCTCACGAACGGAGACCGTGTGTAAAATAAAGGGAATGTGAACACACCAAAGATGGTTTAAAGGAATGTCAAGTGCTCAGGCAGGTTTCTCTTGTACTAGTGGCTTTTAGAGGAAACAGCCATTGCCGGAGGCTCAGGGACATGATCCAAGGCACAGGATCCCACCTGTGGTTTGAGTGTCGCCCATCTGCACTTCAACCAGAGCTGCTTCTGTCTGTTTAATAGAACTTTGTTTGAATAAAGGATTTGGCTGCTTGAAGGCAGTTAAAGGAACCCCTGCATCTTCAACAACTGAATGGTGGGAACACGAATTAGTCTTAGAGGGATGTTATCATTCACAAAAGTGGTCTTTGGTTTAAGCCGATGCTGCCTCCTTTGTAACTTGATGGTATGTGGCTGGCTCGTGCGAACTCGGGTGTGAGACCCCAGATGGACGGGACCGGACGACACACGGACGCTTCCTGCTCCAAACCAGTGTCAGGTTCTTTTGCCATCACACGATGGGCGTGAGAACAGTAGTATTCATACGGAGGATTTAGGATGTTTCAAGATTCAGGGGCCACAGGAAACCTAGCGCTTAGGATACTACAGTCTTCAGAAATCTAGAAAACACCATTATGGTGTCTTCATGACATCATAAAAAAGGCCTTCAGCACAGACCTGTTGTCGTCTCAGTGGTTCCTAGTAGTGGCATTCCTGCTTGGGGGCATACAGGAATCCGGAGATGCTTGGGTCCTCGTTGTCCTGAGAGAAATGAAATGGCCAGTTGCGTTCTGCCGGTAGGTGGTGTGGGCAGAAGGATCTGCTGGAAGTCTTGGTCATCAGGCGGATAGAATGCCCAGCAGTAGCTGGGAGGGCCACGACTTGCCTGCAGTCTGGTTCTGCCACTGCATTGTTCTGTGGCTGATGACACGTTGCTTAACCTTTCTTTGCCCTGATTTCTGTTTGCAAAATTGGTTGGTCGACCCTTGTCTTCCACCTCCCAAGGATAATTTCCACAGCCTCTTGATAAAAAAGTTTGCAGTCCTTTCAGAAACTGTACAATCAGAGGTGATGCCAGAGGCGCAGGAACCAAGTATATGTGGACATTTCACGTCCTTTGTGTTAAAACAGACCCATTTCATAACTTTTTGGCTCTGATGCAACGTACCATACATCCTACACATACGTGGAGTAGGAAATTGCAGTGAGGTTCAAACTCAGCTCGTTGGGTGTGATTGTAAGACAAAGCTGGGCCTTCTGTATTTAGAGAATTGATTTTCCTAAGTTTATATTATGATGTGGTTGTCTGGGTTTACCTTCCTGTTATTTACTATCAACCTGGCTTTCTTGAGATTGACTTTTAAGATCAAAAGGCAAAGTAAATATTTTGTTTTTATGTTTGTTCAACTGTATAGTAGGTCTAATGGTGGTTGTTGATGGGATTGTTTTTGAAGTCCTCGTGATCAGTGGTTGTCTCTGCTGGTTTAGAGTGTTTCGAGGTGCTCAGAGGTGGGCACCTTTTCGTCAGGGGAGTCGAGGGGCGAGGGGATCATGCCGTCCTGTCTGTTGTACTGGAGGCTGCCCACGGTTGGCTCATAAGTAAGCTGCTGCCTAAAATCTGCAAACTAGGTCTATATAATCTAAAATGCAAAACCAGGAAGGAGGACTTTTTAGTTGGAGTTAGCAGTTTTCAAGGCAAAAGAGCCGGTTTAGTTAGGCTCAGTTTTAAGAGAGGACTCCACTTCCTTGTCCTCATTGCAGTGCACATAATACAGTCTTTGGTAAGAGGAGGTGATTATCTAGAACTTTTAACACTCATTTTTATGGGAGCGGGTGTCTTAACTGTAGCAAATGCCATGGTCTTTTGGAGGGCTGGTATTTGGGTATAATCATCCTTTCATTAGTGTCCCCAGTGGACCTTTACTCTGTTGCAGCCCAGATACACTGTCCTGGTCGTTGCAGAGATCGAAGTATAAAGTTTAGCGCATTGTCATTTGGGGACAGATTTTGATTGATTCCCCGATATTTTTTTGTCCACGTGTGCTTGTGAATGATATAGTCTGCTTTCCAAAACGTGCTAAATTTTGACAAACTTTCTTTTGTAGCTGTTTGACCCAGTGCCAAAACCTTTTCTTTCCTTTAAAGATTAAGTTGTGCTTGCTACCCTCTAGTGGTAGCTGGCCCAATCTTAAGATGCACTTCTTGGGCCTGGTGGCTGGGGAAGCTGGCAATTCTATATTGGCTCAGTTTTCTAAATCAGTTATTCTGAAGAAGCCAGTGTGTGTAGGTCCAGCTTCAGTCTGCCAGATCCTGCCTGTTGCAGACTTGTTGGGAGAACAGAAAGTTGCCCATGCATGTCAGTCTTTTGTTAAGTGAGCTCTCCTGCGATTGAGGCAAAGGAAGAACTAAATCTGTGACACCAAATTTTGCTGTACTCAGAAAACAAAAACAAAACCAAGAAATAGGGCACGCGTGTTGTAAAAAGCTTCCAAAACTTCAGGCAGTCTCAAAATAGCATTTGGTGTGTTCCTATCCTTTCTGGGGTACCCCAACACTTAATATAAAAACTATTTTATGCTTTCCAAAAAAAAAAAAAGTTTCCCTTAAGAATACTTAAAGTCAGTCTGTCTTACTTGTGTCCTTGAGCTGTCTTCTTACAGAAATATTTTTTGTTTCTGCTTTAAGATAAAAATGATGATGGAGGAAAAATAAAGCATCTTACATCCTCAAGAGAATGTAGTTATTGTGGGAAGTTTTTCCGTTCAAATTATTACCTCAATATTCATCTCAGAACGCATACAGGTAAGGAACTTCCTGGGTTTTCTTAATTCTTATTAGCTCAAAGAACTACGATACAGTTTTGTGTCTTGACTTTTTTATATTGTTCAAATATTCTTAGTCCCTTGCAATAGTTTAAGAGTAAGTGTGAAGTGTGTTGATGGCAGCTGTCATTTTAAGTCTGTTAGTGTTCTTGTAACTTGAACTGTTCCTGTTTCAAAGTTAGTTTCTTGTTTAGTTTCTGACTACTGTATCCTCTCATCTTATTAAAACCTCTTCAGTATTTAATGCCACAGCTTTTTTGGGTGTTAACTGTTAGGATTGGCAACGAGGATATATTTAGTATTTTCTTTAGATTGTAGAAGCAGCTGTAACATGATAATGGTTCAGGAGGCTGGGTGGGCATCTTTTCCACTCACTAGCTGTGCAGCCTTGGGCAAGTCGCTTAACCTTTCTGTGCCCCAGTGTTCCTAACTGTAAAATCAGGGTAATCATGATATTCTGTTCCATAGGGCTATTCTGAAGGTTAAGTAAGTTTAAAGTGTGCTATTTTTTTTAAGTTAAAGACATATGTTCACATTTTCAAATACTCAGTATAGTAAGGGTGAGAAAGCGAGCTTTCTTGTGAAAAATCCTGGAGATGCAGATTCGTAGAGAGAAAAGGGAAAAGGAAAGACGGTATATTATATTCTCTCTTGGCACATAATTTTAGTTTCCAGAGATCTATTTTGATGTTTTTTGTGAACTTGTGTGACAGTGACGCTTCTTGTTTTAGGTGAAAAACCATACAAATGTGAATTCTGTGACTACGCTGCGGCGCAGAAGACGTCTCTGCGGTACCACCTGGAGAGACATCACAAGGACAAGCAGATCGATCTTGCCGCCGAAGTCAAGACTGATGGGAAAAACCAGGAGACCGAAGATGCACTACTAGCCGCCGATGGTGCGCAAACCAAAAATTTGAAAAGATTTTTTGATGGTGCCAAAGATGTTAAAGGCAGCCCACCTTCAAAGCAACTTAAGGGGATGGCCGCCACCTTTCAGAATGTTCTGGGCAGCACTGTCCTCTCACCAGGACACAGAGATACTCAGGATTTCCATAAAAATGCAACCGATGACAGTACTGATAAAATGGGCAAAGCTCCTGCCCCCGCGTATTTGGACGTGTTACAGAAGAGACCGCCGGGTGACCCTCAGCCCCCCGAGCCCGCGTGTAGGGCGGAGGCGGGGGTCCCTGCGCGCGCGGACGGCAGTGCGGCCCGCGGTGCTGACGGCGGCCCCAGGGAGAAGCCGGCCGGGGCGGCGGCCGACGGCAAGCACAAGCCCGGCGTGGACTGCCAGGAGAAGCCTCTGAACCTGTCCCTCGGGGCGCTTCACGGCTGCCCGGCCATTTCTCTGAGCAAGAGTTTAATCCCAGGGATCACCTGCCCGTTTTGTACCTTCAAGACCTTTTATCCCGAGGTCTTGATGATGCACCAGCGGCTGGAGCATAAGTACAACCCCGACATCCACAAGAACTGCAGGAGCAAGTCCCTGCTGCGCAGCCGGCGCACCGGCTGCCCGCCCGCGCTGCTGGGGAAGGACGTGCCCCCGCTGGCGCACTTCCCCAAGCCCCGGGCCAGGCCCGCGCCCGCGCCGCCCGCCAAGGCCGCGCCCGCCGACCGTGACCGCGATCGCGGGAAGCCGGGCCCCGCCGCGCCCGCCAGGCCCCGGCCCCGGGCTCGACCCCAGCACTTTAGCGCCCAGCAACCTGAAAGCGCCTCGGCCGCCGCACCAGCACCAGCACCAGCAGCCGGGCGGGGCGCAGGGGGTTGCCCGGCTGCCGCCGCAGGTCGAGCCCACCCACCCCACCCACCCGGAGAGGGGCAGGAGGCCCGAGGCCAAGCCCCGGGCGCCCTCCGCTGCCCCCGCCCCGCCCGGCCCCGGCGCCGCCAACGGCTGTGCGGAGGCGCCCTGGGCGCCAGCGGGAGCGCGACTCGACGCGCCCGGAGCGAGAGCCGCTGCCTCAGCGGCCGCGGCCCGATGTCGAGCCGCCGGCGCCCGCCTTCCGCCGCGCCTTCGAGCTGCCCAAGTACCACGTGGTGCGCGGCCTGCCGTCTCTGCTGCCCGCCGAGTGCGTGTGCCCGCCGCCCGCCGCGCTGCCGCCCAAGCCCCGCGCCGCGCCGCTCTTCGCCTGCGGGCCCGCCGCGGAAGGTGAGGCCTGGGGCGGGGGGGCAGACCCCGGGCCTGGGGGGCAGGGGGTGGCAGACCCTGGGGGCTGGCTTTCCCGTGTCCCCTGAGCCCTGCGCCTCGCTTACCGTCCGAGGCTGGCGTCCGGTGCACGTCCAGTCGGGGGGTGGTCCGGTCTGGGGTCGGGGCTGGCGCTAGGTCCCCGCTCCCCACGTTGAAGTCCTTCGGAGCCAGGCCTCTGCTTTTGTCCCTTTGCCGTGTACGTGGCTGGCAGTGTCCCCACTAGGAGGTGGCATCGCACAGTGAACACCCCCAGCACGGGCCCTCCACCCACCAGGAACAGAAAGTAGAAGAACCCCAGTGAATGGTCTTTTGAACAGTTTTGATGCTAGGATTCTGGAGTCATGCTGCATTATTTTTAGCCTTTGTTAAACATTAAGTGCATTTGAAAAGGGACGCCCTTTCCCCCAAACAGATAAATTGTTAAAGTCGTAGATTTACTTTGGAGTTCTCCCCATGGAAATATTTTCAAAACCCCTGCTTCCTCCTGGCCACGTTCCCTTAGAGGTGTGTGATGCCTACCTGTGCGTGTGAAGAGGTAGATTGGAGTGTCCTGGGGACCTGCCCCACTTGGCAAACTTGATTAAACCGCTTCCTTTGTCAGATATAAGTCCTGCTGGTTTGTGCAGCTCCAAAGAGAAATCCATTTTAAACCTCTCAGTTTGTATTAATTTCAAATTAAGGGTTCTGTGTGGTGACAATACTCTTATCAAGGATAGCTTGATGCCATTTGATCTGGTAGGGATAGCAAATTAAAAAACAATTGCTTTCACACACTCCAGTGAATTTCATAAAAATTGTGATGAAATATTAATTTTTGCAGCCTTTTGATTAAAACTGTCTATTTTTCTCCCTATGAGCTCTTAAAATGGACAGGAGTCAAAACTTTGCCTTAACTTGAAGAGTCCTGGCTCTGTGTTGCCAGCAAAATTCTTCTTTATTTTTTTTATTTTTAGTTTTTTAAAGATTTCATTTTTAAATAATCTCTACAACCAACATGGGGCTTGGACTCTGCAGCCCTGAGATTGAGAGTTGCACACTCCACTGACTGAGCCAACCAGGCGCTCCATAAAATCCTTTTGTAAAATCAGTATTTTTTCTCCTCCTCCCCACAGTTTTGGTTTATGATGCATATAAGTTTAAAATATTTTATGCTACCATTTTTTTGCCTTTTTTTCCCCCTGTGCCTAAACCCTGGATCTTGACTTTTTATTTAGTTCTTACTAATGACAGCATAGTACTGAGTGACTTGAAATTCTGTGCTAGCAAATATCCTCAGGGCATTTAAAAACGTATCAGTTGTAACTTGGCAACACGCATGCAACTGGTGTATTCTGATCCCATTACCAGTCAGGAACTGGGAAGATTGACCTCTGACAACCCACATACACCTGCCCCGTTGTTGAACATAATTCTAAACACCTTTTCACATTTTTTTCCGAACAGGAAAAAGGCCTGTGTCATACCAACACTTGTCTAGCAGCATGCTACAAAAGAGAAACTATGAGAATTTTATTGGGAATGCACATTATCGACCAAATGACAAAAAAACTTGATTTCCTATTTTGGGTAAGAAAGGTGAGCATGTATGATGTACTGATTTTACCTAATTGAAGATAAACCATCTGTCTTATCCAGTAGACTATAAAGTAAAATTACTTTAAATTAAGTTTATTTATTTACAAGATTTATTTATTTTAGAGCATGAGAGCGCAGTGGGGAGGGGCGGAGGGAAAGGGTGAGAGAATCTCAGCAGGGCCCCGCTTAGGGGCTCGATCGCAAGACTCAGATCACAACCTGATCTGAAACCAAGAGTCAGGATGCTTAACGGACCATGCCACTCAGGCGCCCCTAATTTTAATTTTAAGTGTTTTAAACTCGGAGTGCTCAGGTTCTGTGGATATCAGTGATGATGATAATAGTAATAATAATAATAGCAACTGGAATTTACTAAGCATTTTTTTGTGTGTGTGTTCAGCCTTGAAGTGTTTTATAATCATGACCTCACTTAATCCTTCTCACAGCAGGGGGCATCAGGCCAGGGATTAGCAAACTGCCCTCCACCTGTTTTTGTCTATAAAGTTTTACTGGCACACAGCCATGGCCATTCCTTTATGTGTTGTTGATGGCTTCTTCTCTGCCACATTAGCAGAGCTGGGTAGTTGTGACAGGGAGCGCAGGGCCTGCAAAGCTGAAAATATTTACACTCTGGCCGTTTACAGAAAGTGTTTGCTGACCCCTGGGTTAGGAGGCTCTGGGCACGCTTTACAGATGAGGGTACTTGCCCAGTGCCTACTCTGTTTGGTTCTGTCCTAGGTCTACATGAACCAAAGCCCGTGCCCCCCTTCCCCCCAACCCTCCTGTTTAAGAGCTTGTTCAAAGCCTCCGTGCATCCTGTCTGCGGGGAGGGGAGTGGGCCAGGAGCAAGTCGTTGCATTCTGACTCGGTGGTTCCCACGACAATGTATCTAACTGTAGACACTCCAGTAGTAGAGCTGTGTGCGTAGTAGTTTAGAGTTACGTACAAGTTACTCTAGGCCTCATTTACCAGTACATTGAATGAAAAGATTGGGGCTTAATGGACAGATTTGAGTTCTCTCTTGCAGAAACCCTGGTCCTTCCAGGGCAGGATTTCTCCCTCCTGTTTTCGGGGGACACGCGTGGGGCCCGTCAGCCTCAATGTGTGTCTGCACTCCTCTTTCCGCTCAGATAGTGAAAGTAGAATGAGAGTAAAGTGTTGTCACAGGAATGGGGTTAAGCCCACTCTCCATTAAAGCAAAAACGAATAATGTATGGATTACAAGGAACAGATCCTTTGTCACCGCGTTCCTGCACTCCCGGTGGCACGGTCCGTCAGTAACAGCAAACACGGACTGTCCTGTTGGTCAGGCCTGGCCTCCTTCTGTAACTTACCTCTGAGCTCCCCTGCTTGCACTTCCCCTCTGCCCAGAACACCCTTCCTGCGTCTTCTATGCCCGATCGCCTCTCTCTGATACACCAGGACCAGCTCACACATCATTTCTGTACAATGTTTGCTGGGAACTAGGGACTTCCCCATTGTGTTCCCTCTGCAAGTGTGATTCATTGCCATCACTCTCCGTGCCCCCCTTACCCGCACGTCCAGCTTCATGGGTAGCTGAGCTTGAGAGGAGACCCCTGTGTTCGTTGCCTAGCCTACTGCTGGGAATACGTGAGACGTTGGCTGATCAAATAATGTTAGAAACTTTCAGTTTCTCGTCAGTGACAGTTGCCTTTGCCAGACTTTGCCTAACTGATATGCATTCTGATTCTTGGCAAAATCATCTTCATTAAGTCACTGTTCAGTACATGGGAGCATCTCTGAAGTGCCACAGCCTTATGTAGAGTCCTGATATTTTCATTGCAACATTTTTTTTTAATGGAGATTTTATTTGTAAGTCATCTCTACCCCCAGTGGGGCTTGAACTCACGAGCTGGAATTAGGAGTCACACGCTCCACCCACGGAGCCAGCCAGGCGCGCCTTTGTTGCAACATTTGAGCTTACAAAGAATCATTGCATTTCCGGATCCCCTTAGTTCTGTTGATTGCACTTGTTTACTGCACATTTTCTGAGCGGTTGTCAGTTTTCTCTGACTTGGTCTTTGAACCTTTGTTTCCATAGGTCCTGATGGCCGTGTGTACTGTCCCTGAGTTGAGTTCGTCCATCCTTTGGGAAAGCAGGTGGTGGAAGCCCGTGAAATAAGCTGTGACCATGCCACGCATGTAACATACTAGGAACACTACGGTTTTGTAAAGTTGTTCTGTTAACTTTTGTACCAAATAGCAATAAAAACTATAGTTGGAACAGTTGGGTTCTACACAAATGGAGACTGGAAATCTCTATTTTGTCCCTGAATCCTATTTTTTTTTAGAATCGACCAAATACGAAGAGGAGTCTTTTGCCTACGTGAGCGCTGCTGGAAGGAAACCGTCTGGGTTGGGGGGTGGGGCGGGGAGAAGGTCTATGATGCTTGCACCTCAGGTATCTCTGTACATAATGTAAGTTCTCCGCCTGCTTGTTCGGATACTGCGCGTGACCCTTTTCCTCTCACGTAGCTCATTACTTTGAGCGGTTCCTGCTACTTGTGCTCTTTTGTTTAAAAATGTATGTTTTTTTAAAAAAATTTCTTAATGATTTGTATTATGTTAAATCTTCCTCAGTCCATTGTCTTAACAAAATTGTTAACGGAAGTATTGACCCTCTATGACTATGTGCTGCGTATACGGATCGGCCATTCTGAATCCGGTGCCCTTTTATTGCAAATTTCATTTTGTCAACCCAGGGAGAGTCCAGATCCGCGATCCTTCCCTGAAAATGGTGCGGTTTGTGGGGTTTTAAGTGTGTGTGTTTACAGAGAAGCGTGTCCTCTGGAGAGCGGCCACGTATGCCGTAAACATACCAAATTGTACGTGGAGTTCCTGACATGAGTCTTCTATCAAATTAATCATTTTTGTTGGGAAATTCAGGTTGTTGGGCTTTCACTTAAATTCGTATGTAAAAAAAAACATAAACGCAAAATTATATATGTGAATGACACATATTGGAAGCAATTTTAGAGGACATGAGTGTTTTGGGGTAAATTTTAGGTTTGTAATCTGGAAGTCTTGGTGTGCCTGGCATTTGGGTTAACTGTGGACATATTTGAGTTAATTACAGACTCGTTGATTCTGAATAAGGAACTGCCGGCTGAGCCTTCTGGTAATGGGGAAGATGTGCTCTTTTCTCGACCTCAGTTGTCTTCCCATTTTTGGTTGTTTTGAGCAGCAAAGTTTTTCTCAGTGCATATGCAGTTTGGGTTTTAAAGAGAGGATAGCCACCAGCTGGCTTACTAGGTGTTTTAAACTTTCGTTCCCTTAACATGCTGTCCGTGGCTGAGTCGATTCAGCAGTCTATTGGGTTAGCAACCACAAAATATTTTATTAAGAAAACTGTTTCAGAGATAAATTTGCACTGTTAAGTTTTTTGCCCTGCCCTTCTGCGTTGGAGCAAGAGGAAAGTCCTAAAAGAACCCTGATTTTTTTGTTTTTGTTTTTGTTTTTGCTTTGTTTTCATTATGCAACATGAAGCGTACTTGACAGAGAAGTCTTAACTCCCGTGTGGAAGGGAGACCTGATCAGACCAGTCTGCTGGCATTGCAATGAAGTGCTTTGTATCAGGAAAGCGTACACTATTGACCTTTCTTCCTGTTCACAAGCTGAGCCATATGTACATAATCTAGATTTTTGTTTTCATAGTTTTGCACTTTTATAGCCTATTTTTGAAGATTTAACACATTTGCAAGATGATTGACTTGATCTTTGCCTAATCCAATGAGTGTTGCAGAAAGCTTGCTGTGACTATAAATGTAAATCTTAAAAGGGGATACGAGATAATAGAGGGCTGAAATTTAAACCCGTATTTAAAAAAAAAATCACCAAATCTATTTGAAAACAAGTCAATTCATGTCATGCTGAAATTTTGGGGGCTTTCGGATTTCTCCTTTCTTAACCACATTTCTGAATTTCTGAATGCATAAAAATGTCCTTTTTTTCACAGCCCTTGTACTCAAGAATTGTTTTTGTTTTTGTTTTTGGTCCATCAGTATTAACTATTGGGATACTACTGGTTTTGTATGTTTTTTTTTTTTTCCTTTGAGACAACAGTACATATAATAGAGGTACAATCCGTTGGATTTTTGTTTATGTATTTATTTCATTCCAGTTTGATTTATTTTAATTGTTGATACTTGTCAAACAGTAGACATTACTTGTTTTATTTATGATATATTTCAGCTTAAAGTTATGTTATTATATGTGGATGTAAATATAGATTTGGTGTTTTGCAGTCTTGCGTTTTGGTCTTTATTGTGTCCCTGGTTTCTGGTTTTGTTTCATTTAACTTTTTATAAGTACAATTTTAAGCCTATAGGGTAGTAGAGCGGTTAGTGTCATGAATCCTCGATGCTTGCCAGCAGTATTTTGCCCCTCCTGCCTCTTCTACCCTGAGTATTTTAAAGCAAAGCTCAGACGTGATTTAGTTTTATCCCTAAAACACCTCAGTATGTACCCCTAACCGATAAGGGCTTTCGTGATCACCTGCAGCTAAATGGACAGTGATTCTTCATAACCAGCCTCCATGACCACATTGCCTTGTCTTAATAGTGGCTTCTCATAGTTGGTAAGTTGTGATCAGGACCCAAACAACATTCACTTAATTGGTTTAGAAGATTTTTTTTTTATTTTTGCTTTTTGTTTTTTTAACATTTATTTATTTGAGAGAGAGAGCAGTGGGGGCAGGGGCAGAAGGAGAGAGAATTTTTTTTTTTTTTTAAAGATTTTATTTATTTATTTGACAGATAGCCAGTGAGAGAGGGAACACAGCAGGGGAGTGGTAGAGGAAGAAGCAGGCTCCCAGCGGAGGAGCCCGATGTGGGACTCGATCCCGGAACGCCGGGATCACGCCCTGAGCCGAAGGCAGACGCTTAACGACTGCGCCACCCAGGCGCCCCAGAAGGAGAGAGAATTTTAAGCCGACTCCACATAAGCCCAGAACCCGATGCGGGGCTTGATCCCATGACCCTGAGATCAGGACCTGAGCCGAAACCAAGAGTCAGACACTTAGCTGACTTGGTCACCCAGGCCCCCTAGAAAATCAGTTTTTTAAGTCTGTTGTAATCTACCTCCCCCTCCACACACGTTATAACATTTTATTTACTAAAGAGGCTGGGTCATTCGTCGTGCGGAAGGTAGCGCATTCTTTGCGTTTACTGCATATTTGGTTTCATCGAACTCATTTTCTCCAATGTCTGTATGTTCTATGAACTGCTGAATTCAATCGAGAGGTTTAAAGTAGATTTGAGCTCAGTTTGGGGGAGGAGGGGTCTCTGCTCCCACTTGCATCATCTCTGGACACCTACAATTGTTCTCCATCAGCCTCTCTCCTTTGGGTTTTAGCAGCCATTGATGAGCATTAGCAATATTGCAAAAGGTGATTTTTTAAAGTCCTGTATCATTTCCTCTGCATTTATTATCGGACAGAAGACCTCACTTGTGATTATTTGATTGCCCTGAAATACAGCTTGAACAAGAAAGAATAAATAGAACTTGATTCTCCCCCTGGTTAACCAGCTTTGAGAATAAAATCTGGTGCCCAGTGTCCTGTCTGGCCCTAGACATGGCTGGTGAATGAACTTGGGAGTTAGGAACTCTCTGCATGTAATGAGTTGTAAGCAGTGGCAGGCATCATTTTGATGCTTAGGGTCTCCTGTCTTTGACCAACAGGGGCTCCTTCAAGTTGGCTCAGTGTGTTCTGGACAACAATCTGAAGGCTTCTTAGCTTTTTGCCGTGGTAAGATGTTCTGCGCTCATCTTGACCATTTCCTGACCAAGACCTGGAGAGTTAACTTCTCCAAGGATCCTGAGTTCTTTTTACGGGAAATGGTAATTAGAAGTGGTGGCTTTGGGGATAAGGGTGCTCATTACTCCTGGCTTGCTTCAACTCCCAGGGCTTCTTAACCTAGAGAACAAGGAGAGATATGCTTTTTTAAGGGGGGGGGGAACCTTCAATGAATTACATTGCTTTTTTTTTTTTTTAAAACATTTTAAGTAATCTCTATGCCCAACGTGGGGCTCAAACTCACAACCCTGAGATCAAGAGTCATATGCTCTACTGACTGAGCCAGCCAGGTGCCCCTATAGTGCTGTTTCTAACTCAAAATAAGGTTTTTATTTCTTTGGCTTAATATTTGATTCTCTGAAAACTTGGGTTCCTGATATCAACATAACTTGCTTTATCCTGCTGCGTGTAGCAATTAAGTCATGATGCCAATATTACCAACATTCTAAGTGGAGATTTCAAATTTTTTAATAGGTCCACTTGTTTATAACTGGTTTTCAGCTTGTGGTTCCAGACTAGCAAAATCGTCATTGGGAAATTGCTGGAAATGCGAACCTTAAAGCGGCTGAATCAGAAACTGTGGGAGTGGGGGTGGCCTAGCAGTCTGCTGGAGACCCCCTACTGAATAGGTCCACTTGTTTATAACTGGTTTTCAGCTTGTGGTTCCAGACTAGCAAAATCGTCATTGGGAAATTGCTGGAAATGCGAACCTTAAAGCGGCTGAATCAGAAACTGTGGGAGTGGGGGTGGCCTAGCAGTCTGCTGGAGACCCCCTACTGAGTAAATTCCCCTCAGGGAACAGCATGGGTTAGGGAGCCTGAAATTCCTGATCTGTAGATTTGACAACAACTTCATATATTGTTAGGTTCATTGTTTTCCATCTTTAGATACTGCTTTGCCTTTTTTTCCTTCTTAATGTAATTTCGTCATGTAAAACAGTTCCTTAGTCGAAACTATAAAACCAGGTATATTCAGAGAAGCTTAGCTTCTCATCCCTTTCACCCGATTTCCTTCTGTCTCTAAAGTAACCGTTTTAAAAAATCAGGTTTTCATCTTGCCTTTGTTTCTCTCTGCCAAGATAGGTGTATAAGCAGGTGTATTTGTTTGCCCTTATATAAAAAGGAGCACGTAATACACTCGAGCAGACTGACTTGAGTGGTTTTATTAACTTTCTCTTCAGAAAGAAGGCACACTTTCTCCCGAAAACCAAACGATTCAAAGAAGAAATCAAATTTGGAGAGGTGAAACTGGTGGCCTCTCTGCCTGTTTTTATTCATTCAGCACATCTTTGTTTATGGAGTGCTGGGTGCTGGGTGCTGGGGATCTGTGTCCCATGAGCCAAAGTTGCACGTATGTCTTCATGGAGCTAACGTTTTCTGCGCGGGTGTTGAAGATGGGCTGAAAACTGGTAAACAGACCCAATGATGACCACGTACAACAGTGGAAGGAAGCCAGGAGAGAGACGAAAGTGAACACAATGAGCTTAGTGGCGAGGATAAAGGATAAAGGCTGCCGGCCTTTCCTAATACGTGTAATAATGCAAATCACCTAATGCAAAATTTCCGCAGTAATGCGCCTGGAGCCTTCAGTAGAGTGCCCTTTCCTAACGTGGATGGCTCTGAGGTCAGGAAGAGCTCGTCATGTTAAAAGACTTGAATGCAGACCAGCGTGGCAACAGAGCAGGTCTTAACCTCAACGGTATCGACTTTTGGGGACCAGGTCATTCTTTGTTGTGGGGGCAATTCCGTGCAACAGGGGATGTTCAACAACTTCTCTGACCTCCACCCACTGGATGCCAGGAGCACTCCTCCTCCCCCACTTGGATTAGCCAAAAAACTTCTTCAGGCAATCCCAAATGTCCCTAGGGTGCAAAATGTCCCCAGTGGAGAGCCATGGCTCCTGGGACAAATCTGGAGTTTGGGCAAGAGTCCGATGTATTAAATCTCCTCAAGGATTTGGGGTCTTCGTCTAAGTGCAGGGGGAGCCTTTGAAGGTGTTTGGGCAAATGGTGGTATCAGATTTATGTTGTAGGGTAACGATGGATAAAACAGACCAGAGCGGCAGGATGACAGGATTTCCAAGCTGTGAGTTTGTAAAAAGTGTATCAAAGAAGAAAAAAAAAATCACTTTTTTAAAAATTGCCCTTTACCCTTACACTCCCAGTGAGATCTCATCATCACTTTTGCACACACATCAAATGCGTAAAATTCTATGGCTGCTGTAGACTGTACCCTCAGAATCACATTGCCAAGCCTGGACCGCCCCCGATTCTGGCCTGTGGGTCTGGAGAAGAGCTGAGAACCTGCGTGCCTAACGGGCACATCAAGAAATTCTTAGTTTCTCCAGAGGAAGAAATTACCTTAAACCTCCCTAGATTTTCAATTTGGAATTCTAGGTGACCTAAAATAGCTTCAAACTGGCAACTGTAATCTCATTACAATGCTAATGAAAATGTCCTTGACCTAAGTGCCTGACAGGCATCCTCTCCCTTTGTCAACAGACTAATGGCCACCCTCAGCTCCTGGCATTTTCCTTTTAACCCCTCAGCAGTCCCTGGTAGGGATCTTAGGAACAGATGGATCCTTTCCTTCCATGCCTCTGACACGTCAGGGGCCTAGGGTTCAGAGCTCGGTGCACGTTTGTCCCACATCAGGACTGCCCCCCCCACCCCCGAGCCCAGCTGTGTCCCATGCCCCCACACCCCTGCATGGAATAAAACCCCAAATCCTTGCCATGGCTTGCTTTCAAGGCCTGATCCCTGGCCTTGCGTATCCTTGTTCCCTCGTTTCTTTGTGGCAGCCACAGAGGCCTTGGTTCTCCTTCTGGAAACTTCTGGGCACCCCTTTATTTCTGCAGGGGTACCCTTGCTGTTTCGTGGCCTGGCAACACTTTTATCCCAGGTAGTCTGGCCCCCCCCCCCCCCCCCCCCGANTTCACCCGAATGCTCATACATCACCTGTCCCGAGCCTTTCCAGCCTCCCTACATCCGTATCTGGCATCATTTTTCCTCATAAAACTCAGTATCACCTGTCATAGTGTGTACTTGTTTGCTGGTCTTGCCCACTTGAAGGTGGGCTCCCCAGGGGAAGAAATTTATTTTATCGATGTTTCCTGTGGGCATAGCCCAGAGTTTGGCTCTCCTTCAACATCTGTTGGTAGGATGGATGGATGGATGGATAGATGGATGGATGGATGGATGGATAGATGGATGGATGGATGGATAGATGGATGGATATACGTGATTTATTCCAGCCCAACAATTCTTTAATGACAGAGAGATGGTCTCCTAGAATTATCTCAATAAACTCCTACCCATGAGATTATCTACTGAGTCACTGCACGTAAGCGTTTCCATCTACCTGTGGCAATAAACGTAATACACACTCACCTCTTGTTAGTTTATTACCCCTTATATGTCCTTATACCAAGTGAAAGGAGTTTCACAGGATGCTTTGTGGGTGGGGCAGGTATTTGAGAAGAATAAAAGGTAATTAGGATCGAGAGAGTCTTGGTCTGCAGTATTTGGTTTTCCGGGCGTGTGTGGGTAGAGTGGTGAGGGTGGGCAGAGTAGATAATCGGATTATAGGAGATTGGAAGCCTGGAGACAAGTGTTATTCACATTTGAGATGTTTACATGCTGACAGGTCACCGACGTGGAGAAAAACTGCCCGTGGTTCACACCAATGCAAGCACCATTCGTCAGAAAAGGTTAACATAATGTGGTCATTCTTAAAACTTTTGGCTTCAGAATTGTTTTACACTCTTAGAAATTATTCAGGGTCCTCAAAAGTTTTTGCTTCTGTGGCTCATGCTTATGGATATTTACCATGGTAGAGTTTAAAACAATGAAAACACTTATTAGTTCAAGAGGAAAAACAATAAACCCATACATGTTAATATGAAGAACATATATTTATCGGGGCACCTGGGTGGCTCAGTTGTTAAGCCTCTGCCTTTGGCTCAGGGCGTGATCCCAAAGTCCTGGGATGGAGCCCCACATCGGGCTCCCTGCTCCCCTGGGAGCTTGCTTCTTCCTCTCCCACTCCCCCTGCTTGTGTTCCCTCTCTTGCTGGCTGTCTCTCTCTCTGTCAAATAAATAAATAAAATCTTAAAAAAAAAATAAAAAGATTTTATTTATTTATTTATTGGAGAGAGCGTGAGCATGAGTGCAAGCGGGGGGAGGGGCAGAGGAAGAGGGAGAGAGAGAATCTCGAGCAGACTCTGTGCTGAGCACGGAGCCCCACGTAGGGCTTGATCTCACAACCCTGAGATCATGACCTGAGCCGAAACCGAGAGTCAGATGCTTAGCCGACTGAGCCACCCAGGCGCCCCCGAATAACATATTTTTTCATCATAAATGACAAAATTCCCAAAGCAGAAGAAATTCTATGAGAAGACTGGCCATGTTTCCCCTTTTTGTAACTGTCTTCAGTGTCTTACTTCGTAAAAGAGAGTAAGATGCTCATCTCTGCCCTTCGTTCAGTCTTGTGTGACATTACACATCGCGTCGCCCGTGGAAAGCAAGTGACTTCAGAGTATAGTAGGTCTTTTTGACCCTGTGGACTCCCTGAAGGGGCTTGGGACCCTCGGAGGTCCCTGGACTGTTCTGTTACAGCTTCTGGTAAAGTACAGTGATTGAGGGCTTGCCACAGGACACAGATGGTGCTCTAGCCCCTCTATTTGCCTCCATTACAAACCCAAATTTTGCACAAAAGGGTAGATAGTATATGATTCCATCGATGTGAGGTTTCCCAGAAGAGTCCAATCCACAGAGACGGAAAGCAGAATGGCTGTGGCCTGGGGTGAGGGGCGGGGGGACGGGGAGGTGGAGGGTTTCACGGGGACAGAATTTCAGTTTGGGAAGATAAAAAGGTCTGGAGGTAGATGGTGCTGACGGCTGAATAACAGTGTGGAGGTACTTATCACCACCGAACTGAACACTTAAAAATGGTTAGAGTGGTACATTTTATGTGTCTTTTACCCCAATACCAAAAAACCTCTTAATTTTAAAACTATAAGCATAATACATCTTTATAAAAAAGCAAGCCTCAGGTAAATCTATAATAAAGAAAGTAGAAACTCCCTCCTTTAAAGAGGAACACCTTTAATAATTCAGAATCTTTGTCTTCTGATTTTTCTCTATGGCCATGCTGTTGCTTATTACTGTTGCCAGAAATCGGATTATTCTACAGCCTTTTTGAAAATTGCTCCTCCCCTCCTCCCTCGATTTAATATATAAGCATTGAACATTTACTATGTGCCCGAGGCAGGGTTAAGAGATTTTACATGCATTATCTAGGGTGGCGATTTATCCTCACCATTTGACAGATCAGGAAACTGAGGCCCAAGCAAGTTAAGTTGCACATGGCTGATAAAGAGGTTCAGCTATGTCTGTGCTTTTAACATGTAGATAAGTAGCTGGCTAGTTTATACACGAGTTTTGTACAAGGTGGCTATTTCTGTGATTAGCTGAAGCAGTAACTTGGATTTGATTATACTTGGAACCAAACCGGTCTCCAGTTAGGATGAAGGCGGTGAGCACGATATCCTTCTGCAAAATTGCCTGTGAGAAGTGCGTCCTTAAAGACAGTCAACAATGGAACACTTTGAGTGATTCAAGACTCTTTTCCCCATAGAACTAACTGACCGAAGGACCCCAGACGTTTTATTTCACAGGTGAACGTATTCAACAAGCCGCACCACCAGGTGGCGCTGTTGTGAACAAACGTCATTTACTGGTCCCACCAGCTTTGACGTTCAACTATTTGGGACAATTTTTCAAAGACAGTATTTGTGTTATTTTATATCCTGCTGGAAAGATGAGATCCTATTAATGTGGTTTTACTGAAATATCTAAAATTTTTATAGTTCAACATTCCATGAGCTAGCCTTTACGTTCATTACTCGGTGATTGTTAACACTGAAGAAAACACTCTTACTTTGGTATTCATTTCCAGGAATGTTCAAAACTCAGTTTAATTTTTTTTTTTTTTTTAAAGAAAAGAACTCTGGTTTTCATTGTCTTCTCCACTGTGTCCTCAGATGCTGGCTTCTCAGGGAGAGCCCAGAACGGAGGTGTTTCTGGCTTCTGCCTTGGAGAGACGATAGAGGCAGATAGATACAGGTTAAATCAATTATCCCGACAAGGGGTGAAGTCCTAAAAGAGAAGGAAATCTAGTCCTGGGGAAGGGAGGGCAGCTTGAGCTTGTGATCTTCCTGTCTCTTCCTCTTTCTCTACTGCCCCCTCACGTTCCTTACCCATCTCCCCACTTCTTGTCCCTCCGGTCCCTATTCTAAGGTGACATCATCAAGAACTTCTGGAAGTGGATCAGGCTTTGTGTGGCTCGTGGACCTCAGGAAAACTAGGGTGGATAAATGTGTAATCTCACCGGTCACCCCCAAACGGGAATTAAAGCCACAGATCACAGTGATCACAAGACTTCTTGAATTTCTGTTCAGATACATGTTTAATGCAAGAAATATCCCCATGGCTGTGCCTCATGATGTAAATAATTCTGATTTCAGATTTTTTAAAGTACAGAGATGACGGTATTGCATGAGCAATAATACTGATGATTTGCTACTTTAAAAGAGCATACAGGTGCAAATGCCTACAAAGAATAGAGTGCATGAGTAAATTGTAGTGTATTCTTACAGCTGAATATTATACAGTGGTGAAAATAAATGCTCTACGATGACACAGAGTAACATAGATAAACCTCACAAACTTACTTCTGACGGAAAGATGCCAGGCACGAGAGAGGACATCGTGTACGATTCCACTTATGTAAAGGACAAAACCCAGCAACACTAACCTATGTTATTAGAAATCAGGATGGTGGGTAGTGTGGTCCTGGTGGGGGGACAGCAAACAGGTACACAGGGGCTTCTGGGATGCTGGAAATACTTCTTTTCTTTATCTGTGTGCTGGTTATTATGTGAAAATTCATTGAGGTCTATATGCGTGATTTGGGCACCTTTGGATATATGTTACACTTCCAATAAAAAAATGAAAAAAATAACACGGGAAAGCATTTGGGAATGCCAGAATATAAAACCCAGGACAATATGAAGGCTTCGACTCACAGTGTACCTTTTATGGTCAGCAGCGTCTAATGTCATTCTCTAAACAAGTAAGCTGAGGTTCGGACAGTTAGGCACTGGGCCTCTGGGGGCAGGAAGGATTGAGCAGGGCAGGGATTCGGACCCAGATGTGGCTGCCTGCAAAGCCTTGGATGCATCCAGGGGAACCCTCCCCTCCTCCCGGTTGTATGATGACTGCTACACCGTTACAAATTGAGCTAGCCATTTATGAAGTCGACCACAGGCCGACTCTCTCCTGCAAGACTGTGAGGTCGGGGAGGCAGGTCAGGCTCCTTCATGCACCCATCATTTACTTATTGAGCGTCTATCATGTGAAAAGACAAAACTCCTTGCCTCATGGAGTAATAAGTATATTATATGGTATGTCAGAGCTTACGGGGACTAGTAGAAAATAACTGGTAAGGAGGGGGTCAGGACTCGGGTTGGGGGTGGGGGGTTCAACTTCGAATACAATCGTGGGAAAGTCCTCATCCAGGAGATGGGATTTGGACAAAGATTCGAAGGAGGACAGGGTGTAAGCCATGTGGTTATTGGGAGAGAAACATTGCAGGCAAAGGAGACAGCATGTGCAAAGGCCCTGCATTACTCAAGGGCAATGAAAAGATGCAGGTGGCCGGCTGGCCCGGGGGGCCGAGGAGAGGAAAGGAGATGGAGTCTTGTTGGCCTGTTGGGAGGATTTGGGTTCTTGCTCTGAGCATAATGGGAGCCACTCCATGGGAGCGGGTTTGAGCAGATGATTTACGTGACTGGACTTAGTCACAGCTGTATCCCCAGCAACTAGCCCAGGGTCTGACCATGCTGGGACACGGTCATTGAATCACCGATGTTATCTCCAAATGGGGTTGAACATTCATGCAGCCGAGACACTCGACAGGCTGCTCAACACACCACATTGAACCTCATTTCCATTTCTGGAACACCCCATCTGTTGGTGCGTCTGACCCCCATGGGAGAGTCTGGAGGACTTCCTGGCAGAAGTGCCATCTAATCCGAGGCTTGCATAAGGAGCTGGGAAGGTTCGCACTAGCTTTTCCCTCTGAACTTCCCCTCTGGGAGGCTGAAGGCAGCCAGGCCCCCTGCAGGGATCATCAGCACGTGGGAACCATCTGAGCAGACAGTTTTCTGCCAGGGAAGGATTTGAAGAGGCCGAAGAGGTTCACGTCATCTTGTGGCCAGCGGAAAGACAGCACAGGCCGCAACACTGCAGAACAACGAGATCTCCAGTTTTATCCAGCAGCGGCGGAAAGGCGACGTCAGGAATCAACGGCACGACGTGCGTGAACTTTTGGTTGAACTTGTATTAAGTCTCCCTCATTATTATCGATTAGATTTTGAAGGTGAGCAGGCAAGTGTAGCGAATTGGAAAATGGAATCCGTTAATGACTCCCTTTATTGCTTTTTGTTGATCCTGAATATAAACAAACAATCATAGATCACAGCCAGCTCCGTGGCCTGCTTTCATCCGCAAGTACAAATGACACGTACAGTTAAGAAGCTCAAGGATCTTCAAGAAGTAACATCAGCCTGACGGGACACGCGCTGGTGCCTCGAGGTCCTGTTTTACGCAGCTTTGAATCCAGCAAACCCCAAATGGTGAATTAGATGCAGTTGGAACTCCATCGCTGGCAGCAAACGTGCAGGAGTGTGAACCCCACGAAAATTAGAAATTCCCCGGGAGCCTGACGTCAGCAGGTGTGAGCCGAAGACGGCCGAGACGTCTTCGCCACATGGTGGCGCCCGTCATCAGGTCCAGGGAATTTCGGGCAACCCTTTGCTGGGATTAGGCTGGAATCAGGAGGCATCAGAGGATGTCAGGGTTTGGGGTTTTCTCTCCTTGAAGAACATGCAGCTGGTCTGTGGTCCCAAGCTGGATACCTTTGAAACCAAAGCCCATTTGGCAAAAGAAACCGTTTCAAAAAAAAAAAAAAAAAATCAAATGAAAGATCGTAGCTGATCCCTCCATTGAATAGAGATCGTGTTCTTTTACGTCAGGGTCCTTTCCGTGCAGTTGAAATTGCCCTTTAAACAAAAAGGAATGAAATCATGTATGCGAGTGGTTGAAACAATCAGGACAGGACTTATAATGGAGAGCAGGAGTCTTGCCCACGCCCCTCTCGGCCCCGGTCCTGCTCTGCAGAGGCAACATGTCCATTCGGTTGAGCTTCTAGCGGGTTCCACCAGTGTATTGCTGCTCTGGCCTTTGGAATCCGCGTTTGGGGCAGGACAACTCTTAGTGGTCGGGAATGTCCATCCTTGGCCAGTGGAGCCTAGCGTTCCTGCCGCCGCCCCCACCCCCAAAGTGGAGGATCTGCGGGTTAAGCGAGGAAGATGCTCCCCACAAGCCCTCCGGGTGGGTGGGAGCTCCCTGGAGTTGGCAGCGACTGCCCTGCTGACCTCGTGGCTCTAGGTAGTGGTGACTCTATTTCCTGCCTCCCTGCCTGGTCCGAGGAGGGTCATGGTCCTCATCTTGCCGCATCTCTACTTTCACTTCTCAGTTTCTGTCATCGCTACTTCTTCTGTTTCAAGATTTGCGACATTCGATTTGGGTTCTGGAACCGTCATAATGTTACCTACCTAGGTTCATGTTACTTACCTAGACTGATTCTGAGTAGTCTACTGAGTTGTAACGATGTAAATGCTGTTTATTGAACCATCAGTGGTAGCCCAAGATCGCTGCTGCTTTCTTGTAGTGTACAACTCCCAGATTTTAGCATTCGGGTGTTTCCTTGTGCAGGCTTGCTCACAAGACTGAGCTGTGCGGGAGCTGAGCCTGCCCTGCTTATCCTGGTATCTCCAGGTCCCGTGCCTGGCCTGACATTCAGAAGATATCGGACGGAAGGTGGAACCAGGCTTGGTTGGAGGTAAGGAGGCTCAGAGCACATGATGACTTTTGGGGGCCCCTCCTGTGAGGGAGGTATACCGAGATGTGTAGGAGAAGAGAGGAAAGGAGGTAGGAATGAAGGAGAAATATTTTGCCCCTGCATTGGTATAAAGAAATTGAAATGGTTTGTCTCCCTCTCTGACTCTTAACTCTAGGAAACAAACTGAGGGCTGCTGGAGGGGAGGTGGGGGGTGGGGTGGGGTAACTGGGGGATGGGCATTGAGTTGGGCACGTGATGGAATGAGCACTGGGTGTTATATGCAACTGATGAATCACTGACCTCTACCTCCAAAACTAATAATACACTCTATGTTAATTAATTGAATTTAAATAAAAATTAAAAAATTAAAAAAAAAGAAAGAAATTGAAATGAAAACATTCTCATGGGTCCAAAAATTCACAGACCTGGCATGGCACCTTCTGTGCCTAAGGGAGGGGTGGGCACCCACCAAGAAGGATGAAACAGGATTTCCCTGGGGTGGGGGTGGGGGTGGTGCTTGTCCTTCCACAGAAACCTCGCCTCACCAGGCCCAACATCTCCCACCCAATATGTCCCTCCTCCAGGGTGAAATGCAGCCCCCTTAGAATGTGGGGAGGGAAGGCTGAGTGGCCAGCCCTGCTCACCAACCCAGTCTCGCCTCTTCCCGGGGCCTCTCTGACCTCTGAGGCTCTGCTAGTATCCCCTTCTGCTTCTGAGATGTTCCCCAAGACTCCCCCCTTCTTCTGCAACACTTCCCTTCATTGCCGGTCCGGCAGGGGACCCCTTCTGAGCTACCCGCTGCCTGGAGCACCCATACGCCCCTGTATGGCTCTGACCTTCAAATCATCCGTTTGCTCCTTCGTAGCCCCCAGCAGACCAGGAGCTCCTGGAGGGCAAGGAGGGAGTTTGCTCGGTTCAATCAGTAACTCTGAGCCCAGTGCGTGGCATCCTGCCCCGCGCGTAGTAGGGGCTGCAGAAAAAGTACAACGGATTAAATTATGTAAATCACACTTTAATTAAAAAATGTCCATTGTTGGAAAAATAAGACTGACATGCTATTGGTGAAATTGGCAAAAGAGAACTTAACTTTGCACAATAAAAGAAGTAGAAGATACCATTCGATAGAATGTGACAGAACAGGTGAGCCCAAGAAGGCCTATTGTGCGGAGAACGCTGGGACTTTGGCTGAAAACAGTAACGCTTCGGAAGGAAATGTTTTAGTTTGTACAGATTTCAATCGCACCAACGTTACTCCATTTTTAGGGTTCTTCCAGCAGTTTCTCGGATGGTGTCTCAAGCTTTGGTTAGTTAATATTCAATTACATTTCATAACCAGTCACAAAATTGTGCTTTGCTGTTTAAGCTGTTGAAATACCCGTTTTTTTTTTTTTTTAAGATTTTATTTTTTTATTTGACAGAGAGAGAGAGAGCGAGCACAGGCAGGGAGAGCAGGAGAGGAAGAGGCAGACTCCCCGCTGAGCAGGGAGCCCGATGCGGGGCTCCATCCGGGGACCCTGGGACCATGACCCCAGCCAAAGGCAGAAGCTTCACCGACTGAGCCACCCAGGCGCCCTGAAATATCCCTTTTAAAAAAGCAATTGAAGGTGTTCAAAACACGGTAAATTCGGCAAAATGATCATTTGGTGGCTTGATTTCTCAGCGAATTGGTTTTGGTTCTTTTAAAGCTGGAAGGGTGGGTGACAGACGAGCACTCGGAGACTCGGGAAGGCCCTTCCCCAGCTCCTACGGCAAACAGCAGGTTTTCACACGCACATAGACATACATGTGCCCACACACGCTCATATATGTTTGCTATGGACTGAATGATGTTCCCCCCCGCCCCCCAGATTCCTATGTTGAAGCCTTAGACCCCCGTGTGCTGGTGTTAGGAGGTGGGGCCTTTGGGAGGTGATGGGGTCATGAGAATGGAGCCCTCGTGATGGGATCAATGCCCCTAGAAGAAGAGGCATGAGCTCTCTCTCTCTCTCTCCCTCTCTCTCCCTGCCACCACGTAGGACACAGTGGGAAGACAGCCATGGGCAAGCCAGGAAGAGAGTTCTCACCAGGAACCAGAGGGGTCAGCCCCCAGATCGGGGGACCTCCCGGCCTCCAGGATCACCTGGTCATATGTTATAGTGGCCTGAGCAGACTCTGTTTTTTTAACGATTGAACTTTTTATTTGGCAATAATTTTATACTCAGAGCAACATTGTATTCTCTCACTGATGTCCTTCCTTCTGTCCAAGATCCAGTCCAGGTGCCACTTTGCCCTTAGCTGCCCTGTCTCCCCAGTCTCCCCAGGTCTGTGACAGCTCCTGATTGCCCTTAATTTTTTTTTTTAAAGATTTATTTATTTATTTATTCGACAGAGATAGAGACAGCCAGCGAGAGAGGGAACACAAGCAGGGGGAGTGGGAGAGGAAGAAGCAGGCTCATAGCGGAGGAGCCTGATGTGGGGCTTGATCTCATAACGCCGGGATCATGCCCTGAGCCGAAGGCAGACACTTAACTGCTGTGCCACCCAGGCGCCCCTGATTGCCCTTAATTTTTTTGTGACTTTGACAATGATTGTTTTTTTAAAAGATTTTATTTATTTATTTGAGAGAGAGAGAGAGCGCTCATGAGTAGGGTGGGGGGAGGGAGAAGGAGGCTCCTTGCAGAGCAGGGAGCCTGACGTGGGGCTCGATCCCAGGACTGTGGGATCACGCCCTGAGCTGAAGGCTGACGCTTAACCAACTGAGCCACCCAGGCGCCCCTCGAGTTTGACAGTGTTAGGAAGTACTGGAAGTATTGTGGAATGTCCCCCAATCTGGGCTTGTCTGCTGTTTTCTGCTGCTTAGTCTGAGGTTATGGGTTTGGGGGACATACACGACAGAGGTAAAGGGCCCCCCCATCGTGTCATTATCAGGTGCATAATGACATCCACAGGCAGACACCACCCTGTTCAAGCGATCAGGGTTACATGTGTATTTTTATGTGGTTACATGTATTCGATTGCCACAAGCTGTGAGATACATAGAGAAGCTTTGAGTCCAGGCATCGCTCCAGCCAAAGTGTTTCTGGTTTCATAAGGAAGGTCAGGTGTGGGCCTGTCTTTAAGGAATGGGAAACTGAAAATCCCAGGGTCTCCGTACCTTTGCCACCGTGATCCAGGGTGTGGGCAGCAGAGCCAAGATTCGAACGTGACTCTAACTCCATATCCTTGTTCCGTGTTTTTTAAATTTTCTATTTTTTTATTTTTTAAGTAGGCTCCACGGCCAGCACAGAGCCCAAGGCAGGACTTGAACTCACGACTCTGCGATCAAGGCCTGAGCAGAGATCAAGTGTCGGACGTGTAACCCACGGAGCCAGCCAGGCGCCCCCTTGTTTTGTGTTTCTTGTTTTTTCTTTTGGTGCCAGTGATTCCAAGTAACAAAACTAATAACAGAAACAGTAACTAAAAACAAACAAAGATTTTTGCTAAGACTTATTAAGACCTGGCTGTGAGCCTGGCACTGTGTCGTGATATAGGCATTACTTTGTGTAATCTTTGGGACTGACTCACGACAAAGAAACCGTATAGTCTTTTGTCAGATGAAGAAACAGGTGTAGGGAGGTTCTGAAGCTGGCACATTGCTGAGCTGGCGCGGGGACCAACCCTCCATCACACACGTGGAGAACTGTTTTGAAAAATATCTGTCTATCGTCTATCTATTTATTATATGGATTTAAAATTCACAAAACATAAAATTAACCATTTTAAAGCGTACACTTCAGTAGCTTTTAGTAGCTTCTCATTGTCACACAACCACATCTAACAGGTTTCGAAACATTTCCATCACCCCAAAAAGATGCCCATACCCATTCGACTCTCACTCCCCATTCTCCCCCTTCCTGAAACGCCTGGCAACCACGAGTCTGCTTTTTCTTTTTACTGATTTACCAATTTGGGATATTTCATAAAAACAGTCATAAAGGGGCTCCTGGGTGGCTCAGTCGGTGAAGTGTCTGCCTTCGGCTCAGGTCATGATCTCAGAGTCCTGGGATCCAGTCCCGCGTCGGGCTCCCTGCTCAGTGGGGAGCCTGTTTCTTCTCCTGTATCCTTTGTCCCTCCCCTCACTCGTTCTCTCTCTCTCTCTGACAAGTAAATAAATAAAATCTTTAAAAATAAAAAAACAAAACAAAACAAAAAACCAGAATCATATAATATGTGGCCTTTTGTGTCCAGCTTCTTTTACTTACCACGACCTTTTCAAGGTCTGCCCATGTCCAGCCATGTAGCAATACTTCATGTCTTTCGATGGCTGGACCCTTTACCTTGTATGGATGGCCCGCCCTTTGTTTCTCCTTCATAGATAAACATTTGGGTTGTTTCTACCTTTTGGCTCTTGTGACTGGTGCTGCTATGACACTGATGTACCCGTCTTTGTTCGAACACCTGTTTTCAGTTCTTTTGGGTGTGGAATATTTGGTCTTACGGACCACCATATGACACACATTTGTTTTTCCTTTGTTTTAAAATATGAGAACCAGAGGCCCCTGGGTGGCTCCATCAGTTAAGTGTCTGACTCTTGATCTCAGCTCAGGTCTTGATCTCAAGGTTGTGAGTTCAAGCCCTGTGTTGGGCTCCATGCACAGCGTGGAGCCTACTTAAAAAAATAATAAAATAAAAAATAAAATATGAAAACCTATTTTTGGTGTGATACTTTCCCCCAGATTTTTAATCTAAATGATACTAATTGCTCGCTCTTTCTTTCTTTCCTTCCTTCCTTCCTTTCTTCCTTCCTTCCAAGATTTTATTTATTTGCCAGAGAGAAAAAGCATGGGAGAGAGAGGTAAGAGGACAAGCAGGGGGAGCAGCAGGCAGAGGGAGAAGCAAGCTCCCTGCTGAGCAAGGGGCCAGGTGTGGGACTCGATCCCAGGACCCTGGGATCATGACCTGAGTGGAAGGCAGACACTTAACCAACTGAGCCACCCAGGCGCCCTAATTGCACTTTCTTAGTATTGAGTCACTAATATTTGGAACGGTGACTGGTGACCGACAAACAGGAGACCCTAAATAAGTGTGTTGTCAACCCTTAATGGCAAAGACCACCAAAACTTCTTTTGTGCCAGTCAATAAATTTGTACATTATTAATGATGATATTTGAAAAATTGTAACATATGTAGCATACATTTTGGGCATATGATCGAGTCTGTATGTGAAAGGCATTATAACGAGTGCTTATGGAGCTCTTATTCATGCCAAGGAACAGAGGTCATATTTTGTTTTTAATCTGTCTATCTCGATCTCACAAATTAGATGGGGAGCCCACTGTTCCATTTTATTGATTAGGAAACTGAGCCCGCAGGAATGTCCTCTCAGAAGTAAAGTCTGGATTCACGCCCACGTCCTGGAGTATTCTCTATTTCATTGGGTTACGTTCTCTGTCTGTAAGACTCTGGAACACTCAGAACCCACCCTCAAGTAGAGACCCTACTTTAGTTTTATTTTTAAAAAGCCCATTAGAACGACCTCATAAATCATCGAGCCTTACATAGGAAACCGGGGATGTACTGTATGGTGACTAATATAATATAATAAAAAATCATTTAAAAAAAAAAAAAAAGAACGACCTCCTTAAACTGGGGGCCGGAGGAAAGGTTTTCCCCCAGGCCGTGGTAATGCAGCTTCTGGCCACACGGGGGCAGTCTTAGCTAAGAATAACAATTGTTGTGTCTTGGAAACAAAGGCCGGACTCCCCAACAAGGAAGCTAGTTGCTGCATTTCTAGGCCAACTTTAGGAAATTAATCAGCAACTGTAGAACTCTGGGTAAACAAATATAAGACAGATCAGGCATCAGCTCAGAAAATCGCAGCAAGCATTCGCACCTGTTTAAAGGGAACGACAGGTCTCCAAACCCGCAGGACAGTTGCACCCAGTCCAGATGTGAGGGGGGTTTACTCCCCCAAGGATTCTGTTGTCACAGACAGATGATGACCCCAAGGAAAGGGCACCACTTAGCCGCCGAAGAACATTCTCAGCCTTCTTTCCTGAGAGGGCAGGCAATTGCATGACACACTTACTTCGAAAGCAGATAAAAGCGAGTGTCCAGGGCGACCTTTAGTTTTGGTGGGGGGCAGAGGTCCTCGGATTTTTGGAATTCATTAGCCAATAACATTGAAAAAACTGGTGTCATCATAGGGATGAATATCAGGTTTTGATCTTGCCAGGGAAGGGTATTAAAAAAATACGGTTGGGATTTACTATTACCGTCATTTTATAGGCAAGGCAGTTGGAAAAATACAACTGAAGACCTAAAAGGGGACAGTCCTTGAAATGGACACCCCCCCACCAAAAAAAAAGGTTCACGAAAAACAAATCAGTAAAAATTTTAAGACTGGAGCAAAGACCCACCTTGGGAGGATTATTCTAAACGTGTTAATTCTTTTGGTTGGCGAGAAATTTCTTAAGGAAATCAAGATAGCAAAGGACAAGGAACTCAATTAAATTTCCCTAAAGGCATTGTGCATTTCCACCAGACAGGGATGGATTCACCTTTCCGCCATGAATACAATGGGCCGGGTTCCCCTCACCCCCACTGTCTCATTTCATTCTTGGAGCTCCCCTTTGAGATGGGAACTTTGTATCCTTCCCATTGGGAAACCGGTCCTTCTAGAGTCTCTGTGGCTCTGTGGGGGGGCTTTGAGATTTGAAGGCAGGCAAGGCAACAACAGAGCCTCCTACCCAACCCTCGGGCAGCATGGCTTTGCTCTCTGGCTGATTCAGGTTGCTTTAGAAAAAAAAGCTGGGGGTTTCCTGCCTAGCCGGCCATCAACGAAGGAAATCGCTCATCATCTTTCAGTTTCGAGGCAGCTAAGGTGTGAGCACGGTTCTTTTCGTTATTAAAAAACGGGGGGAAGATTGAAGGTTGAACTCTGTAACCAAATGTGCACCCTCTTTGGCTCACTTAATAGGATATGATAACGCCTTTTCCCCAGTTACTAATATTCTCCGCAGCCATACTTGGGAAGGTTGTAACATCTTCCATTGATGAATGAAACATATATATATATATATATATAAAATTTCATTTTATATGTATTTCATTTTATATATATACATAAATATTTTAAGATTTTATTTATTTATTTGACAGAGAGAGAGACAGCCAGCGAGAGAGGGAACACAAGCAGGGGGAGTGGGAGAGGAAGCAGCAGGCTCCCAGTAGAGGAGCCTGATGTGGGGCTTGATCCCAGAACGCTGGGATCACGTCCTGAGCCGAAGGCAGATGCTTAACAACTGAGCCACCCAGGCGCCCCTGAAACATGTATTTGGACCTACTACTCTGTAGACTTGGTTGTCTTAGTCCGTAACACAGGGCCACAGACTGGGTGGCTTATAAACAGAAGAAATGGGATTCTCACGGTTCTGGAGACTGGAAGTCTGAGACCAGGCAGGGTCAGCATGTAGGATGGTCTCCCTTCTTCTAGGCGACAGATTTCTTGCTGTGTCGTCACATGATAGAAGTGGGGCCGGGGGGGGGGTGTTTCTGTGGAGTCTCTTTTAGGAGGCATGGTCCTATTCAGAAAGGCTTCACCCTCCTGACCTAGTCACCTCCCAAAGGTCCACCTTCTCCCACCATCACACTGGGCACGGGAATTTGGGGAGCACACACACCTATAGACTGCAGCACTTACCTTACGTTTCCATGAGTTCATTGTTTCTAGAAAATACTGTGTTGGACATCTTCGTGCATTTGTTTTTTTTCACATTTCGGATTTCTTTACGATTAGAGTTTTCAGAAATGGGCTTAATGGGTCCAAGGCTAGAATATTTAACAACTTCCCAGTGAACACACGTTTTGATTGACCAGAGGCCGAGTAGAAATAGCCATCCTTGTTTCATTGATTACGGTGCGGGCGAGGTACCAGTTGTTTTTAGGTAGTGCCCCACGACTGGCTTGGCTGAAATCCACTTAAAAGCTCGCTTTTACAGTTTCCACTAAAAAAGCTGCTCACGTTCTTCTAGACTCCAGAGCAGTGGTTCTCGAATGTGGGCAGGTAAGTCTGGGGACTCTGGGTGGCCCCCGCTGAGGGGAAGTGTGCGATTCCTAGCGAGTGGGTGGAGGCCACGTTACATACATACATAGGACAGCCCACAACAAAGAAGTTTCTGGACCAAAGGATCAATGGTACCACAGTCGAGAAACCCCACACTAGAACCCAGAGTTGTAGTTCCGCACAGTGTTCCGTGGCACTGTTTGGGCTGCTTTTGTGTTCCAACAGCAGAGTGAGATGGTGTTGATGTGGGTCCTATAACCCACTGAGCCCGAAGTATTTACCATCTGGCCCTTCGCAGAAAAGGTTTGCTGACCCCTGTTCTAACATCTCTTTAGAATATCTGTATGTTCCCCTGAAAATATAATTCTCAAAGAAACTCTTTGAATAGTATAATAACAAAGCAGTCTCAGTTAGTCATTTCCATAAAATATGTCCAAATTTCTGTTTTAAGTCCTTTGTGAAATGAAGCAGAACATAAATTTTAAAATGTCATAATAAAAGGCCCTATGATTTAATCTAATATATACAGAAATATCATTTGTAAATTTTCTTAGGAGAGAAGAAAAGTATCTCTTTCGGTCTGGTCATTTCTGGAGCCTGTCTAATCATAACATCTTTAAAAATTACATTTTATTTTTGGGGTAAAGAATCTGAATATAGAGAGAAGGGGGCTTATTTCTCGAAGTCCCACCATTCCAGGACAGGGAATGTCTTAGTCAGCTCCGGCTGCTGTAACAAATATACCCCAGATGGTGGGGTCCAGGGACTCAAACCACAGATGGATTTCTCACAGTGCCGGAGGCTGGGAGTCCAAGATCAAGGTGCTGGCAGATTCAGCATCTGCTGAGAACCAGCTTCCTGATGGCCTTTCTCTTGCTGTGCCCTCACCTGGCAGAGAACAGAGAGGACACAAGCTCCCGTGTCTCTTCTTAAACTAGTTGCATCATGTAGGTTTCATTCTCCTGACTTAGTTCCCTCCCTCCAAAAATCCTGCTGGGGAGGAGGGTTTCCACATATGAACTTTAGGGGGCCATACACGCCCCTAATGGATTCTTGCCCTTGTCTTCTAGATGGTTATTATTATTTTTTAACGACCATCCTTTTACAGAATCCAGATCATTCTGGATAGACAATGCCAAGTCTTCCCTTTGTTTCCTACCTTGTTCACATCAGAAATATTTTTGTGATGAGTTCTCCCAGTGGGCTGAGCAGAGCTGGGAGTTTGCGGACATAGGGGCAAAGGGTAAGAGGAGGATGAGAGCGTGGATAAAGGTGGGGAGGTGGGGGTGGGTAAAGGGTTCAGGAGGGAGCAGGAGGGGAGGCAACAGGCTTGCCTAACTCCCCGGAGCCAAGCCAGTGGTCTTTCCCCCTCCCTCTACTTAACCTCCTTTACTCATTTTCCAGCTTGAGATGTAATTGACATACAACATTGTGCGCGTACGACCCGGTTGATGGATACAATTACATATTGCAAACGGATGACCACCCTAGCCTTGGCTAACACCTCCATCATGTCACATAATTACCATTTCTTTTTTGGGTGAGAACATGTAAGATCTTCTCTCTTGGCAACTTTGAAGCACATAATAGGGTATTAGTAACTGTAGCCACCATGGTGAACATTAGATCTGCCCAACTTACTTGTCTTCAAGCCTGTGGTCTTGACCCAGACCCTTTCTCTGTTCCTCACAATCGACAATTCACGTGACTGTGGGTTTACTCCTCACCCTGCCTCCACCTCCAGCCTGGGCGCTGGGCGATGGCAGCGGTCACGGTCCAGCGTCCTAGGTGTCTGGACATGTTGGGCACCCGTCTTTGTGGAAGGAGCAAAGAAACATTTCTAAGCTTTACTTTCTTGCTGACACTCAAATGATGTGTGGTCTCTTATGGTGGCTTCTTACCCATAACTGGGGCATGGAGGACCTCCCTGCCCCCCACAGCCTCCTGGGGAGTCCCCTGGGTGGTTTTTGGTGGGGCTCAGGGGCAAAACTGGCATGAGCTGCTCATTGTGGCATCTGACCCCTGCCTGTGCCTGTGAAGACACCACTGTCTGGGGCAGATTCTGCCTTTCTAGGTTCCTATGGTTGCCATGTTGAGGGGCCAGAGCAATGCAGCTTCCCTGTAGAAGCTTCAGGAAAGTTTCTCTCCCCAGCCCTTTTATACGTGTTGTCTCTGGGCTTCTGATCCTATCTTTATTCAAAATATTGGCATTTTGTTCATGATGGCTTTTTTTGGGGGGGAGCATTAATTTTGATTTTTTAAAATATGCATTAAAATATCATTCACCTTGATCGCTGAGTTTTTGGTGATCGTTCACATTTTGTTCTCAACGTGGATGCTTCACCAATTTCTTTCTAGCCTCAGCTCTGCCCAAGCAGCACTGCTTCTGCTTGGATTCTCTTAGAAGGTTCTCATGAGTCAAATCCTTTGGTTTGTGTCACCTCTCTCGAAGCTGGTCCCCAGGGTGAGAGCTATGCCACCCTTCTAGACTGCTCTCCTCCCTTCCAGCTCACGTCCCGGGGCATCCTTCCACCAAAGCAAATGCATTAAACATACACCCACACGCATACACACAAACAGAGCCCACCAACAAAATGCCTCGGCGCCCTTCATCCAAATCAAAGGCTTTCAGACCCACCAACATGGGGCGAGAGACTTCTGGAGTCACCGGACTACCAGTTAGCTCCGCAAACAGCTGAGCTCGGAATCAGTTTGGGCTGGCCAAGCTCTCCCTGCTGAAGAGGGTTGATTTGTCTTCCTTAAAGAAAAGGCAGTTCAACTTTGAAATGTCTCTACACTCCAAAGAAAGAACGGGAATCTCTGGAAGACAGCTAACATCCTTACCCCAAACACTCATTTCCGCAGAGGTTTTAACATCTGATAACCATGTAAGGCATCCCAAAGATGAGCTAGCAGAAGTGGAAATGTTAAGCTAAAGGAAAGAATGATATGGATGGTATCTTAGGCATCTGACTAGTGTCGGGTTTTGCTCAACTTTGTGGCCCTGAGGCCTCAATATTAGGTTGTTGAAGGAGCAAAGAGGAAGCACCTGGGTGGCTCAGTCAGTTAAGCATCTGCCTTCAGCTCAGGTCATGATCCCGGGGTCCTGGGATCGAGCCCCGCATTGGCCTCCTTGCTCCACCGGCAGTCTGCTTCTCCCTCTGCCCGCCGCTCCCCCCTGTTCGTGCTCTCTTTCTGTCTCTCTCAAATGAATAAATAAAATCTTAAAGAAAAAGCAAAGAGGAAATGTGAGATTTTCGGTGACGGCTTACACAAACCTCTGACACCCTACTCGACCCCAGCTGTAGGCAAAGTTTCATTAGCATGAAGGGACAGTAGGAGCTGTTTTCAAAATCCAGCACCCCGCTTTTCCTGGCTGTGTCACCTGGCTGGTGTCAGCTCACCTCTCTGAGCCTTGGTCTCCTCATCTGTGAGATTTTTTTTTTTCTGCCTAAAGCTTTATTGTTTCCATCTGGTCCAAGGCTTGGGCAAGTGCTCCAGGCGGCTGAGTGGCTGCCTAGGGGCTGCAGGAAGAGGCTTGTGCACAAGCCCTGGCACCAGGGGCGGGGGGGGGGGGGG
>NW_024424675.1:39532746-39598745 GCF_017311325.1 Ursus maritimus | reverse complement strand
GGGGGGGGGGGGGTTGTCAGAGGGGCACCTGAAAGGCTGCTGGGCTCCAGCTGTGCTCGAAGGTGAGCCCTGCCTGGGGGCGGCAGCCAGTGGAGGTGAGTCAGGTGGTCACCCACCTTCTTCTGGAAGCTTCCCCTGCCCACCTGGGAAATGGTTCTCCAGGAGAAATGGGGGTATTGACAGTACCAGTTCCCCACCGTTGGGAGGATTTCGTGGGTTAATTAATCCCAGTTGAAAGAGGCCTGGCACACAGTAAGTACTCAATAAATGCACACTCTTATTATGTACATTATTTTGTTATTCGTGAAGGTGGAAAAGCATTAGAGATTGACTCTCACTTTTCCAGATGGTCCTTCTAGATTTTCTAAAAAAATTTTATTTATTTATTTGAGAGAGAGAGCGAGCAAGTACAAGCAGGGAGAGCAGCAGAGGGAGAGGGAGAAGCAGGCTCGCCACTGAGCAGGGAGCCTGATGTGTGGCTTGATCTCAGGACCCTGAGATCATGACCTGAGCCGAAGGCAGATGCTTAACTGACTGAGCCATCCAGGCACCCCTGTCCTTCTAGGTTCTGATCAGGTATTCCTTTCTGAATTAATGATAGTTGGTCCTTGAACAACGTGATTGAACTGCACAGATCCACGTACACGCAGATCTTTCTCCATAAACACAGTACAGCACTGTAAACGTATTTTCTCTCCCTTATGATTTTCTTGATGACGTTTTCTTTTCTCTAGCTTCCTCTCTTGCAAGAATAGAGGATAGAATCCGTAGAACGTACACAATATGTTTTAGTCGACTGTTTATGTTCTCAGCGAGGCTTCCAGCCACCAGTAGAGTGTTTGTAGTTGTTTTGGGGAATTGAAAAGTTATATGTGGATCTCTGACTGTGTGGGGTGTCAGCACCCAACCCCCGCCTTGTTCAAGGGTCAGCTGTATATCCTGCCTGGGAGTGTTGGGGAAGGTGTATTGCTTTTCTCAGCTCATGTTTCCTCTTCTCCTTTCTTGCTATTTGCTCTCAGCTTCTGCCACTTGACGAGGGGACAGAGCATCACAAATTTGCAGACATGTTTTAAACTCAAGGCAACTCCCCTCTGTGTATTGCTCGCCGGACCTCAGCCGTTCATCACGAGAACCCTCATCTCCTCGGTCTCCTGCGGGGCTTCTCGGTCTGGGCGTTGCAGGGAGAGACGTTAGCAGCTCTGAGAACTCGCACAGGAAAAGGTTACAAACTTCTACTTTCGCCAAGTTTGCTTCTCATATAGCAATTTCTTGATTATGAAAGTTGGCGACAAACCATGTAGTAGGGGCGTCACCCATAACTCTGCCACCAATAAGGGCCACGGACGTGTTCCTCTTGCATTACAGTGATTGTGCTGATCTGGAAATATTATCTGCTCATCCTTACGTTGGAGTTCGGGGAGTTATTAAACTCTGCTCTGGCTCTTGTTCCTTAATGTGTTCATCAAGAAACACCTGTGTTATAACATCTCAAATTGGTTTTTGTAAAAGTTTCAGAGACTTTATTTCAAAATGAGTGATTTTGCTGGTGGTCCTACGGATTTTATTTTATGTGCTTTTCAATGTTCTTCTGAGCACGGTTTTGCGGGCTTCCCCAGACTCCCCAGATGTCTTGGGCACAAAAAAGTTCAAGAATCCCTCTTTCGGACCAGCTTCCATCTTTTGGAAACAGCCAGCCTGAAAGTGAGTCAGGAAGAGAAAGCTACAACTTTCTCTTCTATTTCGATGATCTGAAAGCCTTGAGCAGGGTCATCTCGCATTTACAAATATCTTAATGACAATAAGGCAGTGGGGGCCGGGAGGCCTGGGGTCCAGTTCCAGTCCCATGGCAGCAACTCGCTGGGTGGCCGTGGGTTTGCCACAGAAGCTGTGTGGGGACCAGCTTCCCCTGGGGAAAGCCGGGATGGGGCTGGAGCAGGGTGGCGAACGCCAATGCTATCAGGGCCTGGGGGCCACAGGGAGGCTCAGGAGTGTGAGTGGATAATGTGCACCTGTGTGCTGGGGACGGGGCCTGGGGACATCCACCCATTTCAAGGGAGCCATGGCAACTTAACTCTAGCCAATGGGCGCCAGGTGGGAGTGTAAGTCCAATGTCGCCACATCTTCAGAATTTTTTTTAGAAAAGCCAGAAGTCTGGATTTTTATGTGAACTCTCCTTTATAAAAATATTGGTTCAAGGGGCACCTGGGTAGCTTAGTCAGTTAAGCATCTGCTTTCAGCTCAGGTCATGATCCTGGCGTTCTGGGATCAAATCCTGCATCAGGTTCCTTGCTCAGTGGGGAGCCTGCTTCTCCCTCTGCCTGCTGTTCCCCCTGCTTGTGCTCTCTCTCTTAGATAAATAAAATCTTTAAAAAATATTGGTTCAAAATTTAAAAGAGACATGTGGGCTAAATGAAACACCTTTGTAAGCTTCCAACTGATGTGCTCTGGTCTATGCAGCTCCGATAATGATGATGATGGTGATGGTGGTGATGGTGATGATGGTGATGGTGATGATGATGGTGATGATGGTGATGATGATGATGGTGATGGTGATGATGGTGATGATGGTGATGATGGTGATGATGGTGATGATGGTGATGATGGTGATGATGGTGATGGTGGTGATGATGGTGATGATGGTGATGATGGTGATGATGATGATGGTGATGATGGTGATGATGGTGATGATGGTGATGATGGTGATGATGGTGATGATGGTGATGATGGTGATGATGGTGATGATGGTGATGATGGTGATGATGGTGATGATGGTGATGATGGTGATGATGGTGATGGTGGTGATGATGGTGATGATGGTGATGATGGTGATGATGGTGATGATGGTGATGATGGTGATGATGGTGATGATGGTGATGATGGTGATGATGGTGATGATGATGATGATGGTGATGATGGTGATGGTGATGGTGATGATGATGGTGATGGTGATGATGGTGATGATGATGATGGTGATGATGGTGGTGATGGTGATGATGGTGATGATGTGATGATGGTGATGATGATGATGATGGTGATGATGATGGTGATGATGATGGTGATAATGGTGATGATGATGATGGTGATGACAGACATATGCATGGAGCACCTGCTCTGGGCCAGGCATATATCAGCTTATGAAAATTTGATGCAGTAAGTACTACTATTATTCCTGTTTTTTAGGTGAGGAAACTGTGCAGAGAGGTTAAGCAAGTAACCAAAGTGGCACAGCTAGGAAGTGCATGAGTGGGGACTTGAACCTAAGTTACCTGCCCTCAGATGCAGCCCTGAAAGCTGGTGTCCCTAAACGCAGTCCAGGGAGCATGGCCCCCTCTGGCACGGTGACTCTGGGGGCCCTGTACAGACCGGGGCCATTTTCCGGGTTGACTGAGGGCCGAGGACCAGGTGCTCCACTGTCACTCCATGCCTGAGCCTCAGCCCCAGGCTGTGGGAGCTCTGAGAGGAGCTGGAGACCCAGGAGGGCTGAGGTGACATATTCCAGGGGACCAGTGGCTTGTAGGATCGAGGTCTGAGGTTAGAGGAGGTATGGGTTGAATTGTATCCCTCAAAAGATTTGTCCATCTGGAACCCCAGCATGAGAACTTTTTTGGAATAAGAGAGTCTTTGCAGATGTGGGGCGCCTGGGTGGCGCAGTCATTAAGGGTCTGCCTTCGGCTCGGGGCGTGATCCCGGCGTTATGGGATTGAGCCCCACATCAGGCTCCTCCGCTGGGAGCCTGCTTCTTCCTCTCCCACTCCCCCTGCTTGTGTTCCCTCTCTCGCTGGCTGTCTCTGTCAAATAAATAAATAAAATCTTAAAAAAAAAAGTATTTGCAGATGTGATTCAGGTAAGGACCCCAGGGTGAGGTCATCTGGGACCAGGGTGGGCCCCGAGGCCAGTGAGAAGGAAAGAGGACCACAGCGGACACAGGGCGAAGGCCATGTGCGCACATAGGCAAAGATTGGAGGGACAAGAGCGTGAGCCCAGGGGCACCGAGAGGCTGGGAGCTGGGAGAGGCAGCCAGAATCCTTCCCTGCAGCCCCAGGAGGGAGCTCGGCCCTGCGGGCACCTGCCTTTCCGACTTCCAGCCTCCAGAGCTGGGGGAGGAGGGGTTTGCTCTTTTAAGCCACTTAGTTTGTGGTAATTTGTTGCCGAAGCCCTAGGAAGCTCATACAGAGGGAGTTTCAAACAAATAAATAAATAAGTAAAAATAAAGAGAAAGAAAACCAAAGCTGCTATTTCTTCCGTTAGTCTTCCGACCAAGAGCAGGGCTGCTGGGTCTGTGGGAGGAGCGCACAGGGCCTCACCTGCACGTGCATGTGGCTCCGAATTGTAAGCATCTTTAATGCAGGCATGCTCGCACACGCATATGCACACGCACGTGCACACACAAACACACATGCACGCACACACGCACGCACACACACATGCAGATACACAAGTGCGCACAAACACATACACACGAACACACACGCAGACACACACACACGAACACACACACTAACACACACGCCTGCGCTATGCGGACTTGTCCCCTGGTCGTGACCATGGCCTTGCGCTCGCCCTTCCCTGCACGCGGCGGGGGCGAGCAGGCCTCCACGCTGGCCTCCACGCTGACAAGGGCGACATGCGTGGCCTCTGTCTGCCCGAGTGCAGGGCGAGGGCTGTGCTTTTCCATCGAAGAAGGAGTTTTCGGGCTTTGATAAATGACTGCTTAATGCTGGCAGCAGAGCCGGCTAATCACTGGGCGACACCAATCATCATAATTAGTGCTGGGCGAGCAGGGGGAGGTCCCAGCCCGGCCATCCTTCTCGGCCTGCAGGGCCTGGTTCCTCCCGCCAACCCTTCCCGGGCCCTGGGGGGAGCAAAGGGAATCATCAGAAAGAGGAATGTTCTCTGCAAAGCTGGACAAGACCTTCTGAGGAGCTACAAAGCCGAGTTGGGGTGTGGGGCCTGGAGGACTTGCCAAATCTTCCAACTTTTCTTTCTCTTTTTCCTTTTTTAAAAAATATTTATTTATTTTGAGAGAGAGAGAGCGAGCAGGGGGAGAGGCAGAGGGAGAGGGAGAGAGAATCTCGAGTGGACTCGGAGCTGAGCACGGAGCTCAACATGGGGTTCGATCTCATGACCCCGAGATCATGACCTGAGCTGAAATCAAGAGTCTGACGCTTAACTGGCCGAGCCACCCAGGCGCCCCTCCAACTTTTCAAGAGAATCCCAAACTCCAGGTTATTTTGTTTTTATTGTAATTAAATATCCATAATGTAAAATTGACCTTTTTGGCCATTTAAATTCTGCGACACGAAGTCCGTTCGCACTGTTCTGCCACCCTTGCCACCCTCCCTCTCTAGAACGTCTGTTTTTCCAAACTGAAACTCCCTAGTCATTACACCAGCTCCCCACGGCTCCTCCCCCCAGGTCCTGGAAACCACTGTTTTACTTTCTGTCTCTATGAATTTGAGCAGGATATTTTTTAAAGAGTGAAATCCCATCCTTTGAACAAATGGGCTCCTTCCCCACAAGCCACCAGAACGTAGCCAGGTATTTCCCACGTTCCAAATGAACACAACCCAAACCGAACCCCTGTTTTTCCCACCAGTTCTTCCTCATATTTGACCTCTATCCTCTCTGACCCCAAATGCAACCGTCAGCCAGTCCTGTCCGGTTGACTTCCTCATCCATCTCGAACCTGGTCGCTTCTTTATATCTCTGCCATTTCCGTCCTAGTGCAACACACCTTGATCTGGACCTGAGTGGTCCCCACAATCTGGTCTTCATCCAACATCTCTGGTGGCTTTGGAACCAGACAGCTTGGGTTCAAATTCGTACTCTCTTGCTTCTGAGTCACATGATTTGGGAAGCATCTCACAACGTCTGTGTGTTTTAGTTTCTTCATTCGAAGAATGGAAGTAACAGTGAGACCCACCGCAGGGGATGAAATGAATTCATCCATATAAAGTCAATTAATGCAAAGGATTTTGTTATTATCATCATAAAACAATCATGGTTGCTATATCTAGGATTCACAATATGATTTTTTATTTACCTGTCTGTCCATCTCATACTGGGAATCCCTGGAGAATGGGCATCATGGCTAACCAATCTGTGTGTCCCCAGAGTCGGGACCATGATTTGTACTTATTCAGTCGGTGCTCAATTAATGTTTGGGAAAGGAAGGACAAAAGGAAGGAAAGAAGGAGGGAGGGAGGGAAGGAGGGAGGAGAGAGAATGGAAAGAGGGAGGGAAAGAGGGAAGGGAGGGAAAGAGGGAAGGAAGGAAGGAAGGAAGGAAGGAAAGTAGTTTTTCCAATGAAAGGTTAGGACACGCCTAATGTATCTGTCTGAGAGAGAACCTCTTCCGGTATCTCTGGATGGGTGGGATCCCCACTTTCACCCCAGAGCACAGGAGTGCATCCCCTCCTTGTTCCAATTATTGCCAAGTAACAAACTACCCCAAAACTTAGTGGCCTAAACCACAACCAGTAGATTATATCTCTTGATTTTGTGGGTCAGGAGTGTAGGCAGAGCTCACCTGGGCGGTTTTTCTGCTCCCCAAGGTGTTGACTGAGATCCGTTGAAGGCTGGTGGGTGGGCTGGTCTGGAAGGTACAATGTGGCTTCACTCAAGGTCTGGTTCCTGGGCAAGGATGGCTGCCCGGCTGGGCTCAGCTGGGACTGTCTCCTACCTGTGGCCTCCGCTGTAGGTTGACGTCAGGGAGTGAGTCCTTATGTGGAGGAGGCTGGATTCCCCTGGAGGAGGGTCCCGAGGGGCTGGGGTAGAGCTGCAGGCAGGGCCTCTTATGGTAGCCCAGGAAGTCCCAGAACACCCCTTGCATTGCATTCTACTGGCCAAGCAAATCACTAAGGCCACTCAGACTCAAGGGGAGTGAGATCAGAGCCTACATGTCCGTGGGAGGAACAGCAAAGAATTTGTGGCACTGTTAAACTACTCCTCTTCCTCTCTCCCTTGCAAGTTTTTATTTATTTTTTTAAGATTTATTTATTTTGAGAGAGAGAGTGAGTGCTGGGTGGGACAGAGGGAGGGAATCACAAGCAGACTCCCTGCTGAGCGAGGAGCTGGACATGGGGCTCGATCCCACAGCCCATGAGATCATGACCTGAGCCAAAACCAAGAGTTAGGCGCTCAATCGACTGAGCCATCCAGGCTCCTCTCCTTTGCAAGCGTTTTAAACCAGAGGTCGCTGGGTCTCACGGATGGTTTTCAGTGACTCTGGGAATGCCCTGAATGTAGTTTTGTGCAGATGTGCAAAATGTGCATTTTTTCCAGGGAGATGGGCTGTCAGGAAGATTATGAATGACCCATGCATGGTGGTCTTTCTTTTTACGGAGCCTCATCTCAGCTCATGGCTTATGAAATTTTCCCAAGAAAACATGAACAGGGTCATGGAAGCTATTCAAATAATGCAGAAAAGTAGGCGGCACTTTAATCCCCTGCCCTCCTCCTTCCACTCCCCTCCTCACAGAGAATCCCTTCCACCGGTTTGGTGTGAATTTTTCGTGATGTTTTCCCATGCATTACATAGATGTGGAAAGTTTTTGAAAATGTAGATAGCCTCATTCTCTACATATGTTTTTAAATTTTGTGTATTTTCACTTTTTTGGGAAGATTTTAATTATTCATTTGAGAGCAAATGAGTGAGAGAGTGCACAGAGGGAGAGCGAGAGGGAGAAGTAGACTCCCCGCTGAGCAGGGAGCCCGATGTGGGGCTCGATCCCAGGACCTTGAGATCATGACCTGAGCTGAAGGCAGGTGCTTAACTGACTGAGCCACCCAGGCACCCCATGTACTTTCACTTTTTAAAAAAAATTTTTTAATTTTTAATTTTATTTTTATTTTTTTAAAGATTTTATTTATTTATTTGACAGAGAGGCAGCGAGAGAGGGAACACAAGCAGGGGGAGCAGCAGAGGGAGAGGGAGAAGCAGACTCCCCCACTAAGCAGGAAGCCTGATGTGGGGCTTGATCCCAGGAACCTGAGATCATGACCTGAGCTGAAGGCAGGTGCTTAACTGACTGAGCCACCCAGGCACCCCATGTACTTTCACTTTTTAAAAAAAATTTTTTAATTTTTAATTTTATCAGTACCCCTAGACTTATCCCATGTTTGAAAACAGCCTCTTTGAACTCAGCCCGTGGGTGTGCCCATAATACAGGCATCCATAATACTGATGTACCTGGAAGTTGCTTACAGTTTCCCACTCTTTTTTTTTTTTTAAAGATTTTGTTTATTTATTTGAGAGAGAGAGAGAGCAAGAGAGAGAGAGAGAGAGAGAGCGCATGAGTGGGGGGAGGGGCAGAGGGAGAAGAAAACTCCC
Source organism: Ursus maritimus (assembly GCF_017311325.1). Taxonomy (NCBI): domain Eukaryota; kingdom Metazoa; phylum Chordata; class Mammalia; order Carnivora; family Ursidae; genus Ursus; species Ursus maritimus. Next base: position 39,590,414 of record NW_024424675.1, on the reverse strand, counting down.
CATTGACCATGGAGCCAGACGAGGGGCTCGATCCCAACACCCTGGGACCATGACCTGAGCCGAAGGCAGACACTTAACCGACTGAGCCAGCCAGTGACCTCAGTCGCCTTCTCTTTAAATGGGCACTGTAATGGCATCCCCTTAAAGCTATAATGGTGTTTCCACGAGATTGCAAGGAGGGTACTCTTAGCCGTGTCTGGAATATACCAAGTTCCCAATCATTGGCAACAATTTGTATTATTATTATCTCCAAGGTGCTTCCAGTGCAGCAGCTGTAGGGGACAGATGCTGAGTACGTCAGTCTTGCCGATCCGAGCTGCTGCTCCATCCTGCAGACCCCTCCCGTAGAGGCTCAAACATCTAAGGTTTAATCTTCCCCTTCAGTAGAATAATCTTAAAAGGACCACAGCCATAGTAACTAACCTCACGGAATCTGCCAAGGGACCGATACCCCATTTTATCCTCCCAGCCCTATGAGGGAGGCCCGATGGTTTCACCCATTTGGCAGATGGGGACACTGAGGCAGTGAGAGGTCGAGAAACTGTCCTGAGATCCCACCTCTGGTCATCTGGTGGAACTGGGCACTGAATCTGTCAGTTAGGCCCACGACTCATGTTCCTCCCCACAGTTCATACAATTTTCCGATTGAAGTTGATATAGCAAGCGTGGGTGATTGGACTGTGATGCGGAAGGTGGGTTCTGCAGAGACCTGCCGAAGGCTCCACCTTACGGTGAGGCTGGGCACCTGCTGGTGTTCATTCTGCAAGCGAATGGACCATGAAGACAGAGGCTACCCCCATGTCTGCCCTGGTCCCTATTCCTTCGTGGCTTCTCCTCCACGTGGAGCCCAGGAGAGTGGGGTGGGGGAGGGGAGAGAAGGAAATCGCATCCCTCTCAGCAGTGGTCACAGGCTTGGCGGCACCGTCTCGGGGGGTGTCCTTCCTACAGATGTGACTTCAAGGGGGTCACTTCACTTTTCCCACCTCAGTGTTCTGTGATGTGAAGATAAAATTATTCACCTTGCATGACATGGGGACACCTGGTAATAATGTATGTGGTAACGTGGGGGGCCTGGCACAGAGTAGGTTCTCAGGAAAATCCAGCTGCTCAGTGGGGTCTCTCCGTTCCTCGCCAAGAAGGAAGAGTTGTACATTAGAAGGCGTGTTTTGATTGTTGGGCTATCGTTTCTCCTTTTGGGAATAATCTCTCATTTCCTTCTGAATGCTTCCCTTCGTCTACCTCCATGGGCTTTGGCTGGAATTCACTACTCCTGAATCTGGGGATGGGCCTGGAACTCTGGACTTGGCAGTTGAAACCTCTAACCCTCTGGCCTTCTGGTTTGGGGAGAAGCGCATGACACAATGGGAAGAATGGTCTGGAAAATGTCATGCATTGGACAGCTGGGATTAACACCAAGTCCTCCCTGGGTCAGCTAGGCCATGAAGGAGAGGAATGAACACGGAAACAAAGTTGTTTCTGGGAAAGAAAAGAGCTTGGGTGCTATTACCCATGGTGCCCAGCACAATAATTCTCTCACTTTCAGAGCCGAGGGAGCAGAGAGATGCAGAAACTTGCCCGAGAATAGCCATGTGATTCCAGACCCCATACTCTTAATCCGAACCCAATAAATTGCATTTTGGCTTGAACTGGTTTAGGTTTTTTGTATGACCTTCAACAGAGAGTAATCTCCTTGAGGGCATGAGCCATACATGGCGCCTTCTCCAGTTTATCCTCACGACCCAGCCTGGTGCTTGGCAGAGTGGGGGGATCAACAAAGCTTTGGTGAATGAATGAGAGTGAACGAGAATGCCATGAGGGGGGATCATGCATCTTTAGGTCTCCAAGGATTACCAGACCCACTTTTCAGACTCGGATATGCATACACATTACCTGGGACCTCCTTAAAATGCGGATTTGGATTCAGCAGCTCCAGGAGAGGGCCTGAGATTCTGGATTCCTAAGTTTCTAGCAATGTTGATGCTGTTGTTTCAAAACCACACTTCGAGAAATAAAGTCTGGGTGGCTATGTGCCCCTCCGACAATCACTAGCCATGTAAGGCTATCGAACATTTGGAATGTGGCTAAACCAAAAGGAGATGAACTGTAGGCACAAAATACACACTGGATTTGGAAGATTTATTTGAAAAAAAAGGTCCTGTACAATATATTTTATAATGCTTATATTATACGTTGAAGTTATATTTTGGATATATTGAATAAAACTATATATATATATATTTAAAACCTGGTTCTTCTTGTTTCTTCCAGTGTGGCTACTAGAAATTTGAATGTACATATGTGGCTCACATTATATTTCTTTTGCACGATGCTGGTTGGAGTGTTGGCTGGCCACGAGTAAGAAAAAGTGTCTTCAATTGCTGAGTTTTTATCCCTACTGGACCCTGGGACAACAGGGTCAAACACTGCAGAGAAATCAAGAGAGAGGAAGACTGAGGAAAAATACAGATGCCAGAAATTTCTAGAAAGAGCAGCATGTCAGGGGTGCCAGGAAGGGGATACCATTACTGACTGGGGGAGAGGATGGGGAGACCGTGGGGAATAGGCTTCTCTGCTCAAAAATTTGATGAGATTTTTGTTCCGTGGCTGAAACAAAACTCAGACAAAAACTTTAATTTTGGGAGGAGACTTGTTAAGAGCAGGGGCAAAGGGGGTTTTCAGCGGCATGCCCCACGACTGCAATTTTCCTGCCAGGCGGATACCTAGAAAAACTTAACACACATGGATAAGGAGTCAACTGCAAGACTGTGTTGCCAACAGTGTAACAAACAAAAGGTCCGACATCGGGAGGACTGAATAAATCAATCTGTTGTGCTGGTAGGACATGCTGCCCCTGGAAGCTGGGGCCAGGCTTCGCGGCATGGACACAGCTCAAAAATTAATGTCGAGTGAAAAGCAAGTTGCAGAGAGATAAGTGCAGAGTGATACTGTTGGTATGAAGTTTAAAAAACATGTAAAACAACACTATATATCATATAGGGATAAAAACATAAAAAACATAAAGATATGCATAGGACTGAACAATATCAAATTCAGGATAGTGGTTATCTTAGGAAAGAAGGAGCAAACAGGGTCTACTGTAAGAACATTTGGGATGCATTCTTTTACTCATTAAAGAAAAACAGCTGCTCAAAGCCGGAGTCCGTTATGAGCACATAAGATATTGCCACTGTAATTTTATTGTTAAAATTCCTTCTATTGCTCTGTTTCCAGTGAGTTTTATTTTCTAATCCCTTGCTTTCATTTTTTTGTGTTTATCACAGCCATGCATACCCATGGTTAAAAGACCGAAATCTCTCTTCAAGATTTTTTAAGTAAATAAAGTGTTTCCCTTTTTTTTTTTTTAAAACTGGGTGGTAGGAACACAGGTGTTGTCTTTATTGCTCCCCAGTACCTTTTTGTAAATCTGAAACATTTCATTAACAAAAAAAAAAATCTGAAACATTTAAAAAAAAAGACATGGGGCTGCTGGGTGGCTCAGTCCGTTAAGCGCCTGACTCTTGATTTCAGCTCAGGTCACGATCTCAGGGTCGTGGGATCGAGCCCCATGATGGGCTCCACACTCATCTCCTACTCTGCTTGTCCCTCTCCCTCTACTCCTCCCCCCCTTGTGCGTGCGTGCTCTCTCTCAAATAAATAAATAAAATCTTTAAAAAGACATTCAGAAAATTGTTATAATCCTTCAGAATAGCTCTCTACAAATTTAGAGGTCTTAAGCTTCTCTAAGATTGGGGTTCATCCACCTTCCATTCCACTAGCTTCTTTGCTTTCTTGGAGTCAACGCTCACTCTCGACGTCTTTCCCATGTCACACTTACCACATCCAAGTTTGGAAGTTTGGCAGGGGCTTCATAATTCAGGTGAATTTTCCTAAGCCGTGTTGAACATGGTGGTGGACATAGTTTAAAAAGTATGATCAATATTATAACTGCAACCTGGATGATGGCTAAGGACTTCTGATATCTAGGTAAAAATGCCTTGAAGTCCTCATTCCTGAAGCCTGTGCTGTTCCAAAGCCTTCCCAAAGATTTCCTCTAATTCCTGAGGGAATTTAGGGTATACTTTCTCTTGGGCTCTGTTTCTGAGTGTGCTGTCTCTTTCTCCTCCCTGCCTCCCTGCAACTGTCTCACCTTCATCTTAAACTATAGAAACCCACTCAGACCAATCATTTCATAGGTATCGAGGACCTTACTGACCATTTCTCAGGACAAACAAAGAGGAGTTTTACATACCAACATGCGAACATACTTTACAGGGATTGGTTGGCTTTGTTCTTCCTAAAATGTGTGTAGGGGCTGTTGTTGGTTTTGCTTGTCTAGTTTCCTTCCTCTTTATCCTGGTACCACAATGTGTATTTTCTTTGGGAAACCAACCTACTTGCTTTCAGGCTTTTGGGTGGACCAAAGATCCCTGGGGACAAAACTAGGTAGTTATTATTCCCATTTTATAAAGAAAAAATAGTGGGATGTCAGGAGGTTTGTATGTGGTAATGAAGACCAAAGAGTTAGTGAGTGCATGCTTTGGGATTTGAACTCACGTCTGACTCTGAAGCTTATGCTCATCCCCACTATGGTATAAGAATATCACCATACAGGTAGTAATCATATAGCATCCACTCCCAGGCTCTATCTCCCTTCCAGACTCTCCACTGAGCTCCAAATTTGTATATTCAACTGATATGTAATAACTTCACTTGAACGTCTTATAGGCCTGTGTGAGGGTTTAAAAAAAGGTTCACAGATTCTTTGACACAACATTCTCCAAGGATTGAAGCTTAATTTCCCTCTCCTTGAGTGTGGATTGAATTAATGACTTGCTTCTAATAGAATATTATGGGAACGACAGTGTGTGATTTCCAAAACTAGGTCATAAACGGCATTGTGACTTCTGCCTTACTCTTTTGGACCTCTCACTGAGGGGAAAGTCAGCTGCCATGATGGGAGGACGCTCAGCGAGTCCTGTGGGGAGATCCATGTAGGGAGGAACTGAGGCCTCTGGCCAATGGCAGTGTGAGGGCGCCATCTTGGAAAGTGGGCCTTCCAGCCCCAGGAAAGCCTTCACATAAGACTGCAGCCCCAGCTGATATCTTGACTGCCACCTCATGAGAGACCCTGAGCCAGAACCATCCAGCTATGCTGCTCCCAAGTTCCTGACTCATAGAAACTGCAAGATAATAAATATTTGCTGTTTTAAGATATAAAGTTTTGGGGGAATTGATTATACAGCAACAGATTAATACAGCATCTCAAACATGACATGTCAAGAGCTGAACTCTTAATCTTCATTCTGCAAATGTAATTTTCCCTCTGTCTTCTCTATTCAGAATGCAACAGTGTCATGATTCTTGTCCCTCACGGTAAAACCTTGAAGACATCCTCAAAACCTGTCTTAATTTCACAACCCAAGTCAAATGTGAGAGCAATCTCATTGTTCTAACTTTAAAATGTATAAAAAAATCCAATCATGTCTTCCTACGTCCTCAGTTACTGCCCTGGTCCACCCCCATTACCTCTTACTAGGTTGGCTGCAATTGCCATTTACCTAATATCCCCTTTTCCCTGGAACTCCTTGCATCAATTCTGAATATAGTAGCCAGGAGGAGACTTTAAAAATATGAGACAAATGGTCATTTCCTCTGCTCTGAATGCCTCATGGTTATACTTTCTCCAGATCTATGAGCTACTCCCTTCTTTCACTTCTTTCAGATCTTCGCCCAACTATCACCTTCTTAGTGATGACTTTTCTGACTACTGAGCATTCTCCATAGTGGATATTTTGCTTATTTATTTTCTCTCTCCCTTCTAGAATGACATCTCCTCAAAGAGAGGGACTTTGTTGTCTGTTGTGTCGCCAGAACCCAGAATGATTCTTGCACATAGTAGGTACCTTATAAATATTTGCTGAACAAACACATTGTTGTTTCCTAAGAGCTGTTGTCCTTGGAGAACTACTTGGAAAGCCAGTTACAAATAAGAATGCCCAAACACAATCTTAGGTACCCAGTGAGAGTCTGATGAAAACTGGAGGATCGTAAGATGTGTCCTTAGGAATCTTTACTGCATTTGTCTCCTAATCTTTCAGCAAAATTTGTTATTTCTGCTTTAACAGAGGCAAGGAAAATAGTAAAATATATTGAAATTGGTTTGTATTAAAAGAACTCTTTTGTAGTTAGGGCAGTAAATTATAGACATAGGATTCAATATAGGCCATAAATTGAATATTTTAGTGTGAGTAGAGTTGTATCGACTGTTCCTTTGGGGATTAGAGTTTATTTCCTAAGCTTTTGTTCACTACATCATGAGTCTTTTCAATAAAACGATCTCATTGCCTGACAGCCAGACAAGACTTTCAGTGATGCAAGGGGATTTTATCGGGTGTGGTTAACTCAGAAAATGGTTCTCTGAAGATACTTTATGACCAAATATTTACTAATGTCCCTTAGCAGGCCCGGTTAATTTCAGAATACCTAAGAAAGCCAATAAATGTGAACAAGGACAGACAGACAGACAGACACACACACACACACACACACGCTCTCACAAATACACATTCACTGTTTTTTGCTACTCACTTTAAGTAGAGAAAAACCAAGAAATATTGCTGAAATAGAAAGCTTGATGTTATCATGACCCTGCTATCAAAAGTCCTTGGGCAGGGGCGCCTGGGTGGCTCAGTCGTTGAGCGTCTGCCTTCGGCTCAGGGAGTGATCCCGGCGTTCTGGGATCAAGCCCCGGATCAGGCTCCTCCTCTGGGAGCCTGCTTCTTCCTCTCCCACTCTCCCTGCTTGTGTTCCCTCTCTCACTGGCTGTCTCTATCTCTGTCAAATAAATAAATAAAATCTTAAAAAAAAAAAAGTCCTTGGGCAGTTGTAAGAGATTAGGTCTGGTGGGCATGTCACACAGAGATTTTAATCCATCTGTCCATCCATCCATTCACCCACCCACCCTCTTTTTGAGCAGGTGGGCATTTGCTCTATAATACTTGGAATCAAGCTTTATAATTTATTTATAAATATATATATTTATACATATATATATTTATAATTTATTACTTTTCTAACTAAGCACATTTGTCCTATCCTTTATCAGAGTTCAATGGAAAGCAAGAAACAAAATCGACTCTTCAATTTTGAAATAGAGAGGGTAGCTGACAAGTGACCAGCTGAAGGACTGGGCTGGGGGAGGACAGGAAACAGGTTGAGCTCTGGGATCTCAGGGAGTAGGAGTGAATTGAGTCTCACCTGGATGAGAAAGAGTGTGAGAGGCCCGCGCCCCTGCTTGTCCCTTGGCAGTCTGGAAGGCTGTGGTCGGCAGCCTCTGAGAGGGCCCCATTGACCCCCACGTCTCAGTCTTCATGTCTTTGTGTGATCTCCTCCCCTTGAGTGTGGCTGGACCTAATGGCTTGCTTCCAATGAACAGAATGAGGCAAAAGCGAGGGGATATCCCGTCTGTATTTGTTATAGAACTCCAGCTCTGTCTCATCACAATCTCTTGTTTCCTTGTTTTCTTGGTGTGGTGAAGCAGCTGTCACGTGTGAGCCACCCTGAGGACAATCCCACGTGGCAATGGACTGACAGGGGCCTCCAGCCAATAACCAATCAGGAGCCGAGGCCCTCAGTGCCACAGCCCATGAGGAAGTAATCCTGCCCCCTCCACTGATTTGACCTGGAAGTGGATCCTGCCCCACTGGAACCTTGAGAGGAGACCCCAGCTCTGGCTGACATCTTGGTGGCAGTCTGTGACAGACCCTGAGCCAGAGGACCCAGCTATGCCAGGCCTGGATTCCTGCCCCACTGAAACTGTGCGATCATACGTGTTTGTTGTTTCAAGTTACTAAATTTTGGGACAATTTGTTATGTGGGATATTAGTTTCCTAGGGTGGCCATAGCAAAGTACTACAGCCTGGGTGGTTTTGAGCATCAGGAAGTTATTTTCTCCTGGTGCCAGAGGCCAGAAGTCCAAAATCAAGATGTCAGCACGTCCACGCTCCCTCTGAAGGCTCTCGGGAAATATCTGGTCCCGGCCTGTCTCCTAGCTTCTGGTCGCCTCAGGCATTTCTTGCCTTATAGATGGCCATCCCCCATGTCTCTTCACATCATCTTTCCTTCGTGTGTCCACATCTGTGTCCAAATTGCCCTTTCTGTATAACAGTACAAGTCAGATTGGATTAGGGTCCCCCCCATCTTAAATTGATTACATCTGCAAAGACACTATTTCTAACTAAGTCTGCATTTGCAAGTACTAGGGGTTAGGACTTCAACATATCTTTTTTGGGGGACACAATTCAACCTAACAACCAGCAATAAGTAACTAATTTGGAGAGTTAGCCCTCCTCCCCAAACTTGGGGACAATTATTAGAGTAAGGGAAAATGGATGGTACACCGTAAAAAACAGAGACCGCAAGGTCTCTTACAAGTTCCTATCCAACAGAACTGAGCTGTCTGGTAGAGTAGTCACCAGCCACAGGTGGCTACTGAGCATTTGAAACGTGACTGGTCCAAGCTGAGATGTGCTGTGGGTGTACAATACTTACCGGATTTTGTAGACTAACAGTGAGAAAAAAAGAATGTAAAATACTTATCAATACATTTTGTATACTGATTCCATGTTGAAATAGTATTTTGGATATATTGGGTTATATGAAATATATTATTAAATTTAATTTCGCTTGCGTATTTGTGAAATGTGGCTATTAGAAAATTTAATCTCACACCTATGTGGCTTGCATGATATTTCTGTTGGGTGTTGTTTGCTCTAGAGTTTGGGATGTTTCTATGCTTTCCTATTTGGAGGGAATTTTTTCCCCTCCCTAGAGTCAAGCAAAGCTTTAGGCTCTAAAAAACCATGGAAGTGGGCTTAACTCTGGTCTTGACTGCATTGTGATCAAAACTGAGAGACTTGCTGTCCAAAGTATCTTTATTCTTTCAAAGCCAGGTGGCTCACCCATTCCAAGTTTGAACACAGGATTTCTTTGCTCGAGTTGTCAAGTCCTGACACCTTTCAGCCAGCTCTAGAAAAGTGCGAGTATCCATGTTGGCTTCTCTACTAGGTCAGCCCCCTCTGGGAGTGTTGGGGGAAAATGATGGATTGATGCAGTCCTCCACCGGCCTTCCAACCCTTGGTTTCAAGGACTGGGCCACCAGTGCCTTGCTTTCCTCCTCCAACCCTTGAAGATCCTCTCTTTGGACAATAAATATCCTTCTAGAGTCTTGTATTTGGAAATAAGGGCCTATTCATTCTTCCCTGGGGAAAAGCAGACCCAAGCTTCTTTCAGAGGATGTGGGCAATGGCAATGTCTTCTACTATTTCTATATCTTGGGCTGACAAATTAATATTTCAATAAATAATCCACAAATTCATTTGTTGAACAGATATATTTATTGCTATATTTCAAAGCTCTCTTCCCTAAATTATCTTCATTCATTCAATAAACATAGGGAATGGTTACTCTGCCAGGCACTTTGGGGATTAATTGGTGGACAGGCAGACACAACTCTCTTATTGAATTTATAGTTGAGTGGGGGAGGCAGCATGGAGCAGACAATCAACAAAGAATTATCACCTTCTGGATCAGTGCAGCTAGGGAAAGTAGAAGTGCTGTCAGAGGTGCATCCAGGAGAACCTTTTCGAGTGCATGCATGCATATGTGTGTGCGTGCGTGTGTGTGTATGGGAGTCAATCAAAGAAGGCTCATAAAAGTTGAGATCTGAAGGATGGAGAGAAGCTGGAGGTGAGGAGGTGAGAGATGAGTAATTACTTTTTTGAGGTATCAGACTGAGCCACTGTTCATTTGTCCATCTATCCACCCACCCATCCTCCGCCTACCTACCTACGCATCCATCCATCTACCTATCTATCCATCCATCCATCCATCCAACCATCCATCCATCCATCCATCCGTCCGTCCGTCCGTCCGTCTGTCCGTCCATCCAACCATCCATCCATCGATCCATCCGTCAATCCAACAATCCATCCATCCAACCATCCATCCATCCATCCATCCATCCATCCATCCATCCATCCATCCATCCACCACCTACCCATCCATACAACAAATACTTCCTGAGCATCTACTATGTGGCAAGCACTGTACCCAACTACATGTAGATAATCAACATGTAAACGATGGTTATCAACCAAGCTCTATTGACATTCGAGACTGGGTCACTGTACTGCAGGATGTTAAGCAGAATCTCTGGCCTCTATGCATCAGATGCCAGTAGGAATACCCTCCCAGTCCTGACCATAAAGACATCTCACAATGTCTCCTGGCGGTCAGAATTGCCCAATTATAAACCATTGATGTAAACAAATAACTATATAATATATCAGATGTCCTGTGAAGAAAAATTTCAGATGGGTTAAGAGAATAGTGGGGGAAGGCATCACTGACAAGGTACCAGTTAAGCAGAGACATAAATGAAGTGTGGGAACAAGCCACACCCTGGGGAAAGAGCGCTCTGGGCAGAAGCAACAACCAGTGCAAAGGTCCTGTGGTGGGATGACGTGTGTGTGAGAAAGGAGGGGGAAGGAGCCTTGAGTGGTTAGAGAACAGAGGTGTGGGGTGGGTGGGAGGTGATGCAGACACTAGAGGGTGGTCTCAGAAGTCTGTGCTGAGGTCTTAGGATTTTACTTTGAGTGAGATGGAGCCACTGGGGGTTTTGAGTAGGGGTGACGTGATCCAATCTTTTGCTTTGAAAGGATCACCCTGGCTGCTTTGTCGTGACAGACTGGTAGGTGGTGAGAAGAGAAATGGAGTCCAAATGACAGAAGGAGGTGGCAGGAATGAGAGAGAAAGTAGAGGGACACACACAAAGCTTGAAATTGCCCCTCCTCTCTGCTCAGCAAGCTCTGCATACCTCGGTCCTAGAACTTAAAACATGGTAAGTGATGATACTGAAATGATCTACTTATATGTAGATGAAATCCTCAAGGGCAGAGATCAAGCCTCAGTTATCTTTGCGTCCCTAAAAGTTGTCACAGGACTGAGTATTTAGTAGGTGCTAAGGGGAGCCCCTCAGAGCCCAGACCAATTGGAATCATCTGCATTTGGACCTTCGTCTTGGGAGGTCCCTTGCATAGACCCCCCGTACGTGCAAACCCTGGGCTGTGAGTCGCTCACAGTGACTGTGGTTACGTTCCCCACCAATCCAGTCAGATGTAGGCTCCAACACGGACACAGCAACCTGCCAGTCTCGTGACTGTGGGCAGCTTTCTTGCCTCCCCGGACCTCAGATTTCTCATCTGTAAAATAGGAGAATGATCTCAACCGTGTAGGTTGTTGTGAAGATAAGTGAGGGGGTTAGGCAAAGTGATTGGCAGAGTCTCCAAAGAAACTCAGCTGTTGCTCCCAGTGGTCTCCAATGAGGGGTGAGCAAGAGCTCTGTGGCGGTGGGTAGAAACATACTGATATTATACGTAAGTGTACATATATATGTGTATATGTATATGTAAAATGCTTTAAGTGTTTTGGGGTGTTTTGTAAGGTACACAATAAATTAGTATAGTAGGATGTGTATATTGTTTCTACATAGCTAAACAAAGACCTATTGGGGTGATAGGTGTGTTCTATCACCCCAATAGTTTAAAGAGTACAGTTTAGAACTGTTGTGCTGACTTTATGAGTTTTCTCCTGGGTAATTTCTTTCTTTCTTTCTTTCTTTCTTTCTTTCTTTCTTTCTTTCTTTCTTTCTTTCTTTCTTTCTTCCTTCCTTCCTTCCTTCCTTCCTTCCTTCCTTCCTTTCTTTCTTTCTTTCTTTCTTCTTTCTCTTTTCTTTCTTTCCTTCTTTTTTTTTAAAGATATATTTATTTATTTGAGAGAGAGTGAGAGAGTGCATGAGTCAGAGGGGCAGAGGGAGAGGGAGAGAGAGAATCCCAAGCAGACTCTATGCTGAGCACAGAGCCCAACTCGGGGCTCAATCTCACGACCCTGAGATCACAACCTGAGCTGAAACCAAGAGTCGGACATTTAACCAACTGAGCCACTCAGGTGCTCCCTGGGTACTTTCTTAAAAATACCATTTCCTTGCTCCTACCCCTCCAATATTCTGATTCTTTAAACCCAGAGCTGGCCCCAGGAATCTGCATTTAACGGCTATTCCAGATGATTCGGATATGGGATGAGGCACAGACCAGACCAGTGCCTCCCAAAAGTGAATGTGTGTTGTTACCCCTCGCGGATCTTGCTGAAATGTGGCTTCTGTTCAGTGGGTGGGGTAGGTTCCAAGATTCTGCATTTTGAAAAGCTTCTGGGTGATGCCAAAGCTGCCAGTCCGAGCCCATACCTGGGGGAGCAAGAGTTCAGACCTGATGCTCAAGGTGTGGTCCTGAGAACAGCAGCGTCACCTGGGAGTTGGGGAGACATGCACATTCCCAGGCCCCACCTGGAAACGACTAATCCCAGGGCAGGGCCAGCCACCTGTGTTTCGTCAAGCCCTGCAGGGGGTTCTTTTCTTTTCTTTTTAAAAAAGATTTTATTTATTTGAAAGAGAGAGCACATGAGCAGGGGCAGAGGGAGAGGGAGAAGTGGACTCCCTCTTTGCTGATCGAGGGGCTCGATCCCAGGACCCTGGGACCATGAGCTGAATGGAAAGCAGAGGCTTCACCGACTGAGCCATCCAGGCACCCCAGCGGGTGTCTCTGACGCATGCTTGGGGTTTTGAACCTTGGTTTATGAGGGAGCGCTTGTCTTCTCCGCACCGAAGGCCTCTCTCCCACTTTCGGTCAGCAGCTTCACGGCCAGCCTCGAGCTGCCCCTTTCCACCAAGGAGGGTCCTATCCAACCCCGGAGCCCTGCCTTCCACGGGCCTGCCTTCAGAGCTCTCTCCCCACGTCCCCGGCATTGCAGGCCTGCACAGTTCAGCCGCGATGACAGGTGGCTTCTATTGAGAACAGCTGACAAGCCCTCTCCTCCGGGCGTGATTGACAGTGCCCTAATCAGCAGGAAGAGAATGGAACGCCTCTAGAATGATGTTTGCTCTGTAAATATTTGACATTATCTACCCTGAAAACCTGAAAGAGAACTTCATTTTTCTTTCTTTTTCAGGAATACAGCAAGTCACAGAACACCCGTACGTATAATTAGTCTGACAAGGGAGTTTCGGAATGGGCCTGGGGTCCTAAACTCTGGGACAATTGGAGGTGCCTTTGTCTCTTTGCTGTTCAAGGTCGATGAAGGTCATTTGCCCGTGACCATGGGAATCCCAGCTCCCTTCACAGATGAATGTGCAGACTGTCCTCTGGGCACGAGGCAGATGCTCATTCCGCGGGTCTGGGACAGGGCCTGAGCCGAGAAGCTCCCGGGGGCTGTTGTTGCTGCCAATAGGAGGACTGCACTTTCTGGAACCTTCCTACCGCTAACTCCGACCTAATGGCTGGAGACGGCTTTCAGAAGTCATCTGGGGGCGTAGCTTTTGGCATTACACGGACTTGGCCTTGCATTTTTGCTTTACAAATGACTAGCTGTGTGACTCTGGGCAACTGAGCTCCCCTCTCTGAGCCTGCACTTTGGGGTGAACGAGAACATTTACATTTTAGGGGAGTGTTACTCAAAATTTTTTAAATTTTTAATTTATTTTAATTTATTTATTTTTAAAAAAGATTTTATTTGTTTGAGAGAGAGAGAGACAGAACATGAGCAGGGGGGAGGAGACAGAAGGAGTGGGAGAAGCAGGCCCTCTGCTGAGCAAGGAGCCCAATGTGGGACTTAATCCCAGCATCCTGGGATCATGACCCAAGTCGAACACAGACACTTAACGACTGAGCCACCCAGGTGCCCGTCATACTTTAAAAAAAAAAAATGCCCCCTTGAAGAAATTTTTTAGACTTTTTCCTCCCCATGAAATTTGAATGCCACAGATGTACAGTATATCTATTTATATACTGGCGTTTTGAGGGACCACAAAACATTGTAATAGCTACGATTTTTCACTCCCCGAGAATCAATTTTTGCCCACTTGGGAGTGGTATCTCCTTGTTGAGAACGCTTATTTTAGGGCAGATGTAAAGATTAAGAAAGGTAATTTCTGTCAACTACCCGATGCAGACAAAGTGCTCAGTAATAGTTAAGTATTAATGTGTATCATAGGGATGCTATGTTCAAGACAATATAGGATTATTAATACAGTGCATACTATACACTATTATGTCGTATCATATATATATCACATCCCATATCACGATATATCACGATATATCATATTCTCTCACCACCGATACCCGCATATTGGGTGTGATTGGGAGAGCAAGGGTGCAGAAGAAGGCGCTTTCTACAGAAGCGAGCTGCGGTGACCATGGGATATAATACAGCACTTCAGGATTTGACATCAGGCTGGGGTCTCGTGTTCTCGTCATACCACCATGTGATCTGGAAGGTGTCATTCAACCCTTCTGGGTGCCTGTGTCTTCATCTCTACCCTGGGCACGACACACTTCCCCTCTCTATAATGCAGTGAAGAGTAAATCCAAGAACACGCAGACGGAGACCATCCCAGGGCCTTTGTTATTGGTGCCAAACACACCTTCACCGAGCTCCCACTGTCCGTGGCCATGGGCCATTGTGCTGGGGATGCCGCAGGGCAAAGACTGCCCGCTGGAGCCCTCCCCTTCTGGTGTGGGTGGTTGACAAGCAGGCAACAAGAGTCACCGCAAGTACAAGAGGGTAGTTCAGGCGCGACCAGAGAGCAGGACCTCTCCTAGACTGAAGGTAGAGAACAAGGTAGGGTGACCGCACGTGATGGTGAAGTCAGATAGCGCCTGGGGGGTGCTGAAATGGAGGGGACGCCAGTTTGGCTGGAACGAAGAATGTGCTAGAGGAGACGAGTGTCCCAGAATGGCAGGAGCCAGCCGAGGCACGTTCTCAGGCCAGCTGAGGCCAGTGGACTGAACCTAGGGCCGCAGAGAGCCATTGAAAGCAATCAATCAAGGGATGGGGGCGGGCAGGCGTGGCCAGGGGCGCAGGAAACTTGCTCTTACATCTTAGAACATCTCGTGTTTTCCCAAATGCTTTTCATTTCCCTTGGGGCAGGAGGAGCTTAGTTCTGGAGTCTGGGAAGGAGACCAAAGGGGGACTGGATAACTTAGGGGGAAACGAGACAGCGGTTCATATTTCAAAGATCTTCGCCTGTCACGTTTGCTTTGGTGGAGAAGTCTCTTCTCTATTACCCAACCCGCAGCTCTCCAGACCTCCCCGCTGGCTCTTGGAAGTCCTGGGACACTTTCTGCTCATACCATAGATCTCAGGCCCAGTGATTATTTTGTGGTAAATAAACCATTATTTTTAAAGGGCCTGCCATTTGCCAAAGCTTGTGCTAAGAACTTACAAGAGTGTGGCTTTCCCACATCCCAAACTTAGATCTGAATTCCAGGTCCACCTGTCAAGTGGTCTGTGATTTGGGGCAAGTTGGGTCTTCTCAACCGTAAAGTGGGGTTTGAGTAGTTACCTCCTGGGATCATTATGAGGATTGACACCCTTCTCAGCTTCACGTCTTACTTACTAGGTAAGCCTCAGTACATAGTACACGTTAAGGTATTAGCTAGGACTCATTTGTGCACTCATGGTTTCTCTCCACAAGTATTATCTCGAGCATCTGTGATGTGTAAGCCATGATAGGCTGTCTTAGGAATTGGGAATAAATGGCGAATCTGCCACCAGGAGTCTATGATCTCGTGAGAGGTAACAGGGGTCAGCAAATATTTTTGGTAAAAGGCCAGATAGTAAATATTTTTGGTTTTGGGGACTCCGACAGACAAAATGTAAGTATAATCACGTCACTGACTTGAAGGGTGCCTATAGCCTGTTCAGAAGAGCTTCTTTTACTTAGTAATATGCATTTAAATTTCCTCCGTGCCTTTTCATGGCTAGATAGCTTGTCTCTTTCTAGTGCTGAATAATATTCCATTGTCTGGAGGAACCCCAGTTTCCATTCCTCTACTGAAGGACATCTCGGTTGCTTCCAAGTTTTGGCAATCACGTAGACGTTTATAAACATCCATGTAGACGTTCTTGTGCGATCGAAAGTTTTCAGCTCCTTTGGGTAAATACCAAGAAGCATGATTCCTGGATCAGATGGTGTAGAGTATGTTTAGTTTTGTAAGAAACTGCCAAACTGTCTTCCAAGATGACTCCACTGTTTTGCATTCGCACCAGCAACGTAGGAGAGTTCCCGTTGCTCCACATCTTCGCCAGCTTTGGTGTTGTCAGTGTTCCAGATCCTGGCTATTCTGATAGGTGCGTGGTGGTATCTTACTGTTTTAATTTGCAATGATGACAGATGATGCCACCATCTTTTCCTATGCTTACTTGCCATCTGTATATTTTCTTTCATGAAGTGTGTGTTAAGGTCTGTGGCCCATTTTTTTATGGGTGTTTTCTTATTGCTGAGGTTTAAGAGTTCTTTGTATATTTTGGCAACCGTCCTTTATCAGGTGTGTCTTTTGCTAATATTTTCTTGCAGACAGTGACTTGTCTTCTAATTCTCTTGAGATTGTCTTTGTAGAGCAGTTTTTAATTGTGGTGAAGTCTAGTTTATCAATTGTTTCTTTCATGGATCATGTCTTTGGTGTTGCCTCTAAAAAGTCACCACCATACCCAAGGTCATCTAGATTTCCCTCTATGTTTATCTTCTGGGAATTTTATAATTTTGTATTTTACATTTAGATATATGACCCATCTTGAGCTAATTTTCAGGAAGAGTATGCAGTCTGTCTAGATTCACTTTTTTTTTGCGTGTGAATGTTTGGTTGTTCCAATGTCATTCATTGATGAGACGGTCTGTGTTCATTGTATTGGCTCTGCTTCAATTGTTAAATGTCAGCTCACTATGTTTATGGGGGTATATTTCTGGGTTCTGTATTCTGTTTTATTGACTTATTTATCTGTTCTTTCACCAACACACACTGTATGGACTATTGTAGCTTTATAGTAAGTCTTAAAATTGTATAGCATCGGTCCTCCAATTTTGTTCTCCTTCAGTATTGTGTTGGCTGTTCTGGGTCTTTTGCTCTCAATAGAAACTCTAGAATCAGATTGTCAATATCTGCAAAATAACTTGGTGGGATTTTGATTGGGATTGCATTGATTCAAGCTGGGAAGAACTGACATCTTAACATATTGAGTCTTCCCATTCGTGAACATGGACTATCTCGCTATTTTTTAAAGTTTTTCTTCGATGTCATTAACGAGAATTTTAGAGTTTTCTTTAAGTAGATCTCGTGCATATTTTGTTAATTTATACCTAAGCATTTGGCTTTTGGGCGGTGCTAATGTAAATGGCATGGTGTTTTTAATTTCAAATTCTACCTGTTTGTTGTTGGTATACGGGAAAGTCATTAACTTTTCTTTATTTACCTTGGATCCTTCAACCTGGCTATAATCCCTTATTAGTCCAGGAGGTTTTTTTTTTTTTTATTCTTTCAGATTTTCTACATAGACAATTATGTCATCTGTAAAACAATTACAGTTTTATGTCTTCCTTCACAATCTGTAAACATTTTATTTCCATTTCTTGCCTTATAAGGACTTTCAGAATGATGTTGAAAAGGAGTTTTGAGAAGGGACAGCCTTGCCTTGTACCTGATCTGAGTGGGTAAGCTTCAAGTTTGTCACCATTAAGTACAAAGCCAGTTGTAAGTTTTTTGTAGATAGACTTTATCAAGGTGGGAAACTTCCCTTCTATTCCTGGTTTACTGAGAGTATTTATCATGAATAGGTATTAGATTTTGTCAAAAGCTGTCTCTGCATCTGGTGGTATGAACATGTGATTTTTCTTTTTTAGCTTATTGCATTAATTTATTTTAAAATGTCGAACCAGCCTCCCATACCTAGCATAAATCCCACTTGGTCATGTTGTATAAGTCATTTTACATATTTTTGGATTTGATTTCCTAATATTTTGTTGAGGATTTTTACATATACATTTATAAGAAATATTGATCTACAGTTTTCTTTTCTTGAAATATCTTTGTCTGTTTTCAGTGTTAGGGTAACGCTGGCCTCATAGAATGAGTTAGGAAGTATTTCCTCTGCTTCTATTCTTTGAAAGAGAGTGTAGAGAATTGATATAATTTTTTCCCTTAAATTCCTTAATAGTCACCAGTCAATCCATCTGGGCCCTGTATTTTCTGTTTTGGAAGGTTATTAATTATTAATTCAATTTCTTTAGTAGATAGAGGTCTATTTAGATAATCTGTTTTTTCTTGTGTGGATTTTGGCAGATTGTGTCTTTCAAAGAATTGGTCCATTTCATCTAGGTATCAAATTTGTGGACATACAGTTGTTAATTGTATTCCTGTATTATCCTTTTTATGTCCATGGGATATGTAGTGATGTTTTCTCTTTTATTTCTGATATTAGTAATTTGTGTCTCTTTTTTTTCTTGGTAAGCTAGAGGCATATCAAATTTATTGATCTTTTCAGCTTTTGGTTTCATTGATTTTCCGTTTTTAATTCCACTCATTTCTGCTTTAATTCTTATTATTTCTTTTCTTCTGCTTACTTCAGATTTAATTACTCTTTTTCTAGTTAATTGTTAACTTAGATTATTGATTTTAGATCTTTCTTCTTTCCTAATACAGTCATTCAATGCTATAAATTTTCCTCAAAGTACTGCTTTCACTACATCTCACAAATTTTGATAAGTCGTGTTTCCATTTTCATTCAGTTCAAAATATTTTAAAATTTCTCTTGAGATTTGTTTTTTGACCCATGTGTTATTCAGAAGTGTGTTGTTTAATCTGCACATATTTTGGGACTTTTTAGCCATCTTTCTCTTAGCAATTTCTTTTTTAATTCTATTTAAGTTCTAGAGCAGGCATTGCATGATTTCTATTCTTTTAAATTTGGTGAGATTTGTTTTATGTCCCAGAATGTGGTCTATCTTGGCTAATGTTCCATTTGAAAAACATACAGATTCTGCTGTTGTTGGATGAAGTAGTCTATAGAGGTCAATTGTGTTCAGTTGATTGATGGTGTTGTTGAGTTTGACTGTATTCTTACTCATTTTCTGTCTGTCTGATCTGTCCATTTCTGAGACAGAGAGGTGTTAAAATTTCCAGCTCTAATAGTGGGTTCATCTATTCATCTCTCTCTCCTTGCATTTCTATCAGTTTTATCTCATGAAATTTGATGCTCTGTTGTTTGGTGCATACATGTTAAGAATTGTTGTATTCTTGGAGAATCAACCCTTTTATCATGAATGCCCTTCTTTATCCTTTATAATTTCTTTACTTTGAAGTCTGCTCTGTCTGAAATTGATACAACCACTTTTAGTTTCTTTTGATTAATATTAGCATGGTATATTTTTCTTTATCCACTTCTTTTTAATCTATAGATGTCTTTATATTTAAGGTGGATTTCTTACAGAAAACATAGAGTTGGGTCATGTTTTTGGATTCACTCTGACAATGTCTTTTGATTGCTATATTTAGACCATTGACATGCAAAGTGATTGTTGACAATTTTGGATTAATATTCACCATATTTGTTACTGTTTTCTATTTGCTGCCCTGTTCTTTACTCCAATTTTTGTCTTTTACTCTTTTCCTGTCTTTTGTGGTCTTATTTGAGTATTTTATGATTCCATTTTCTCAACTTTCTTAGTATAACAGTTATTATTCTTTACTTTTTAAAATGATTGCTCTAGAGTTTGCAATATACATTTGCAAATAATCCAAGTCCACTTTCAAGTAACACTATACCACTTCATAAGTGGTGTGTCTTATAATAATGAGATAACCATGATTCCTCCCTCTCATTCCCTGATCATTGCTTTCATTCATTTCTCTTATATACAAGCACATGTATGTGTGTGTGTGTGATATGTACATAGCATATGTAATCAAATACATTTTGAGTATTATTATTTTGAATAAGCTTACCTGCTGAATCATTAAGTATAAGACAGATAAGGAGTGCTTGGGTAGCTCAGTTGGTTAAGCATCTGACTCTTGTTTCAGCTCAGGTCATGATCCTGGGGTGCTGGGGTCGAGCCCCACATTGGGCTCGCTGCTCAGCAGGGCTCGCTGCTCAGCCTGCTTCTCCCTCACCCTCTGTGCCTCCCCCTGGCTTGTACGCTTTCTCTGTCAAATAAATAAATAAATAAAATCTTAAAAAAAAAAGAAGAAAGATAAAAGTTTTCATTTTACCTTTACTTACTCTTTTTTTCTGATGTTCTTCCTTTCTTCTTGCAGATCTGAGTTTCTGACCTACATTATTTTCCTTCTCTCTAAAGAACTTCTCTTAACATTTCTTGCAAAGCAGGTCCATGGGCAATGAATTCCCTCAGTTTTTGTTTGAGGAAATCTTTATTTCCCTTCCACTCTGAAGGATAATTTATCATTGTACAGAATTCTAGGTGGGTGGATTTTTCCTCTCAACACTTGAAATGTTTCACTCTTCTTGCCTGCATAGTTTTTGAAGGGAAGTTAGAAGGAATTCTTTGTTCACTTTGAGGTAACGTATTTTTTTCCTCCAGCTTCCTTCATTATTTTTTTCTTTACCTTTGATTTTTTTGTAGTTTAAAGATAATATGCCTAGTTTTTGTTTTTGTTTTGTTTTGTTTTTGGCATTTATCCTTTTTCTTAGACTTTCTGCATCTGTAATTTGGTGTCTGACATTAATTTGAGAAAATTCTCCGTCATTATGGTTTCAAATATTTCCTCTGTTCCTTTCTCTCTTTCTTCTTCTTCTTGTATTCCCATCACATGTATGTCATGCCTTTTGTAGTCATCTCACTATAGTCCTGAGATATTCTGTTTTGTTTTTCTTTTTTTCTGTCTTTGTTTCTTTGCTTTTCAGTTTTTGAGGATTCTCTTGATATATTCTCCAGCTCAGAGATTCTGTCCTCAGCCATGTCCAGTCTACTAATAAGCCCATCAAAGACACTCCTCATTTGTGTTACAGTATTTTGCTCTTTTTTTTTTATCTCTAGCATTTTTGGTGGGTGTTCTTTCTTAGGATTTCCATCTCTCTGCTTACATGCCCCACGTGTTCCTGCACACTGTCCACTTTATCCATTAGAACCCTTAGCAGATTAATCAGAGCTGTTTAAAATTCTCAGTCTGATAATTTTGACATCCCTGCTGTATTTGGTTCTGAAGCTTGCTCTGTCCCTTCAAATTGTGTTTTTGCCTTTTGAGATGTCTTATCATTTTTCCTTAATGGCCAGACATGATGTACTGGGTAAAAGGAATGGCTGTAAATAGGGCGTTAGTAATGCGGTGGTGAGGTGCGGGGAGGGGGCACTGGTCTACAGGCCCACCGTTAGGTCTCAGCCTTTTGGTGCGCCTATGCCTCTGGGCTGTGAATTTCATAAGAATTTCTCAGTGTCTCCCCACACCTAAGGTGGGATAGGAAGGCTCGGGCAGCCTGGGGGTGGGTGTTTCTCTTTGTCAGGTCTGTTAGGTTCTGAGAATACTCCAGCAGGTTAGGCTCTGGTTAACTAGTGTCTCCTGAGGGCAGGCCTTGTTAGGAAGAACAGAGTGCTCTGGTGTATTTTTTAAATGGTTCTTTTCTCCCTTCCCTCTGCAGGAAGTCAGAGATTTTTCTCTGATACTTACTGTGGGAATCTGGTCAAGCTCCTGGAGATAAATCTCACAATATTGTGAGGGCCCCTCGATGGCTGGGTGCCCCTAGAGTTTTTAACTCTCAGACTTGTCTGCACTGAGCCTCCAGAAACTTGTCCATTCCAGTTCAGTTTTCCTATCCTGATACTGGTTCCCACGGTGGTCTCTGACCTGAGGCTCCTCTCTTTAAGGCCTCTATTCCCTATATTTGTGTCTGTCCCTCCAATCTTTTCGTTTGTTTGTTTGTTTGAAGATTTTATTTATTTATTTGACAGAGAGAAAGGCAGCGAGAGAGGGAACACAAGCAGGGGGAGTGGGAGAGGGAGAAGCAGGCTTCCCACTGAGCAGGGAGCCCGATGCGGGGCTCGATCCCAGAACGCTGGGCTCATGACCTGAGCCAAAGGCAGATGCTTAATGACTGAGCCACCCAGGCACCCCTGACCCTCCAATCTCGAGGGTAGAGATTTGCCCTGTGTCCTCTCCCTTTTTATGGATCCAAGCAGAATTGTTAATTTTTCAGTCTGTTCATTTTTTTGCTTGTTGGTGGGACAGAGGGGTGACTTCTAAGCTTACATACTGACCCAGCCTGTGGCTGCTTCTTAAGCTCACGAATTTTCATGATTGTGTGTTCTTCTACCACAGAGATGTACCATAATTCCTTTAATTCCATCTCCCATTTTGGAACACTTAGGTTCTTTCCAATTTTTCATGATTATAACCAATGTTATGATTGGACATTCTTATTAAATAAATCTTAGTGCACATCTTCACTTATTTTCGGAGGAAAATTCCCTACAAGAATAATTAATCAAAGGGCATGCACGTTTTAGAGAAATTGACAAATGCTGCTTAATCATTTTCTGGAAAGTTCCTATACATTTTGCTCCCAGCAGCAATGTGTGTGGATTCTCTTCCTTGAGGTTTCTCCAATAACGGAGACATTACGTTTTATTTTTGTCAACTAAGTGCAAATAATTTCTCCTTGTTTTAATATATGTCTCCTTAGTTATTACTGTTACTTGATATTGTCTTATGAATTTATATTTCTTTATTTGCATGCTGTTGGTTCATGAATTTTGCCAAAATTTTTCTATTTGGATATTTATTTATTTTCTTAGAGATATATAAACACTCTTTATATCATTAATTATGCCAGTGACCGTTAACCATATATTAATACAAATAATTTCCCCCTAATTTACGACTTTTCATTGTATATACAGTTGGGTTTTTTTTTCTTACTCCTGGAATTTTAGTTTCTATAATTTCTTCCTTAGCATTTGTACTCGGAAATAACTTCCCTGCCTGATATCAGATAAGTATTGACTTGTATTTTCCTCTAGTTTTGTGATTTCATTTCTAGATTTAATTCTTTGATTCATCTGAAATATAATTGAATAGTGTGAGATAGATGTTTAACTTGCTTGTTTTTCAGAAAGTTCACTAATTATGCACCATTTTATTGGTTATTTTTTTTGAAGATTTTATTTGTTTATTCGACAGAGTGAGAGAGAGAGCACAAGTAGGGGAAGCAGCAGGCAGAGGGAGAGAAGAGGGAGAAGCAGACTCCTTGGAAGCCCAAGGTGGGACTCGATCCTGGGGATCATGACCTGAGCTGAAGGCAGACGCTTAACCGACTGAGCCACCCAGGCGCCCTAATATGTTGAATTCTTATTTAAACACCTAACATATCGCTGGGCATTGTTTTGTTTCTCATTGAGTTTTTTTGTCCACCAGTAAAATGCCAGTCAGCATTTTAAAATTATTCTGGCTTTATAGTATATTTTCATACCTAATTGGTATATTCCTTCATCAATTTTTTTTTTTGCTAATCTGTCTTTATTTATTCTTTAATTTTGAAAAGGCAATATATGCACTTATAAAATGAATGGGACTGTAGTGTTTTTAAAATTTTTATTATTTTATTTTATTTTTTAAGATTTTATTTTTAAGTAATCTCTACACTTAACATGGGGTTTGAACTCACAACCCCGAGATCGAGAGTCACATGCTTTGCTGACTGAGCCAGCCAGGTGCCCTGGGGCTGTGGTGTTTTTAAACGCCCAGTGTGTTGAATATGCATTCAGATGTGCAATGTGCAAGATGTATGACAAATTGGATACACTTGGGACTGTCGAAGGACCTCAGTTCATCCCGCCTGAGCCCTTTTACCTTGGGAGCTGTGTCTTGCCCTCCTCAGGCCTTGCCTGTGTTGGGCTTCTGCACTTGGACTTGCGAGGTTCTGCCTTTTGAGTCCATTGGCTTTAGAGCAAACACTCACTTAGGCTCTTAGCCTCGGCTACTGCTGGGTGCAGCCTCTCACCTCCTGACTTCCTCTCTCCTAGTTCCTCACTGAGCCCACACTCGATAACTCAGATGGAGCTCACTGAGTCCCTGGCTGCCCAGCAAGGTAGGATCGATCAATAGTATGTGCCAAGATCCAGTAGATTATGGTCTTTGATGCCATGAAATCCTTAAGAAATGCTTCACTGCACTGGGGGCAGAATGGAAGAGGTGGATCGTGGAAGGTTCCGGCAGTGAGTGGACAGGGGTAAGGTAAGAAGCATTTCACAGAAAGTGACTGGGAGGGTTCCCAGGTCTCCAGGAGAACAGCCTTCATTTACTTAACAAATATTTTGGGACACCCACTGTGTGCCAGGCACTACACCTCCGACTGGGAATATGTGAACAAGACACATGCTTCATTTCTGTCCTCCCATGTGGCCTGTGGGGGAAACTGACATTATGCAAATGTGCAAATGAACACAACAGCAGTTCCTGATCGGGGCTCTGGGGCAAAAACAGGATGCTCTACATGGGGGCTCAGGGAGCACCTTTCAGAGGCTATAGTATCAAAGCTGAGATACTGGGGATGGGAAGCCCAGCAAGGTGGTCCACTCCCACCAAAGGAAACAGCATGGTGTCTTTCAGGCACTGCTGGAGGGTAGTGTCGCTGGACCTGGGTGTGTAAGCACATGAGGTCAGGGGAGCAGGAAGGAGACAAACCAGTGGGCCTGGGGAGGAGTTTGAATTTTATTCTAAGTGAGATGAGCTATGGCAAGAGCCTGCCCATGTCCCCGTCCGTCAGTTTGTCCCCGCGTGCCACTCATATCTATGTCCAACTCCATCCGTGTGACTCTATGCCTTGGGGTGCTCTCTGGCCACTGAAGCCTACTTCTTCTGACCTTTGGGCAGGTTGGAAGTGCTGGGGAGTTAGGCCCCCCCCACCCCCCCACAGTAGCCTTCTGCTAATAACTGAGCAAAGGTGGTATATAAATACCCCAGCTCCCTACTCAGTAGGCAGAATAACTGAAGAATGTTCTGCCCTATCTCTCGAAATTCCCAATGGGATTGAGTCCATTGCTCATGGTGGTCATTGTTCTTAAAGCCCCTTTATCTTATTGACATCCTTTCCTCTCCAGTTTCCCTTCCCCACTCCCCTCTTGGTGTTTCTTGGATTTATCTCCCATATAAACTGTTTATCCTCACATTTCATCTTAAGGCCAGTTTATATAGGAAATCCTGGGTGTTGAAGGATCTTGAGCGGGGATCAGTATACTATGGCCCATGGGCCAAATCGAGCCTATTGCCTGCTTTTGTAAATAAAGTTTTATTAGAACACATCCATGCCCATTTGATTACTATTGTCTACGGCTGCTTTTCACTACAATGACAGAGTTGTGCTGTCGGGCCAGAGACGAGATGGCCCACAAAGCCAAACCTATTTACTATCTGACCCTTCAAAGAAAATGTGCCTACTTTTGGTCCTGAGGAGCAGAATGGCATGGACTGACTTTCTTTATTAAAAGATCACTCCAGCTGCAGGGTGGAGAGTGTATCTGGGGCTGGAGGGCTTAAGGACAAGTTAGAAGCCACCACAGAAATCCAAGATGGCTATAAAGTGAACAGACTTCAGTTGTATTTTGAAGTTAGAAACAACGGGATGTGTCAATGGATTGGATGGAGGAAGGGAGAGGTTCGGAGGTGTGTTTTTGTGTACTTTTGGTTCTTCTAATGCTCCTTGAGAGATTATCTTTCTCTTCAATATCACTTCTTCAGAAATTGTCCATGACTTCTCAGCTTGGTTGGGGGCCATCTCTGGGCCCCTGGAGTCCCCACACTCATCCTGTCATAATGTTCTGTTCTTCCTTTGACTTTGCCTTAGACCACAGAGATAACACGTACGAAAGCCCGGATTCTTTTTTTTTTTTTTAAAAGATTTTATTTATTTATTTGACAGAGACAGAGACAGCCAGCGAGAGAGGGAACACAAGCAGGGGGAGTGGGAGAGGAAGAAGCAGGCTCCCAGTGGAGGAGCCTGATGTGGGGCTCGATCCCATAACGCCGGGATCACGCCCTGAGCCGAAGGCAGACGCTTAACCGCTGTGCCACCCAGGCGCCCCCGAAAGCCCGGATTCTTAACACAATTTGACTCTAGACCTTGCTCTCATGACCGTCATCATACTGACATATCCGTCATCATACTGACATATCCGTGTAACCCTCAGTTGGAGCACATGATAGGGGTTTGATAAATAGTCACTAAGTGAATGAAGACCGAGAACTCTTTGGTTTGGTCCAAACCCCTTATTCCAACTCTCTGCCTTCATTGCTTCCCCCTTTCCTCACCTGTCCTGCCTTCTTTCTCCCGGCTTTCATATTTTATGGTGCGGACGTGGGGCCACGGCAATGAAGTGGAGCTAACAGGTGGTGTGATAGCCATCATAATTTTAGGAGCAAGAGTCTCATGTAGCCACGTGACACGGAAGACGTGAGCTGGCTGTGAGCAGACAACAAATCATTTCTGGTGGGGCATCAGCATCTGCTTGGGCTGCTTGTGTGTGAAACATGTTCCAATTCTCCGGGGACATTAAAAGAAATGGAGGGAGTACATAGGGAAACTGGGTGTTAAGCGGGGCTATCGCTCTGAGGTGGAGAAGGCCGGGCCATCTCAATCATGTCTGCCCTCTGCCTTCATCCTTGAATCTGTGAGACAGCCGCCCACTGCCTCTGTTGAGATTACATCATAAATTACTCAGGCACAAGCTGACCAGATTTGAGAGCAGGCAAAGGCAGTCCAGAAACCAAGCAAGGGTGCTGGCATTTGTGAAACAAAACAAAACAAAACAAAAACCCACAAAAACTAAACTAAAAACAAATCTGGAGATGAGGGTAGATGTTGGAAGCGGGTCAGTAGGTCCAAGCAAGAGAGAGGCCCACCAATAATTTCCTTGCTTGGCCTCCCTGGGGGTCAATGCTGTTTCTCCACTCCCTCCTTCCCCTCTCCCTTGCCTCTCTCCTCTCTTGCCCTCCTTAAAAAACACACATAGGCAGAAATCAATCCATCAAATGTCATTACAGATTTATTAAGCCTGATGTAGAAAGACATTTAACAGTAACATCTTCACAAAGCATAAAAAGAGCACTTCTATTCAGTCTTGTGCTTTGAAAATCTAAATATATTTTTATCATATAAATAATTCTTTTCATGTTTTAAGTGCATCTGTGTGTTTTTTTCTTCTTCTTCTCCCCTTTGCTTTTCATTCCGTTGGCCAAAGCGGAAGTCGGGTTGACGGAAACGAAGCCATTTGCAAAGCTAATGGTGTTGAGAGGCATGTCTACTGTATCAGCTGGGTTTCAGAAAGGTGGTTCAAAATCTGCAGCATTAGAATGAGGGACAGCCTCCAGCAAAATCATAATCGAACACACCCAAGTCCTTCTTGTCGGTAGTTGGGTTTCCTGATGCAAATTACGGTAAGGTTTCAGATGGGAAACAGTCTATTTTCCACTGCTGAGTGGAAAAAAAAGAAGACTTTTTTTTTTTTGTCACAAAGAAAGAGTTATCGTGTTTAAAAATGTAAATAATACACTTATAGAAACCTTTATGATGGAAATGAGGGGCTCCATATAACCTTGGCGAGTGTGTTATTAGTTTTTCACAATAGCTAAAAGAAGTTGTATCTATTATTTAGGGCTTTAATTACAGTTCGCAAAGTAGAATGATTTTCTTAAAAAAAAAAAACCCAACTCTTTAGATGTAAAAAATAATGGCTTCTGTGATATAATTTAAGGGTTTTCTTCATCTCCACCATCAGAGAATTTATTTCTAGTGGTAAAATTGTATTAAAAAACTCTCTCCTTATAGAGATAATTTCCATGTTGCAGCATCCAACACAGACATACATCTATGTGCGCCCAAACCAAGTCATTTTTATTCAGCGAGGGGCTGATCTGAATGTTTCTTTGGATCTGATTTAAGTTATATGGGGTATCGAGACCAGATTGTTTATAATTAGGAGAGATGACAGGATGGTGGCACCAAGGGACAAAGGCAGGAGCACCTTTTCTGAAAATCCCTGCATTTTTTTTTTCCCCCAAGCTGGAAAGCCATCCTTTCCAGCTGGGTTGGCTGTCCCTGGGCAGTGACAACTCGGCCAGGCCTTTGGAAATTTGCAACGAGTGACTGCATTGAGCACTAGCATTCGGGATGATGAGGAGTAAAAGAAAGGGTGGCCAGCCAAGGGAAGAATTTTCCAGATCCCAGAGAAGTGGGCACATGTGCCTATCTGTGATGAATCTGCCTGGCCACAGGGTGGTATAATTTTCCTAGCAGAAAACTTTCTTTCTTTTTTTTTTTTTTTCATTGCAAGGACAATTTATAATCATCAAAAACAAGTGAAACATGGTTTTGATTAAAACAGCCTGTTGGCTCAATAATCTCTGTAATTTTAAAAACATCCTTAATGCAGAAGAAGAACACGCCGATGTCAGGAATGGCCTGGGGCCCCATTACAACAGCAACCGAATAAATAAGGAGGAGAATTGCGAGGTCATAAAAACAAAATTAAGCTAATGTTTCAAATTTCGACAATTATGAATTCTTCCTCTAAGAAGACATTAAAAAAATTTTCAGGCACTATTAGATAAAATACAAAGAGGATAATTCTACATGGATGAGTTTGCAGTTTTCCCAAGGGGTAAAGCATGCCTTTAAAGGAAAACTCTGAATTAGGACGTTGGTTCCTCCCTCGATCCAGCAATTGGATGGGACTCATGCAGACAGAAAAACTTGGTTCTTATAATTTCTTTGTAAACGCAGATCTAATTCTTTCAGAAGCTATTGAAAGAGAATGACCAGGAAAAAAATTACAAGCCTATTTTTTTCTATACAAAAGAATCCCCATCGTGGGCCAGTTTGGTAGGAAACAGAAACAAGCAAATATAACAAAATCTGTGTTCATACATGGCGATATCGTTAGTATATACAAATATGTACAGTATAAAAATGTACGGAAGGCTTACTTTCCCAGTCATCCAAGCTGCATCGTATACAGGGAAAACAGCCTGGCTTTTCCTCCTAGTATACAGGCAAATGTATTTTATACAGCATGCAGGCGATAGAAAATTAGTGCATTTGCACAAAAACATTCTACAGGAATGGTTGCAGTCATTTTTCTTTGAAAATGACTCGTCTGCTTTCCTAATATAAAAACGTGTTTGCCTTTCTTCGCTGGCAAATAAACACTTTCCTTCAGAGCAAGGAGGAATGTAATTCTCCCAATTCACTCCGCCCTACCTTCCCCACTGCCTTTTCTAAAAGAAAAAAAAAAAAAGTCTAAAATCAACAGAAGGGGGCAAATGTGTCACATAAACATGGTTGATAACCAAATTTCCTAAAAAGCTATAAGGGCTCTTCAGAGGAAGAGCCGGTTGACCATTAACAAGACTGTATGATCAACTATCTTCTTGATTGTAAAGGGGTTTGGAAGCTTAGGATTCATGCTGACGGTGCCTGGCTGTTAGGAAACCAAGTCAGGAGAGATTAGGAGGGTTAAGTGTATTAGTGATCAAAAGGTATATTGTATCCCGAGATATCGTGACATTTAAGAACCCTGAGCCAAATGAGAATTGTTTCCTATATCAGCTTTTTTTTTTTTTTTTTTTAAGACTTGCATTGCACATTCTAGCATCTGCTGTGTTATAAGCCAAAATACTGTATTGCAGAACTGGGAGGTTTCTGTAGTATTTATCTCAATACAGGACGGGAACAGTTTTTGCTTCTTCTCCGCAGACCAGTTGAACTTTGTGTATTTAAAAAATATACGTACACATTTATAATTCCTGAATGTTGTGTGGGTCATTTAGAAAGTGAAAATATTACTGTATGGAGTCTTTACATTTGAGATATAATCGTATGATTGTGCAAGTTCTGTAAATATAAGCCTTTGCCTGGGGACTGATATCCAAACGCAGGTTTCAGGTTCCAGATAATTCAGTGAGCACACTGAAATTCATTTTCTGGAGGGGCTGAAGGGAGTGGTAGATTTTTTTTTTTCTTTTTCTAAGTAATGCATTTGTTGGACTTTTTCAACTTCTCCTGGGGGTTTTCACAAAAGAATTATTATCTGTACTTCCAAAAGCGATTTTAAGCAAATAAACATTGTAGAAAGGGCCGTGAGAATTTAATCTGTCTTTTTCAAACAGATCGTTGGGTAAAAGGACTTAAGATAATCGTATGGCTATCGGTAAAATCATTTGTGTGCTGAAAGGGGTCAGATCAGGGTGCCATTCCTTGCAAGAGCCATTTTACTTGGAATATATTTTTCCAAAGGAAATGGATAGAGTCCTGTTGCAGAAATAGCATTCCACCTGGTACCAGCATTTTAAAACAGTCCTATTCTAATCCATAAAACATTTCTAGTTTTCCCTGAAGCTTTAGGCTGCCTTGCGCATGAATAATTTTTGGAGAAACACCCACGCCCGTTAGCCCATTGTTCGTAACTATTGGAAGATGATTAACTGAAGCCTGGAAACTGTATATCTGCGTTTGCCTCTGAATCTGTCACAGGAAACCGAAGGAGATAAGTGGTTTTACTTTGGGTGAAGAGGTAAAATCCCCCTGTAGAAATTCTAAAGATGATTCACAAGTTTCAAAATGTTTAATGCTTCCCTACAATGGAAACCTGTCTCTCTGTCTGGGGGGATGGAAATTTGTATCTCGTTCTCCTGCTCAATCTTTGTCTAAATGTATTTCATGGATATTTTGAGAAAGGGCCACATAGAGGAAGGGAGAAAATGAAATTAGCATTTTAACATCTCACAGGGGAAAAAAATAAACAGAAAGTTCAGTTGTGATTTTTTTTTCTTGCCTAATGCTTGTGCAAAACAGAAACTACTTTCATTGCTCTTTAGAACTATACGCACACGTATGTGCTTCTACTTCTGTTCTTGCGGAGACGAGAGGATGATGTGAAAACGGCATTTTTAATGTGTGTGTTTTTTTTTAATGAAAACATGTAACAAGATTAAAAAATGAAACCTGATGGGGAAAAAAAAAAAAAGATTTGAACGCAGTCAAGTAACCGGTGAAGTGACAGATGGAAAAGCGTGCACCTTTTAAGGCCTTGTAATCTTTGGGTTTACTGTGAAAAGTTTCAGAAAAACCATAGACTCTTACGGTGTCACTGTCCGTGGGCCCTGGAAAATCGCCATGAGTTCGCATATACACACCTCTTCTCTGCTTCACCAGAGTTACAGAAATGCTTCCCGAATATGTCATTTCATGAGCTTGTTTTCTGCATTTCGACTAAGTTCAGCGGCTTGTGCCCATGACATTAATTATGCAAGACTCAAACAACCGAGCAGGCGCATTTTGGGGGCGAGTTTGAAGAAATCTATTTGTGACCTTAAAGAAATTCTGTGGGGACTGTGGGCTAGCCAATGTATTCTGTGATTAAAGTCTACACTTAGGCCTTGACCTATTTTTAAGCTCTTTTCTGTATGCTTTTCAGAAGGAGAAATCCCTATTCTGAAATATTATTATTTTGAAAAGGAGGAATAAAAACCCAGGTGACACAGGGGAGTTGGCCCCTCGGTGAGCTCCTCCCCCCAGACTCCTGGTGAGAGCTACCTTTCGGAGCTGTTGTCAGCACAGAAGGGTTAGGACGTCGGGGCGGTGTTCACCGTCATATCCCGTACCACCTAGGACAGTATCCCGCACACAGCAGGTGCCTTCTAATCTTTGCGGAACGAATTTGCCGAATGAATTGTTTTTCCCATTCTCTCTCGTGTTCCCCCCGTGCTTTGTAACATGTGCTATATTTGGTGAATTTGCTGAACTACGAAATGGGGCCAAAGACATCAAACTTAAATATTTATATACCATTTTTTTTTCAGTGGACGTATTCAGCGTGCAGCTGGTTGGTGGTCTTAGCTAGAAGGAGGGATGGGGAAGGAAAGGCAATTTCTCACCCCCACTGATACCAAGGGTTGGCGGTGGAATGGAGATCCTCGAGTGTGATTTGTACGATATTTGCACGTCATGTTCCTTTCTGTTTCCCAAGTTCCCATATATCAGCATTCTGTTTATTCAGAGAGAGGAAAAGAGTAGTCTGAAAGCAGATACGAGCATTCTCCTGAGCTCATGTTAGTTCTTCCCTCCAGAAAGAAGTTTCTAGAAGCCTTGAAGGGCTTGCCAAATGAAAAGACAGGCCTGGTCTCTAGAAATGTACTGAGAGCTGTGATTACCCCACAGCATGAGCCCAGATCTTGTTTCCTAAGGAGAACGTTAGCAGCTGTCCCTCAGCAGTGACATTCACACTTACCAAGTGACAATTCATGAGTCTTACCAAATTTATCAATATTTTTGTCTCTCGCCTCCCACCCCACCCCTCCATAGAAGTTGCGCTAACAAAACCATATAGATTAAATGTTGAAGCAGATGATTTATTTTTTTTCTTGGAAGGGAAACAATTTCTGCGGAGTTGGGAATTGTCTTGTGTCCTCCCCAGTTGGCGCAAGAGCTCGAGAATCTGCTTTTGAAGGGTAGCGACAGAAGACATAGCTTTATCTAATAACCCTGGGTTGGAGCAGGCAATTTGTAACAGCGTCAGGAAGCCCAATGCTAATGCATTGATTTTCCTTTAATAGAATTTCGTTGTCGAAGGACGGTGCTCAGTAGAGTCCACCCTTCAGTCTTAACCCGTGCGAAGGCTGTTCCTTTCCAGTTGAGCTCCATTCATTTCTGGTTGAATAGGTTAAGCAAAGACAGACCTCGCTGTTCTCAATTCACTTTATGATCCTCCCATCATAAAAAATAATATCAGCACCTTGCTTTTCATGTCAGAACTACATTTGAGCCGCTATTCCCTATGCCCATGAGTAAATCCCATAAAAGCCGCCCCGTTGTACTGTTGCTATTTTTCCTTGTGGGTGATTGATTGATGGATGAGTGCTGACACTTCAATGAAGCTATTTCGACTGCCATCTCAATCCGATGATGTGAGGGGTATATTTTCTGTCCATGCCTCATTACTTCAGAATGACATTCCTGGAACTTCATTTACTTTTTCCCTCCTTCCCCGAAGCGCCATATTTTTTCCCATCTAGGTTATGCATGCCATAAAAAAAGCAATTTGCTATTATATGTGGCATAAGGGCAACACTTTCCCTAGGAGGTAAATAAGAAGTTTTTTTTTTTTTTTTTTTTTTAATCCCAATGTTGAATTTAGGGATCGTGTCAAAATTTCCAAAGCAATTTCCACAGGCAGGCTTCCACGAGAAATGGTGAAGAGGATATTTGGCTTCGTTTTGTTGGTGTTGAGACTTTTCGTGTGTGTGATAACCTTGGTAATTAAAGCAACGACAACAAAATTGTTTTTTGTTTGTTTCAGAATCATCTAAGTTCCTAGTGTTGTACCTAGAAGAGTTTAACTATTTCGCCTATAACTGAGTAGCAGTTTATAACACAATCCAGACTTTATTTGTCCTTTGAGAATAAGGAGATTCATTGTTTAAATGCAATGATAGATTTATCTATTTATAGATTGCTTTCAGTTGTATAGAAAACGCTCAACTAGAGTAAACAGCTCTACCCCTGAATTTCCAAACTGTGCACTAGGTATGCAAGACTTTTAATATTAAAACATGCTCTTAGCTTTTCCAAGTTGACTTAGGACCTGATTTTAATCTGTGTAATACAGTATTCCCGTTAATAATAACGTATAATTAAGACATCCGTTAAAAATCCATAACGTTAATTTAATGGAGAAAATCTAATACAGTTCTATTGGAATTTTTACGTTAAATTAACTTTAACGGGCTTTTAATGGATGTCTTAATTAGATCTCATTATTAACGGGAATATTCCACAAATTAAAATTGGGCCCTCAAAGTTTTAATGAAAAAGTTGTGGGAACACATTTAAAATGGACACCCTAGTTCATGCTTTCTCAAGCTAAGCTGCGTTTCCCAGTCCATAAACAACAGGTTCTGCAGAAAGAGATCACCAGGCAGGACGGCTGCTGAACTTTCCACCCTGCAGTGATCTCATCTTCTTGCTTTCCTCCAGATCCCGCATCTCACCAATTTCCCCAGTTCTGCCAATTTGCAGGGCTCGTATGCATACTTGAAACCACTTTTTTTTTTTTGGAACCAACAAAGATAATGATTAAGAAGATACCCACCACTGCTTGGGAAAAAGTCTTTGGCAGCAACATGGTTAAGCCTAACTGTTTGAACAACTTTCACAGAAGATGAACATTGTTCAGAGGTTTTCTTGGCTCAAACTCTGGTCTAACTTAATAATTCTTCCAGTTTGCGGTGATTAATGGCTCCCCAGTGCAGGGGCAGGACTGGGCAATCCAGGTGCAACCGTAATTGTTGCTCTGAACAGAAACATTTCCTTTAGACAAACGTTCCCAGAGGGGTTATAAATAGGAAATGGACATCACCATGAAAAGTAAGCTTCCAAGGGTCTGCGTATAGCACAGCTCACTTGGACATTAAACTATGGAGACTCATACTCCCCCGCCCTTTCCTGTCAAGTGTTACAGACCGATGAAATAAGTACATCAATGTTCTCAGTCATTATTTTTCTTCAGTGGCACTTTGTTTTCTCGTGACAGTGAAAAGGGGACCATGGAGACGAGACTGCCTCAATTGCAGTTTATCAATGAAAATCTAATATCGTCCATAAGCAGAGAAGTGGAAATCAATACTTCATTACCAAATTGTTAGTAAGAATGAAGAGAGATGGCTGGGGTAATTTTTTTTCTTTTTTCTTTTCTTCTTTCTTTCTTTCTTTCTTTCTTTCTTTCTTTCTTTCTTTCTTTCTTTCGGCAGTTTTCTCAGAGCAGGGTGTCAGGAGGAGTACAAGGTCAGAAGCAGGTGGTACAATGAAGAAGGACTCAGTGTGAGGGAGATCCAGGCTGGATAGTTGAAACTAAGGCATTTGTCCTGTAATGGGAATCAGAACAACAGAAAAAGACGCATTATTTTCTGAGGAGTAGCTCTGGTGGTTATTTCCCCCAGGTCGCCGAATTACCCACCTGCACTATTTCATTTGTATTAATGTTAGGCATGGAGTCATAGTTAAATCTAGTCTAGGGTATGATATGACCATGTGATGGGATTTAGAAAGGAAAAGCCAGTTTAAGGAAAAAAAAAAAGCCCCTTAAAATATAATGTATGGAAGAGATATTTATACACTCATGTTCACAACAGCGTTATTCACAATAGGCAAAAGGAAGGAGCAGCCTTGATGTCTATCGATGGATGGATGGATAAACAGAATATGGTATATGTATAGATACAATGGGATATTATTCAGTCTTAAACGAAAAGGAAATTCTCATACATTCTACAACATGGATGAACCTTGGGGACATTATGTTAAGAGAAAATAAGCCAGTCATAAAATACTATATGACTTCACTCACCTGAAGTATCTAGAGTAGTCAAACTTATAAAAACACAAAGCAGAAATGGTAACTGCCAGGGGCTGGGGAATGGGGAATTGTTGTTTAATGGGTATAGAGTTTCAATATTGCAAGACAAAAAAGTTCTGGAGATGGATAGTCGTGATGGTTGCACAACGATGGGAACGTACCTAATGCCACTGAACTGGACACCAGAAAATGATTCAGATGATAAATTTGATGTTTTGTGTGTTTTTCCACAATTAAAAATAAAACCTATAATATAGGAATTTCTCATTATAAATTATTTCGAAAAAAAAATTAACTATGGCCCCACCATCCAGAGGGAGCTCCTATTCACATCTCCTGTGTTTCCTTCTAGTTTTCTCTTCCCATGAATTTGTGAGAGGTGTACATAGTCACAACTACCCACGGTGTGACGTTCTTCTCTGGTGCTTCCCCACTTGGAAGCCCCATTGTAAATGGCTACGCTGAGTTCTATCGCCTACACTATCAGAATTTACTAAAACATTCTCATGATGTTGGACATTTAATTTGCTTCCAATTTCATTCAGTAATAGGTAACACTGTGATGAACATCTTTATGTTTAAAGCCTTGCAGTGTGTTGGGATATATTCGTAGGCTTAAACTGCCAAATGTGGCATTCCTGTGTCAAAAGATAGGAATATTTTTGTGGTTGGGGAAGTGCTACTTAGAGGTGTGCTTTGTTATGGGAGATTAATTGGGAGAATTTTTTTTTCTTTCAGATATGTGCTATCTGGATTACTGTAAGAATTCATATAGTTTCCATTAGCCCAAGCTGGGTGGCATTCCTTGTTTACGTCATGTTATTTAGTGGTATTGCCCATTTTAGGGAGAAAAAACACCTTGGACTTATATAATTAGTCTTTTGGAAGAGGAAACCTTCCAAGTTTCTAGTAGAAGAATAAAGAGACGTTGAAAATTGTTGACATTTGATGTGTGTAAAGAAAATATGAACAAAATAACTACAACCGACGTTATAAACGATTCCTTGGTAAGAAATAGTAGGACTCCAATACTCGAGCCAGTTGTTACATACCTACCAAATGCCAGATACTTAACACATATTACCACTAACACTTGAAACAATCTCATTTTATTATTTATTTATTTATTTTTAAAGATTTTATTTATTTACTTGACAGAGAGAGAGACAGCCAGTGAGAGAGGGAACACAGGCAGGGGGAGTGGGAGAGGAAGAAGCAGGCTCCCAGCAGAGGAGCCTGATGTGGGACTCGACCCCAGGACTCTAGGATCATGCCCTGAGCCGAAGGCAGAGGCTTAAAGACTGAGCCACCCAGGCACCCAAAACAATCTCATTTTAAAAATAAAAGAGTCTCAAGGAGGTTCGTGACTTGTCCAAGGTCACACGGCTAATAAAAAGCAGAGGATGGCTTTAAATTTATGTCTTCCCATTTGAAAGCTTCCATGCTCACTTCCGGCACCCCATCCTCCCCTCCCCCCCCAATTTAGATTACAGGTGGTCACCATCAGTGGAAGGAGTCATTTCCCTTCGACATTAGGTTTGTATTTCAGAGACAAAGTAGTCTTCCCTCTGACTTGGTTGGAACCCCCTGGCAGGTCCAGAAACTTGAAGGAGAATGGTCACGTGGTTGGAGGAGAGAGGTGGGTCAGAGAAAGAGAAAGAGATTAGAGGGGAGAAATTGTAACTGTTATTAGGGGAAGATAGGAGGAGGGAGAGGGAGAAGGAAGAGAGCCAATTTTCTTAAAGGGTGAAAGTGTCCTACGCTGTGAGGCAGGATGAAGTCCTGGGTGGAGGGTTGATAAACACTCTATGTGAGGCCCTCCCTCTCTCCTCCCTGACCATGATATTAGTGTGATGCCAGTTTTAGAGAACTTTGTTTCATTTGTCACTTCCTTGAACCCATTCCAGATTTGTTCAACATCCAGATTCCTCTGGTTGGGTTTCCCACAAGGCAAAGTTTGCTCTGGAGTGAGGAGCAAGGAGAACGAAAAAAAATAATTGTATGATATTATGGTTCCTTTCTTGGATAGTCACAATACACACCACCATATTAAAGACTCTGAGAAGTCCTGCCACCAAAACCCAGCCCAACCCAACCCAATGTGTCTTTATTTAACCCAGTGCTTCCTGGATTTGTTTGATGACCCCTTTCTTTCCCACAAAACAGGAATATACTTGAGTGGTGTTTTTCTGGAAAATGTCTTCATGACAGACTCTCGTGTAAAAACAAGGAAGTTGCTCAGCTCCTAAGATCTCAGTCCTGACCTCATTATTGACTTTCTGTGATTCTTTGCTCGGGTCCCGTGGCTTTCTGGGGCCTCCAGCATGAGAAGAGCCTGTTATAGTGATAACTTGACATTTCCCAAGTTTACCCTATGCTACCCACACTAAGTCTGTGCCTCACCTCACGTCAACTTCACAATACTGTGGTGCAGAAGGGAATAGTGTCTATGCTTCCCAGCCCAGGAAATGGACGTTTAGGGAGGTAAAGCTATTTGGCCGGCAGGCACCTGGCTGGTAAGTGGGAGAAAGGGTACCCAGGTTCAGGGTTGCCTGGGCTCTTAAAACCACTGCTTTTTAGATGGTCTGTGATGGCCTGATAATGTCGTAAAGTGCTGAACACATTAATAATTCAGAGGCATTTCTCCAACAGTATCTGTACAGTTAGTTTCTGAGTTAAATTCTAGATACGAGTGTCTTCCATTAAAACCTGGCTATGGTGCTATTTCTCCTTGACAGATCTCCTATTCCACCATGATGGATGGAAGTGGTAGATTCTTCCAGAAAGTCAGTGGTCCTGTATTATTTTTATTTTTTTTAATTGTTTGCTTTTTATTTTTTTAAGTTTCTTTTTTTTTGTTTGTCCTTTTTTTATAATATTTTTTTTATTATATTATGTTAGTCACCATACAGTACATCCCTGGTTTTTGATATAAAGTTCGATGATTCATTAGCTGCGTATAACACCCAGTGCACCATGCAATATGTGCCCTCCTTACTACCCATCACCGGTCCATCCCATTCCCCCACCCCCCTCCCCTCTGAGGCCCTCAGTTTGTTTCTCAGAGTCCACAGTCTCTCATGCAGTGCTCCTGTATTAAAAGAGAATGTGTAAAGAGGAGAAGAACTGAATCTTGGGCCACTTTGGGATGACATACTTTTTCTTAGGATTTCTTGTCTTAGAAGAAGAAGCAGCAGCATCTTTTTTTTCTGTAGGTCTAAAGATGAGACCCTGGCAGAATATTAAAACTAGAAAATGAAGAGAATGAGAAGTAGCAGTTTTCTTTCTCACTGCTCAGAATGCAGTGTGTAAACTACTCTTGGTTGTGTCTCCGATGGCTGTTGAGGCCAAGCTTTGCCGTGGCACTTTTTTTTTTTTTTTTTAGTATGTTAAGCTACTACTATAAAAATAAAACAGAAATAAATAAAAATTTTAATTACATATCTAAGAAGTCATTGGCAGTGTTCGTTAAGGAGAATTTGTGAGGGAGAGCCAGGCGAAGAAATGCAATTATTTTTGTATTAATTACATCGCCTCCAACAGATGTGTAGAATTATATCTACTTTAATTTGGCCATGCTAGAATTTTTTTTTTTTTTTAAGAGAGAGAGAATGAGCAGGGGGAGGGGCAGAGGGAGGGAGAGAATCTTAAGCAGGCTCCACGCCCAGCACAGAGCCCGAGGCTGGCAGATCTCAGGACCCTGAGATCATGACCTGAGCCGAAATCAAGAGTCAGATGCTGAACCGACTGAGCCACCCAGGTGCCCCTGGCCAGGCTAGAAGTTTTAATCCCTCTGGCACATCATTTTGGTTGGCCCTTCCTCTTCACCCCATTGCTCAGGGCTGCCTTTCCTCTTTCTCTACTTTGTCCTGTTCTTCTCAGAGCTGCGCTGCATTCCCTGGGGGGCGTCCTGTGGTTGCTGCAAGGATGGGCCCACCACCAGTATTGAATGGTTGGGCGTTGAGAATCTTAGGCACCTTGCAACGTGTGGGACAGCTTCTCACAGGGTGGTGTTGTCCCTCATTCTGCGCCATTTTTGAAAATGTCTCTGTAAGTTGGGGTTTCTCAACCTTGGCACTATTGATATTTGGGGCTGATAATCCTTTGTTGTGGGAGACTGTCGTGGGCATTGGAAGATTTTTAGCAGCATCGCTGGCCTCTACCCGCTAGATTCCAGTAGCAGCCCTCTTACCTTTGAGTTGCGACAGCCAAAAATATCCCCAGACATTGCCAAATGTCCCTGGGGCGGGGAACAAATGATCTATCACAGTGGTTCAGGACTGCTGACATAGAAAACATTTTTATAATTATTCCAGCCTAGATCCTACTTCCATTTTACATGTAAACACAAAGTCTTTGGTGCACAGTTTCATAGACACTGCCTTGTCCAGAAATAAAGCTGTCTTGCAAACAAAGAGAAATTAGTTTGTTTTCTTTGGAATGTGAAGGGGAGTTATTGGCCATTAAGAAAATAAATCAAGTCCCCTCTGGCGTTGCCACTCATGGTATCTGAGATGCCCATTCAACGGCCCCGAAACTGACCTGCACGGGTCATTGACATGTTCACGATGAGGCTACATACAGTAGACACACAGTGGACGCCCTCACCATCCTTCGAGGACCTTGTGCCTGAGTGTGGCCCATGGAATGACAGCATGGGCATCATTCCCAGCGCTTGTGAGAAATGCAGAACCCCGGTCCCCAGTCCCGCTGACCAAGAATCTGCATTTCACAGGATGCTGGGTGATGCTGGACATGTTTCAGAAGTCCTGTTCGAGTGAACTTTTGTGCCCCAAAGTTTTCCTTTTGTTTCTCATTGTACACTCACTGCATCAGATGATATCTTTTGGAAATTATGTGTGTAGGCTGGTCATGTGATCTATGGATTCATTTCTGGATCGTACAGGGGAAATCATAAACTGTTTGTTGGGAAATGTCCACCCTGGGTCTGCGAAGGGTGAGGACCCCTGCCCTGCACCAGCCCCGTGTAGGCAGCTGCATCCCGTTTGTGACGTTAACGATCATCGGTGTGTTGATGACTGTGTGTCCAGACCGGCACGAACAACTGCCTTCTTGATATTTCTATGTGAATAGCTCCCAAGTCTGTCAGAGGCAACTTTTTCAAAAGCAGGGAGCTTGAACTCCCCCGCCGCCAGCCCGTTTCTCCTCCAATGTTTCTGTTCACAGGAAATGGAACCTCGAGCCACTCAACTGTCCCGGCCAGAATGTTGGGTCATCCTTGACACCTCATTATAACATTTCTCGCCAGACTCTACTCTCATGCCGTTGCCCAACGCCCCAGTTCAAGCCTGTGTCTATCGTCCCCAGATGACGATACCCTCTCCCTGAGCTACTTTCCTCTGCTCTGCCTTCTGCCCATCATTTTCCATACGGCAAACAAAGTGAGCTTATGAAAACTTTAATTAGATTGAAGCAGTCACTCCCTATTTCCTCCCAGCTTAGAGTCCTTCTGT
The DNA here is from genome assembly GCF_017311325.1 of Ursus maritimus. NCBI lineage: Eukaryota > Metazoa > Chordata > Mammalia > Carnivora > Ursidae > Ursus > Ursus maritimus. The sequence continues at coordinate 39,549,635 of NW_024424675.1, read as the reverse complement.
GACCTCTACTGCACTTAGGAAAAACCCTGTTTTTCTAAGACATTCTGCCTGATCTGGCCTTGCCACCTCTCTGACCTTATTTGGGTCTCTCGGCCCCTTGCGGATCTGTCCCAAGAACACTGGCCTTCTGACAACATCTGAAACATGCCTAGAGGCTTTGCAGGTGCTCTTCCTTCTGTCTACAATGCTGTTCCTCCTATTTGTTTAGCAAGCACCTTCTCATTCTTAAAGTCTTAACTGAAATGTCACTTCCTCAGAGAAGACTTCTCTTGCCCTTGGGGCTTGACTAAGTTCTTTTGGTGTAATCTTGCATCTTATATGTTGTCCTTACGGGACTTATTGCATTTTGTAAGCATATTCATGGCTGGAATTTTTAATTTAGTGTCTTCCGCCTATACTGGCTTGTAAACGCCAGGAAGGTGGGGGCACTGTGCGCTTTTATTTATTTATTTTTTGTCTCAGATTTGTTTATGTATTTGAGAGAGACAGAGACAGAGAGACCACAAATAGGGGAGGGGCAGAGAGAGAGAGAGGGAGAGAATCTCAAGCAGACTCCTTGCTGAGTGTGGAACCCGATGGGGGCCTTGATCCCAGGACCCTGAGATCATGACCTGAGCCCAAACCGAGAGTCAGAGGCCCCACCCATGAGACAGCCAGGCGCCCCCACTGTGTGCTTTTTGATTATAACAGTACCCCAAGCAGGTAAGCCAATGCCTGATACAAAGTATGTACTTGATACATATTTGCTGAGTAAACAAAGCCCTAAAGATAACATGAAAAGAGAATTTTAAAGTATTTAATACTAAGATAATACAAACGCCAACTAGATTTGCCTGGAATCCTACTTTTCTATTTCCGTGAAAGAGACGACGTAGACTAGGTAAAGAAAAAAAGAAGAGATTAGGACAATTAGTCCAAGGAAACATAAATGGACATGAACAAACTTTGTCATCTACTTGGTACTTTCAACTTTAAAGAATAATTTATTTTGCCATTTTGAAACAATTTACACCTTTTCAAATGTTTTATACACATGCACACTCTTACACACAATGTATATATATGTGTGTGTGTGTATACTTTTCTGAAATATATTGGATAAATATTAATAGCCCCAAAGATAAAAAGATTGAGGCCATGGAAGTTTAAATAATTTGCTCCCATAGTGATTAGTGAAGAAATCAGGACATCTGACTCTAATTCTGGGCTTGTAAAAACTGGTTAAAAATGAAAAAAAAAAAAGAAATATAAATGCTGAAAATACATAAAATGCGTTATTAAAAAGAAGACTGAGTTAAGAAAGCAAAGTGGTTGTGGAGACATGTGATTCCTAACCGTGTAATCCTGGGAGAAAACTACAGTTAATATTTTTTCAAATTGATTTTACAATTTGAAAATCCAAATTGGCTCACCTACATTGCTGAATTTCATTATTAGTGCTTCACCTAATTTTTCCTAAGAGAAATCTCTGTGTGCAGAAACCTTAAACTTGAGTGGACCAATTTCAACTTTTTGAGAGAATAAAGTAATTGCTTAAATGTATTGAATGCTTTTCATACGCCAGACACAGTGCCATGTAAGTGGGTGGATGATATTTTCAAATATTATCTGATGCGTTTTTGCCTTTTCTTGATTTCTTTCTTCCATGTAGTTTTCCCACCATCGAAAGCAGACACTGAGACAAATTGCTCTTGGAAAGGGAGGCCACAAAAGAAGCCAGACAGAACAAAGTGGCTGGGCTTCTGAGCAGCGAGAGGGACTTTATCTTTCTTATAATAAATCGCAAAGAGGTTGAGTCAATAAAATAATTAAAATAGAACAGTCACATCCGGGTAACGACTACTAATTTTAGGCCCACCACTTCTGCATTATTTCCATGAATCATCTCAACACTCCAGGGAGCATGTCCAGTATTATAGAGGAAGAAGCTGACATTAGGTGACTGAAGTAACTTATCCCAGGTCACATGACACTAAATGGAAATGCATATTCCAATAGTCGATCGGAATGCATCTTTTCGGGTTTCAGAGCCTCTACTGTTCACCACCAAACGAATGGTGCCTGACGTTGGGTGTATACCAATGAGACCGCAGATTCTTTGTCAGAGGGGTGCTTGACTAGACCCTTGAAGAACAGGACACTAAACTACTATTGATCTTGATAGTCTTCTCCTTGGAACATCTAAATACAGATGACATGCATGTCATAATCGACACGCTGGAAAATCTCAACTTTTGAACTTCCTCTTTTAAAGCACAACTTGTGATAAATCAACCATGTGTCTCAAATGTATGATCTATGCTTCATGACACAAACCAGACAGCCAGCTGCCCACAGCTCTAAAGCTAAAGGCTAGTTTTTCCGTGTTTTTTTTTTTCTTTTTTTTTTTATCAGTGTCAGAGCAAACATTTTCTCAGCTGACCTCCACCTGATACCACCAACTTTGAGTGTCTAACAGAGGGGGCGAATTGGAAATAATTTAAAAAATAATTTCCATTTTGGTCTACTTAACGGGCAACCCTTGACATGGTTTAGAATCTCTTCACCACCATGTGTGAAATGGCTGTGGAATGAAACTGGCAGACACAGGGCGCCATCTTGGAGAACAACAACAACAAAAACGTCAGGCAAGAAGACTCAGGGCCTCCTGAGGGGGACACAGACGCTGTCACTAGGTGTCATTTGTGTCCTTCCTTGTGTGTCAGCTTAGAAGATTTCAGTGGCAGAAGAAAATCTTTTCCTTAAAGCACACTCTTCAACTTCAGACGACCCGAGTAGTTAAGAAACAGAAATGAACGAAAAGTCATGGGGGTTTGCCCTGTGAACATCTCTTGACAACTCATAATGGGATTATGGAGTCTTAACTGCTGTACAGTTATCCCTAATTATAACCAAAGGTACATCAATCTAAATAAAAATGATAAGGCAGACAGAGGCCTTCTCCCTCTCCCTCCCGCCAACTAGCATTTTAACACTAATCTCTCCGCGGTATGATGCTTTGACAAACTTGGAGTGGATAATTATCAGAAAAAGATGGAGCCCAGTGTTAAGTAAAACATATTTTTGCAGAAGGGAATGGTTTCAGTTTTAAATGCTCGGTTTTACCCTGGGGGCCTCCTACCATCGTGATTGCACTTCATCACAAAAGTTATGCATGGAATTTCTGCCAGACATTCAGTATCAGGAAAGGTTTTGCTTATTCTTAAATCCCGATCTACATTTTCTTTATGGAAAAGGTGAATCTTGGGGTGGATCAGGTTTCCATTTTTGCTTTCACTACTAGGAAGCTCAGCGTGCATTTGGTGGCCCAACTTTAGCGACTGTGTAGCCTCTCGGGGCTCCAGTCTATACCCATTAACTTCTTTTCATATTCACTCTTCATTTTCTTTGGGCACATTTGTTAATAGCTTGGTTCTGTCATTTACTAGCTGTGTGATCTTTGGGGAAACAATGTACCCTTTCTGAACCTAAATTCCACACTGCAGAATCAGGCTAATAATAGTACCTTCCACACACGGTGCTGGGTACACAATAAAAATGTGGATTTTAAAAAGTGATTTTTCTTTTCTTTTATGATTTTATTTCCTTGCATACAATATAGCACCTTAGATGTGTTGTGGAATAAGATGTAGACTAAATTAAGAAAATACATACATAAAATTCTGCTTATGTGTTAGAAATAAGTAATCATTGGGTCTTGGAAAGTGAATTATTCTTTCCTTCTGGAAACTTGAAGAACTAAGTAGAAGAGAGGCTCTTTAGTTCATGCATTAAATGTTGAAAAGAAATCAGTTGTCAATTCAGATGTGAAGCTCAAAAAAGTTTTCTCCTTTTATATAAAAAAAGGATAAAATAGCATTTCAAAACATTCGATGTGGTTATTAAGAAGAAGAACGTAGAAAGCAGTCATAATACCTACCATTTTATTAAGTGCTCATTACAAGCTCTGTACTTTGCAATAATATCTGATAGTAGATCTCATTGTCCTTATTTATTGATGACAAAACAGAGGCTGAACTAGAGGCTTAAGTTTCTTAACCAAGTTCAGTTAGGTAGTAGAGCTGGCATTTGGACTTTGGTCTGTCTGGCTTCAAAGCCTGTTCTCTAGCCAATATTTATTGCTGTCAAAGGAACTAACTAGAATCTTTTAAAGGCACATTGCTCAGTAAAGCTATGTAATGAAAAATAAGGATGAAAAACTGTTCAGCTGTTGTCATCCTTTCGAGAAATGAATTAGAAGGATGGCGAAGACCAGGACGACATCCTGACAACGGAAAAAGGGAAAATGTCCTTGGTGATTTCAATGTTAATTATAATTTCATGTTTGGCAATTATGTATTTCACATTTGACAATTCTCATCGATGGTTGATTTTGGTGCATGGCCATAGAAGAGAGAAAGAAAGCAATTTCCCTGTACCCATTTTTATTGAGCCACATTCATATACTCCAAAAGGGCACTTAAATTGTTTGAAAGAGGTCTAGATGCTGGCAAACACCACCATAAACAACCCGGACAGCTTAAAGTCCAAACCGCCAACGACATGATTCACAATGGAACCTATCTTCTCTAAGTGGAGTGCAGAGCCAAATGTTATTTATTACAACTAACTTACAACCAAACGAGATTCACTGCATGGACACAGCTAGGGGACTTTACAGCTGCCTAAATGTGAGTTGTTGGCACTTAGGAAGAACGGCATGCCCCCAAAACATGACAAATAAATAGGGCAGATTTTTTTTTTTTTTTTTTTTTTTACCACTGTGATTATGTGTCTAAGCCCAGGGCAGCGCTGTTTGTGGTATTGCCTACATTGGAAACAGCAGTTAGTGGGTTGGAATCTGTGTTTAGATAATTCAGATAAACCCTCCCACTTTCCAAGAAGAGTTTCCCTTCTCTTTAGTGATAGTTTCATTCATTGGGGACCTCCTCTTTGCCTGAAGCTTGACTGCTGTTGCTTTATTTAATTCTTATGATAATCTCCATCATCTCCAGACGTAGGTCTTATGAACCCCTTCTCAGAGGTCAGGAAACTGAGAGACAGAGCTTGAAGGGATGGGACCAAGCTCACGTGCCTGCAGGATGGTAAGACAGGATGTGAACTAGTACCCTTTACCAACTTGATCGCTGCCAGTAATTACCAATCCTCCCAAGAAATTTGGAAAATATGACTTATTTCCTCATTACCAATGACGGACAAGAGGATCAGAAGGTTAAATTATCCCCTCTGCCCACACAGCTATTTCCTAGTGAAGCTGGAGAGAAATCAAGATTTGTCTGGATCTCTCACCCAGCCTCATCTGACTCTACCAGTGTTTTCCAAAGTATGTTATGGAATGCCCGAGTCCCTTGAGATGCTCTAAAAAATTTTTTTTTAAAATTCATTCATTTACGCTTTAAACAAAAATCTCAGAAATGCCAAGCTCCTCCCCGCCTCACAGTCTTTGCACCTGCTTATGCCTTACCTAGAATGACCCTCCCATGTCCCTGCCTGGATAATTCCTGCTCCATGCTGAATCACTTGTCCACTGGCTTACTATCATGTCCTTAGAAAGACCTCTGCTTGTCCCAGAATCTAGACCTTTCTTTATCCCAGAAAAAAATCCAGTTTTTTTTTTTCTCTTCTAGCTCCAATCGGCCATTAATGATGTTTGTGTGAGTACTGATTTAATGCGTGGCTTTAGGAGGGCAGGGATAGTGACCGTTTATTTCAACGAGTCTCCAGAGTGCCAGCTCCGTGCCTGGCCCATGGGTGTCATTCAGTGAAGGAACATGAGTTTTTCTTTCTACTTTGCCCATTGCTCCACCTTTGCAGAATCGTGAAAACGGAAGTGAATGACCTCAGGGATCGTCCCTGCACTCACCATTTGGCAGATGGTGACCTGGAGGCCCCGACTTCACATCCCTTGCACGATGATAACAGTAACAAGAAATACTTGTTATTTATCAACCAAGCATGGTCTTGACCTGGAGCCCACGTGTTCAACCAAATATGTCTAATCCTCAAGATGAATGAGGAAACAGGCTCAAAGGTGTTAAGCAGCTTGCCCACGTTCAGAGCTAATAAGTGGCTCAGAATGATCTGTGGCTTGTGCCTCCCAGCACATTCTGCACGCTGGCCCCCCTTCCCACGGGAGTCACCTGGCAGCTTTAAAACACTCATACCTAGGCTCACTCACAGAGATTCTGCCTTAATTGGTCCAGGGCATGGCTTGGGCATTGGGGTTTTTGAAAGCTCCCCAGGGATTCTAATGTGCTGCCAAGATTGAGAACGACTGCTCTAATGTATGATTGATTGATTGATTGATTACTGCCATTTAATCAATTGCCCTTCTTGCAGAGACTCAGAATACATGACCCGTACAAGTCTACTACAATGTTCCTTGTTTCTCTCTCTCTTTCTCTTGCTCTGCCCCTCCCCACTCCAAAATCTGCATTTTTACGTGATTAAATTCCTTCGCAACACCTATAAATACAAAAACCCAAGAACGAACGCACGACTGTTTATAAAGATAGAGGCCCTCACTTACAAGTCCCAGACAAAATGGTCTAGTTACTTCTCAGATGAAAGAGTGAGCAACTAAATTTCCATACAAACAGAGAATTCACAGTAGACCTTGAAGACCCTGGGGTTTGCTTGCCCTCCAGTAATAACAACAACGGCTGTTATCAGATAATGAGGATTCACCCGGTACCAGGCGCTGTGTGAAGCTGGTGGGGGAGAGAGAGCCACCCCCCACCCCCGCCACACCAAACCAAGGTGGGTATTATCAACAGTACTGTTCTACAAAGGGTCAACTGGCTCATGAATTGATGGTCACCACGGTTGATAAGGGGTGGATTCTGGATTGAACCTTCCTCTACTTACCCCGCCCCTGTCCACACCTGTGCCATCCCCGCTAACCACGCTGCCTCCTGGAGGCCTCCTTAGGCTCTGCCCTGTGATCCCATTGGTGCACTGAAAAAACACCGAACTAGGCGCTCTTCCTCGAAGGAATTCAATGATCTCCTCCACCCTCAAATCAGCTGTTGAGAAGAAATAATATGGATTTTAAATGTCTCATTTACAAAATTTACTAGGAAGCTTTCAGTCCTTTGAAGCCTAGCTATAGATGAAGTGGTAGGGTGTCCCTCTCATCTTTTGTGTCAAGAAAAGTTAATGGAAAGCTTGTAGGGAGGTTCCCATAGCTTCAAGCTGCTCCCCCTGAGGCTGGGGGCAGGGGCAGGGGCAGGGGCAGGGTGGTGGTTGTGAGAAGCAACCATTGAGGTTAAAGTAATAATCACATATGCTTTATTGACAAGTGACGTGGAAGCCAGTGTTATGTCCTGAACTGTGCCCCCTCAAAATTCATATGTTGATGAACTAGCCCCCCATATTTCAGGATGTGACTGAATTTGTAGAAAAAGCCCTTAAAGAGGTGATTAAATTAAGAGGAAGCTGTTAGAGTGGGCCCTAATCTAATCTGACTGGTGCCCTTCTAAGAAGACGAGATTAGGACACACAAGAGACACTAGGGCTTCATGGGCACAGAGGAAAGACCATGTGTGAAGAGACAGCAAGAAGGCAGCCACCTGCAAGCCAAGAAAAGAGGCCAAAGAGAAAACCAGCCCTGCCGACACCTTGATCCTGGACATCTAGCCTCCAGAACTGTGAGGAAATAAATTGCTGTTGTTTGAGGCCCCCAGTCTGTGGTACCTTGCTACGGGAGCCTGAGCTGATGCACACAGCCAGAGAAGGAGGAGTAAATGTCCGAAGCCTGTAGCTGGTCGCACTGGCCTGGAGGCAGCCCATTCTTTCACATTCTGGAAAGTGTATTCAAATTTGTTCTCTTCCTTTCCCTTCCTGCCTGTGGTGTGAGGCGGGAGGGCAAGTATTATTAAAGCCATTTAAGAAAGAAAGCAAATCGAGGCCTGGCACATGTCCACAAAATCATAAAGCAATTTGATGGCCAATGTGACACCATACCTCTCTCTTAGAATTTAATTTGGAGGGGCGCCTGGGTGGCTCAGTTGGTGAAGCATCTGCCTTTGGCTCAGGTCATGATCCCAGGGTCCTGGGATCGAGCCCTGCATCGGGCTCCCTGCTCAGCGGGGAGACTGCTTCTCCCTCTCCCAGCTGCTCCCTCTGCTGGTACTCTCTGTCTCTGTCAAATAAATAAATAAAATCTTAAAAAAAAAACTTTAAAAAAGAAAGAATTTAATTTTGAGGAGAGGTAAACATGCTTTTGGGAAAGGAAATCCTCCGGTTGGTTCAAAAGGAGTTTCTTAGAAACTGTTGACTCCATAATTCTTTTAGCTTACACCTAAAGAGTTCCCCTAGTAGCAAGTAGGGTTACTCAGATATTAGTTTTAGGCCAGCACAGGGACTCTCAAAGAGCTTTGCAGAAGAGAAGGGATGTACACAGTTCTAGAAGGGGCATCCAAGGGCGTGTGTACTGGAGAGAGTCTTTTTGGGATTTCCTACCCTCATTTCAATCAAAGCAACTTCCGTTTATCTGTTTTGTATACAGGGCTCCATATAAGTTTATACTTGAAAAATATTCAACTGCTCCCCTAAATTGTTCCTATAAATTTATATGATGATGATGATGATAGAGCCCGATGCCCACTGGACCAGGTGAAGTAACAAAACTTTGGCTGTGTATTTTCAGCTCTTACCAGGGAACACTTGACAATATTCTTTCAACAAATATTGGGACAGCATTTGTTTGGTGCCAGACACTGGGTCCTATCTCAATGCAAGGAATGCAGCAGGGAACACACCAGACAGGACCTCCGTCTTTGGGGGATTTGAACAGTGGAGGGAGAGAAGACGAGGTGCAAGACCATAGGAGGTAAGGCCAGTGGTGTGGAGAAGATGAGACAGGGTGCTGGAAAGGTGAGGGCCTGTTGGTGTGAATGGCAGCCCATCCACTCCGAGAAGGGACCAGAGAAGGCTCTCTGGAAGGTCGTATTTGAGTTAAGACCTGAAAGATGAGAAAGGGCCACCCATGGTGGGGGGAGGTGCTGGAGGAGTACATGCCCGAGTGGGGCATCTGCAAATGCAAATCCCCAAAGGGCACTGGAGGGGACGTAACAAAGCCAGCATGGTTGGAGGCTGAGCCCAGACTAGCAAAACCAACCTGCTAACCACCACGAGTAAAACCAGAGCGGCATCCCCCACTCCACGGCCTTTGAATCAAGTCCCATCTGTAGCCTGTCTTTATGTGGTCTATGAGTTAAGAATGATTTTTACATTTTTAAAGGACTGGAATACATCAAAAGATGGATAATAGTTCATGACACATCAAAATTATATGAAATTCCTATTTCAGACTCCATTGATAAAGTTTTATTGGCACACGGACACACACATTTGTTTACATATTATTTATGGCTGCCTTCATGCTACAAGGGCAGAGCTGAGCAGCTGTGACAGATTGCATTAGTCTGGAAGTCCAGAATATTTACTATCTGGCCTGTGCCGCCCATCATTTGTTCTTTTTGGAAATAGCTCTTTTTGAATACTTGTAGATGTGACTTCCTTCTCCTTAACGCTGGGTCCCTTTTCCTCAAAGGTCTCTAGACAGAGACATCCATGAAACACTGGCTCCTTGGATTCAACACTCCAAGAAGGTCTACCTTACTCTTTGCTGATCGCTGATATGTATTGCTTACTTGCATTAATATGTGCTGAGAGATCTTCCTGTGCCTGGCACTGGGCTAGGTGCCGGATGGATGTTTAGCCTGGAACATGATGGTTTGGTCCTTGCCTTCTTGCACTTTATGTTCTAGTGAAACAGGTTTTCAGCAGACCTTCCTTCTGCTCTTAGCTGCCTCTGCACCACGGGCATGGTAGCTGTTGGATTCGTAGCTGCAGGGTCAAGCCAATCCAACGTATGCCGTACTCACGTCAATGCCCTGCTAGTTGGGCAGTGTTTCAGTGAGCCACAATGGGGAAATAAGGGAGTGAAACATGCATGAAGTCATTTCCACACTACGAGGAAGACCTCCACCTGACACCCATGCATAGAATTTGGGGGATCCGTAAACTTGCGTGGGAAAGAAGATGACGTCTTTCGTTTCATACACCTCTAACTGAAATCCTTCACTTATGAATGTAGACACCAAATCATAATAGTAGTAGCCGCATCCCGATTTTTACCACCAATATTTTCACCACACCATCACAGATATTTTATGTTATTACATGTTATATTTTATTTTATTACAGCTGTTGAAAATACCTTGCAGTATCATATACGCTTATCATGACTTTGAAATCACAGTGGTCATTAGCCTTAGTGCTGGTCATGCTATTTAATGTACATAAATTCATTTATTACTCTGGGACACATTGGCTTCTTTAGTATTTGGTAACTGTACTTCTGTGATTTTTAAAAAAATTTAAAAAATCCTAAATATTTTACTGTATGTCTTTATTTATTTATTTTTTAAAAAGATTTTATTTATTTATTTGACAGAGATAGAGACAGCCAGCAAGAGAGGGAACACAAGCCAGGGGAGTGGGAGAAGCAGGCTCCTAGCAGAGGAGCCTGATGTGGGGCTCGATCCCAGAACGCCAGGATCACGCCCTGAGCCGAAGGCAGACGCTTAACCGCTGTGCCACCCAGGCGCCCCTACTGTATGTCTTTAAAAGCATTAGTTTTGAGACGGGCTGTAGGGGCTTCCCCAGATGGCCAAAGAAGTTCACAGCCTGAAACAATGAAAAATTTTCATAGCCTAAGGAAATCAAAGGCTCCTTCAGCGAAGTGAATCTTAACCTTAGATGAGCATTAGGGGAAGGTTGGTGATGCCTGGAATTTTGAGTAGCAATTGTTACTCAAGTTATTCAAGTTTATGGCAAAGACAAGAGATGACATTATAAGCAAATTTTTGCTTTTCTGTGTATGTGTGTGTATGCATTTGTAAACACACACTCATTTATTTATTTTATCTGGAGAGAGAATCTGTAGCCGTCATCAGATTCTCAGGAAAGTTCTTGATCCAAATACAAGTGCAGAACCACCATGCTAGAATGAGGAGTCCTAGGATGGGGACTTTTTCTAAACCAGGAGTGATTCAGGAATAGTGGTTCAGGAATAGTCCCGAATAGCCAATACGGCTTACCTATCCAGAGAATTTTATTTCTCTAAGTACCGCTCCCTGACCCTGGTCTGTTTTTATTCAATCCAAAGCCTCAAGTTCATCCAAAACCAAGAAAACTTCCTGCAAGGAGCTAAATAAGTGGCCGCGACAGCATTTGTATGAAAGATTCTCCCAATATCTGCTTTTATGTGAGGAGGGGGGCACCAACGGCTCCTCAAGTTAATCTTCATTATCACCCAAGTGGGTTTTCCCCCCGTGGTTTTAAATTAAGATACTCTGGACACTCTCCTTTCTTTCTTCTACTCCACATACACAATCAGACAGCCAGGAATTTTAATTAGACCTCCTCTATTACTAGAACACAGGAAAAAAAATTCATGGCTGGTCAGAAGGACCCCAAGCTAGGAAAGAGAAAGGTAATCATTTAATTTGTTGTTGTTTCCATAAATCAGTGCCCAGTCATCAATTTCACCACATATTTGAGAGCACATGTTATTGACAATGTGTTCGTGGAGAAAAATGGAGTTTGTTGGCAAAGTTGTTCCATTTTCTAAAGATTAAATTGTTCATTGTACAGGCCGCCATCTGCCCTCCCTGGAAGAGATTTAGTTGCTGGCAGAGGCATTCAAAGTCTAGAAGATAAAGTTAAATTTCTTTTTTTTTTATTGCTATGCATAACCAAAGGCAAGTTCATTCATTCATTCATCCATTCATTCAATATTTATCAAAAGTTTCCTATGCGATGTCAGATAGTTTCCAAGGATTGGGTACTTATGGAAGGACCACCTACAACCTTGGAACTGATTGATAAACCTGTGGTCTTCATTCAGAAATGGAAGCCCTGAATGGCTAGCATTTCTGTCTCCTGACCCAACCTGTGTGTTACCAGGAATCTACCTGGCAGAATTGTGGCGAGTAAGACAAGTCTCTTCCCTTCAATAAGCGTCTAGTCTATAGAGGATTCATAAGGCAGACACAGCTAACAGCAATACAACTACAACACATATCTTGGGAAAAACCCAAAGAGAGGCAGAGCTCATTTTTGAGTAGAAGCATCTTAGAAGAACTGAGTAGAAGAATCTGAAAGCAATTTGACATGAAACTTTCCATATATAATATTCGTTTATACATACACTGTCCTGTTAGAAGAAGGTGTTGGTATCCCCATTTCATGGTGAAGCTATTGAGGCTCAAAGAGATGAAGTAATTGACTCAAGTTCACACAGCTAATACAGGTTGGCGGAGGGTTCACTTTCTTTGTCAACTGCAGGGCTGACCTCTGGGTCATGTAAAGCAGGGTCTCAACATCCCTCAAACTTTTCACAGTTTAAGTTCTAAACCATTTACCTTGCCCCTTTGCATGAACTGCATCTGAAGCCACTCCTATCCTCTTCATTACTCATCCGGGGCTTTTATCCATTGACTTCCTTTTGTTCTTCAGACTGGATGGGGCACTTGTGGTCATGGCCTTGACTATAATTTGGGTCTTTATTTTCAGACTACGCTCTCTTGAGCAACCCAAAGTCTATCCATCTTTAGGTCTGACTGGCTTCTTAGGCTCTCCTCAGCTAGGTTTTTCCAGACCCTACTAGCAAACCCATTCATTAACTCAATCCAATAATGAATTCACTCAATTAATTATTGTGTCTCTGTGGTGCACTTACTGTGCTAAGAGATGATCAAGAATGAAGTGACCCCTACTTTTACGGTCTAGGGAGGAAAATATCTTGGGGTAAACACACACAAATAATGAAAACATTACAATGGATGCAAACATTATCCAGAAAAGCATGTGGATTCATGAGGGAGAATATCAGGGGGCTCTAATGTCATCTTCATGTGTACTTGGGTGCATCTTGGAGAAGAGAGAAGATGTCACAATAAGCTTCTATGGGGAGGGTCTTTTGTGCCAGGATCTGAAGAATTAGTTGAAACTAAACAGCCAGATAAAGGATTGAAGAAAGAGAATTCTTAGAGAAGACCCAAAATAGTTGGCCCTTAGGCAGGAAGGAATTTGACTTGTTCAAGGAACTGAGAGAAAGCCAGTGTGGTTGGGGTGTGGAGGTAAGATATCCCTAAGCATTCAAAGTCATTGAGGTTAGCACAAACATTTTCAACAGAATAATTTTTCTTTGGTCCTGCATACTGAATATATAATAAGATTTGATTTCCAAAAAACAAATTTGGGATGTATGGTTTATAAAAGCATGAATGCTTTATTCCCTATGCACACTTGAATGTCTTAGTTGGCTGACTTTTAGATCTAGACGGTTATGAACCAGGGACTAAGAAGATTGCATTCAGTCACTAAAGAGGAACCATCACAACCCTCACACTCTGTGTGTGCAGTAAAAACTTGAGACTGTCCTTTATCTAGAATAGCTTTATAACGTTTTTCATGAATGACATAAACAATATGACGTATTGTTTCAAATTTCAGTCCACTTTTTCCAGAAAGATTTTCCAATCTGTTTCCCAAGATGTGCACTTCAGGCTGGGGAAGTGAGATTTATTGTCTTTTTTTTTTTTTTTTTTGGCTTCTGAGACTGTAGATTGGTGTTTAGAGGAGGAGAGAAGAGAAGAGCATTGTAGGGAGAGGATAAACTCTCAAAGCCACAACTTGGCACTTTTTGTTTTCTTTTCCCGGCAGCCTACATGAGTACTAGGAGAAAAATGTGCTCTTCAGAGTTTCCTTTCCATTAAAATTAGTAATAAACCTTTATTAAATCATCAACGATAATAGGATAAAGACAGATGGGTTTTGTATAAGTTCAAGAAAAATCAGAGACTATACATCGGCAACAAAAAGCAATCCCTGTGATTTTGAAGCACTTAATTGTCAAGGCAACCAAAATGCCTTACACATGTCCTTTCTTCTTACCTTCACGTAACTCTTGCAACGTAGCGAGTTTAAAGATGGTGAAATGGGGAGGTCAAAAGCACAAGCGAAATAATCGGTGGAGCAAATATGTCCAGTATTGCTATGTCTCAGTTCATTTCAACCAATGTTAAATGAGTAAGGCATAGCCACGATTTAGCAAGAGGGCTAAGATATGGCCATTTGTTGATGTGATTGTTCCATCAACAAACATTTGAACACTTAACTCATATCAGGCCCTGATTTCAATAAGAGGGGCTCAGCAAGTATATTAGGCAGATGTGGTCTCTGCCCACAGGGAACAAATTTATAATCTGGTGAAGAAGGTAGAACAGAAACCATGTAACAAAAAACAGATCAGTGTTGCCAAAGGGAAGTTGAGGCTGGTCTGGAGGCTTATAAAGGGTGTAATTAATGTGCACATACATAATAGCATTACAGAGCAGACCCTGGGACACTCTCAATGCGGGGGGCCGGGGGAGGAAGGTGGCTCCCATGCGGCAGTAATCACATATAATTAAAGAATCAGGAAACAAAAAAAGAAACAGAGGGAAGCTGAGATGGGCCTTGAAGAATAGAAGAGGACTCTAATAGGGGAAGATGGGGCAGACAATACTCCACATTGAGGGAACAGCCAGGTATAAGGACGCAGGCTCGTTTGGAGAAATGTTGATAAGTTCACTTACCCAACACATTGCTTAGGAGATGTGATATGACACTACTTATCTCCTTATTTTTTTTCCTTTTTTTTTGTCATAGTAACATAAACACAGTAAGGCCAGGGACATTTCTTACTTTCTTCAGTGGCTATTGCCAGAGGCTTCAACAGTGCCTGACAAATGGTGGGTGCCTCATGAATTTTTGCTGAATGAGTAAACGGTAGTTGCAGATAATTATATAATCATTGCATGCATACTATGTCCTATGCACCATGCTGAGAGCTATTACTTTTTATTTAACCCTCACAACAACCCTATGAGTGGAGAGAACACCGAGGCAGAGAGAATCTTAGCAACCTGCCCAAAGAATCCCAGCTAGGATGTGAACCAAGAGCTCTCTGATTCTGGGGACCATATGTCTAACTCTCATGCAATCCTGCCTTTCAGTATGGCCCAGTGGTTAGGAGTTGTTACTGACATCAAAAAGGACGTCTGGGGTGATCTGGGGAGGACCATAGCAAAGTGTTTGGGGCGGTGATGAGTCATCAGAAATCGATAGAGGAGGATAATGTGATAAAGCCGGTTCCAGTCGTCTTCTCTGTAAATAGGTGATTATATGCACTGAGTTTTGTAAGGGTATGCAAATTGCTCAAAAAATTTTTAGAAGGATCCTCTTTTGAGGGTCTACTGGGCCATCTGCCAAATACTTTGCTTGTATGGTCACTAATCTTTCCAGCAATCTTGCAAAGTGATTGTTATCGTTTTCTTTTTGCAGGTGAGGAAAATGTGGTCCAGAGACATGTTCAATTGTATGTCCAAAATCACACAGCTAGGGTAATGGGAAATTGAATAGAATTTCTTTGTTTGATGATACTTTGGCTAATGCCACAAAGTTAAGGATTATAGGAGCTGCCCACTTCATATTTTAAAGGAAGCTGTGCATGCCACCTTAACCAAGTGATGCCATTCACATCACCGGTACTGACATCAACATCGTGGAATCTCTGATATGATAAACCAAGAGGGCACATCGTTTCTATGGTATTCTTGCCCAAAGCCCATAACTTCAATCGAATCATGACAAGATACCAGACAAACCCAAATTGGGACACATTCTACAAAATATCTGACCAGTTGTGGTCAGTGTTAAAGTCAGAAAAAACAAGGGAAGATTGAGGGATTTTCACAGATGGGAGGAGAAGGAGACACAACAATGAAATCCAATGTGAAAGCCTACGTCAGCAAAATTTCAGAGCCGCAAGAGGAAATTAGGGTGATATTCAAGTAAAGTCTATAGTTGAGTGAATATGATTGAGCCAATGCTCGTTTCCTGGTTTTGAAACTTGCACCACGGTTAGGTAAGATGGTAACACTACAGGAAGCTGGGCGAAGCGTCTCTCGACTGTTTCTGCAACTTTAAGTCTAAAATTATTTCAAAATAAAAAGTAAAAAAAAATTAAAGGGGGAGTGGAGAAACTTATTCTCATGGGATTTATTACATGGTAGAATAGGCCATTGATCGCCATTTTTCCTACCTGCCACTAGCCCATCTAGGAAAAGACTAGAGGAATTCATTGAAAAGCTGTTGAGGGGGCCACAGAAGCTGGGAGTACATTCCAGCGAGGAGGAGAGATTAGCACCTAATTTCTTGTTGGGCAATGTTTATGCAGCAGATTTTCTGGTCTATACTCATGACTATTGAGAAGGAGAAAAAGACATTGGGGAGAGATGGCAGGGCAAATGAGGGGTAAGCAGCTTGCCTACCCTCTCATTGTTTTGGTAAGAAAAAAGGATGTGCTCGTTGTCAGGAAGTCAAGAGCTCTCTTGTATCTGGCTGGTACCCAGCCCTAGACAGGAGGAGAGAGGCCCTTGGTGACAAGAGCATGAAGAATGAACCATGAGAGGGCAGACGAAATGTTTAGGGGAACTAGAAGTCATCCTGAATGGAGCACATCTCCCACTTCAGGATCTGGGACTTCCGTGGACCCCACCAGAGAGTCAGGCCCTAGATGCGTGCCCCTTAAGGGGCACTGGCTGACCAGAGAGGACGCTTCATTAATACAAGAGGTTGTCCCTCTTCTCCCCACCCCTCCTTTCAAGATTCAACACATCCAAGAAAAAAAGGGGCCTAGAGGAAGAAGGGGGAGGAAGTAGAGAAAGAGTGGAAGAGCTGATCTTGGGCTCTCTTCTTGTACCAAGGCTGGGACAACCAGAGTGACCTGGTTCTGCTCCATGTCGCTCTCATCCTCGGGAGGCTAGCGTGGG
>NW_024424675.1:39527302-39532734 GCF_017311325.1 Ursus maritimus | reverse complement strand
CCTGGCCTAGGTGCAGAGTAAGCAAGTGCAACCACTTCGGATGCTTGTCAAACCGTTGCCGGCATTGTATCTGCTAACATCCGATTGGCAAAAGCAAGTCGTGCAGCTGAGCCTCGATTCGGGGGAGGGGGCCCTGCAAAGTGACACTGCGAAGGGCGTGGGAAAGGAGGGGTAAAGACCCGGCGCCATGTGTGCCATTCACCACAGCAGTTATGGAGGTACGGGGAAGAGCTGGCACTGAACCCACGTTCAATCTGGCTCTAAGGCCTGTGCTCTTTCTCTAGCCTCGACTTGGCTCCCTTGCACCATTGGGTAAGTCTTAACTGATCCAGGCAGGAGTTCCAAGTAGGATGGCATGACGTGGGGAGCATACAAGGTCCAAAATCATCAAAGTTGCTCTTTGGGTTTCTTCTCTTGTTGTGGATTTCATTTCCTGAGTGCATTCGTATCCTTGCCGCTCTGACAGAGAGTGGAGATGATTCTTGGGATCACATTCTTGGATGCTGGCCAATTCGTGCACAGTTCCCGGGTTGCCGGCCAGCCCTGGGCCCAGCTACCCTGGATCTGTGGCATGAGGCGTCGGACTTTGCTGGACGTCCCCTCCTTGGCCCATTTCCATCGCCGATGAGTAGAGTACTCAAAAAAGTCAGTTAAATTAGGCTTGGTAAAGGGACACTGCATCTTTGAGTAATGAGGTTGGGAAACAGGGAAAACATTTTCCACTAGCTCATGTCTCACTGTATGGCATTCCGATTTCATGACACTTCATAATAAATCATTGCTTATCACTCACATGGGAACGTAACATGGCTCCAGTTAAGATTCGTTAGTGATTGTCAAGAAGAAACATGAATTGCTGTATATCAGGACTCCTTGATCATCTTCCTGGCCACTGTAGGCACTTTTTTATCGTTATATTTACTGTAACTGTTGTTTAAAGCATAAATAAGTGGAAGGAAAGAGCACCAAATATGAATAATGAAAATAAATTTATCTTATTTATGTGTTTATGCAAGCATTTGACGATTATTCTCCACTGCAGTTTGCATCCAGAGTTGGTAACTGCTACATTCAGAGAAGTTCCTTACACTTCGACTTGCCCCCTGCCTTTTCTCCCCCTTTCTTTCTTATGATGAGAACTGCCAGCACATTCCTGTTCAAGGCCGGAGGCCCTGGCACGGGCGTCATTCCAGTCTGAGGCTGGTTGATCGAACTGTGGCGGCCTCAGTGCTCACAACAGAGGCCTCCTGGCAGACACATTTGGTGAGGCTCTCCGTTCAGATCCAAGGGGGCAAGGGACAGTGATTAAAAAAAAGGAAAAGAGCCAGCAGCTGGGCTGGGGGGCCAAGTTGCAAAATAAAACCTTTAACTGAAAGATGATGCAGCTGGTTGGCTATTGTGATGAATAAAGACTTTTGTGAGAGAGTTCTGGAAGTGGAGCCAGACCACCCTGGGAGGTCCGCATTAGGAGCCCCAAAGGTGATAGGGCCAGTGGATCCTTCGACATAGTCTAGATGGTTCCTCGGTTGGGATGTCCGGAGAGGACAGTTTCAGTGGGTCTGGGCAGTGAAGGCGGCTGCCAGTGTTAGTTGTGGATGGACAGGAAACCCCAAGCCAGTCCCTGAAATGCTGACAGGGCTCCCTGATTAACTCCTGCCAAACTGACTTCCCTAGAGGGCCCTCCCAGTCATGTCAACCTCTCTCAACTGCTTCCTGGTGATTCCCAGTGGAACACTGCAATGCTGACGCCAAGGGGCTCACCCTGGCCTTTTCCTGCTTGCTCCCGACATGCCACGCACTAAACAGAGCTGCAGTTGGTATGAGGGACGGCCATCAGTAAGTAGCTCTGTCACTGGTACCCACAGAACTTTCTGGGGGAGGTGAGGTAGAGCCCGCTGTGGAGGGAGAGCATCGCCTAGCAGCCATTTCTGTTTCTTGAGCGTGTCTGGAACATTCCAGATTGTCTGTGGTGAAATACAACTACTTCAGAGTTAGA
Source organism: Ursus maritimus (assembly GCF_017311325.1). Classification (NCBI taxonomy): domain Eukaryota; kingdom Metazoa; phylum Chordata; class Mammalia; order Carnivora; family Ursidae; genus Ursus; species Ursus maritimus. The sequence goes on along the minus strand of NW_024424675.1, from coordinate 39,530,738 downwards.
AATAGAAAAGAAGGTTTTCTGGGCACCTGGGGCTTTAGTAAACCATGGCCTGCAGGAGCCTTGGGCTTGAAGCTGGAAGAAGAGTATTGTTTAAACTTAGGGTGACCTCCTAGTTTGCCTGGGGCTGTACCATACTGGGAAAGTCCTCAGTCCCAGGAAAACTGGGGTGGTTGGCTGCCTTACTTAAATTCTAGAGTAAAGGTTCCTGGGGATCCTTTTCCTCACTCCAGTCCTTCCCTTGGTCCCCACATTGCTGGTGTTGCTGCTTTAACACTTTCCCAAACGGCTATGAAAGCCGATGTGAAGTTCAAGTTTGCGGACTGCAGAGGCAGGCAAAACAGTGGTACCTGTCTCTTAAATGTGATGGTGCCTTATGGCTCCTCCGTTCCCTCCATCACGTTCCCTGAGCGCCCCTGCACGCTCTCCACGAGTTTCAGTGGGCAGGAGCGACCACTGCTGGAGAGCCTCAAGCTCAGCACGGGTACTTTCAACTCATTACCTCTGCTTCTCACACCTACCCTACGAACTTTGTATTATCTGGCCCACTTTACAGATATGACAACTGTGGCTCAGAAGGGGTTAAGTGATTTGTCCAATTCTCCCAGCCAGTAAGTGGCAGGGCTACTAGATCAGATTGCAAACCCTCTCCATGTATTATGTACGTTCCAACCCTTTAACTCATTTTCAGTCTTAGAACAATGCCTGATGTCCGAGCACCGGGGAGACAGATGAGAAACCGGAAGCTCAGAGAGGCTAGGTAATTTAATCAAGGCCACACAGCGCTAGTGAAAGGTATAATTCAGTTCTAAATCCACTTCCACTTTGAAGACTTCCAAGTCTGTGTTCCTCCGTGGAGGAGAAAATGAAGACCAGAATTTCTTAAATTGCTCTGCTCTTTGGGATTGATGAAGACGCCGTCTGAACTGTTCTATTTCATATTTGAATATTTTTAAAGTGTGTTGATTATATATTAAAATGGTACTTCCCATGTTTTCTAAATATTTAAAAGATCCCTCTTAAACATCATGACAGAAACATTAAGCTCACTTACCAGATTTATAATGGCTTTAAAAAAAAATTCATGGCACTTCCAATAATTCATCACTCCCTTTTGGTTGGGGGAGATGAAAGGGTGGCCGCTTGCGTGCAGGAAAAAATATTGGCAAGAAAACGTGGCAAATGCTTCCAGTAAAGGTGCCCATTTGGAATTAAACAGTGATGGATGTTTAGGAACGGTCTCGATGCAAACCGTAATGTTTAATATGGTCGTGTCTCGGGATGGCATTCTCCTCCTCGGTGTTCTCTCCAGAACCCAGGACGTGCTATTAAAAAGGCCTCCCGTTCCCGCACACGAACTGAAGTTTTATCTGAAGCGGGATGAGAAATTACTGTAAATTGGGTTTTACTTCCAAAACGGTTTAATAACCATCACACACGGAGCTCCGGTCTGCACAATGCACAGCTTAATTTCACCGCCAGCCTCTGCTGGCTTAAAAACAGATATCGAAACAGGGGAATACATATTTGACAACGCTGTTAAGGCAACTTTGCTAACGATTTTTGAACAACCTCCAACCAAGGCCTAAATGCCGACAATATCCATAAACAACTCTATACTGCCCAATTAGGGAGACAGAGACACAGCGCCCTGTCAGGAGATTTGCATGGCTAAGAGTCTGAGATCAGAGAGCCGTGAGGGATGGCTCAGAGTGATGGGGGCGCGCAGACGGATGACTATCATTACGATATTACGGGGACTCACACCTTCCCAATTACTGGCAGGATTCATTAATTACCACTGCATTTCCCTAATAGAATCCGCACGCCGGCTTATCAGCGCCTTCCCTCTGTCTACCTAAACCCGCACTCAGCAGTCACCTATGAAAAATTAGACAGTGCAGCTTCGAGTGGCCTATTTAAAGGAGAAAGAAAAATGAACGTGGGAAGAGGAGGGAGAAAGTGCAGTCACGAAGAAGTCGAAAGTAACAGACACAGCATTCTCTCCACACGGGGTTGTTTTTTCCTTCCTGAAGCTGCCACGGAGGGAGATTCGTGGCAGCTGTAGGGAGAAACACTGTGGTGAGATGGGAGCATAGCTGTCGCCTTCACACACACACACACACACACACACACACAAACACACTCATTCATTCCCTGCCTAGAATCTTCTAATGACTTTCCAGTGTATATAAAAATAAAATCTAAACTCCTGCCCATGTCTCTAGCCTCATCGTCTCTTCCTCCTTTCCAACCAAGCCCCACTTACTCAGGCCTTCTTTTTGCTCCTCTAATACGTTACATTCATAGCTACCTCAGGGCCTTTGCACTTGCATGACCTTTTCTTCTAGATCATGGTTTCAGTGGGCCCAATTCAGCTTGTAGCTTGTTTTTGTATAGCCCTTGTGCTAAAAAAAAGTGTTTACATTTTAAAGGGTTAAAGGTGCCAAGAAAGAAAGAAGAAAAAGTAAAAGAAGAAGAAGGGGAAGGAAGGAAAGAGAGGAGGAGGACTGGGAGGATGGGGGAGGGGATGGGGGAAGTTCTGCTGACACCTGGGTTAGAACAACATCCTCCCAGATCTTTTCAGAGCTGGCTCATTTTTTACCATTCTCCCCCCAGAGAAGTTTTCCCCTAACACTCAGTCTAGAGTGGCCACCTGTCACCTTCCGCACGCCTTTGCGTTATTTCCGTCCTAACACTCATCCCCAGTGAATGCTAATTTCTTAGTTGCTTTATCCTCCACTCTGGCTTCACATTAATATCACCCAGCGAGCTGTTAAAAATACTGATGCCCAGGCCTGAGTCCCGAGAATTTATTTCCACTAGTTGGGCCTCGGCCCCAGACATGGCTATCCATATATTTTCAAAGCTTCCCCCATGATTCTATGAATGGCCAAGCTGGAGAGCCCCTGGCCCTTGCCTGTCTCTTCCCACTGGAATGTTGGCTCCACGAGATTGAGAATGTGGTCTGTCTTGCCCACTGCTGTGGTCTGGGCCCTGAGAACAGTGCCTGAGACAGAGGGGCTGCCGGCTCAATGTTCGATGGATGAATTAAAGAATATTTATCATCTATACATACAAAGAATTGAGGACGACAGCAATGTGACAATGACGTAGGGTCTCCCAAGCTGAAGTTATGCATCAAAAATGGGTGACAATTCCAGGAACCCCGCGCGGTTGCAGAAGACTCAGCCCCCATTAAGGATAATGGAATGTGAGCCTCCCGGCTGTCATCTTGTTACTATCAACAACATTATCGGTTATCAACTGCTTTTACAATTATGCACAATGATTCTCCCTGCACAAAGATTCAGCAACCACCGAACTCGCTTCCTCTTTTAAATTAAATATACTGAAAAGAGCAGAGATTTCAATCCTTCATCTGTTCACAGATGAAAAAACATTTCCAAATCGTCAGCGATCACATTTTTTTTTTTTT
>NW_024424675.1:39508970-39527292 GCF_017311325.1 Ursus maritimus | reverse complement strand
TTTTTTTTTTTTTATTCTAAGGACGGCCAACTGTTCCCAGTGATTTCGATTACATTTCCTACCTATTATTTCATGTAATGGCAACCCTTAAATTTTAAATTAGCTTTGAAGAATAAAAATAATTGAATTCCTGCTGTTTTGTGTACATAGAGGGTGACAGGAGCTAATGTGATAATTTAAACTGTAAATGAGTCTTCACTTTGTGTTCATTAATTACAGCTAATTACTGAATTACAAACCTTCTTGGTTAGGCACTGTTATGTATTCATGTAGCACGTTGAATCTCCAGCTGGTATAAAACTGTTTTATAGACTTACAAGCTGACACACCAAGCTACCACTGAAACAATTCAGTTTGAAAACAAGGGGGGTGGGAACACGTAACTGCAAATGCTTCTTGGAATTAAAAGAACAGACACAGTGCTTCCAACTCATATCTTTGGGGATAGAGGATCTTGCACGTATAATTAGAACAATTCATGCCACAGGAAAGAAAAAGAACGCTAGGCTGTTCTCCACTCTGGGTGAAAATCTATACTGTAGCATGTAATTTGTGAGACTCAAGTGTTCTGCCCTTATCTCCTTGTTCCCTAGAAACTAAGCATCATAATTATTTATTAACTGATCCTGCTTTTAATAACAGAAGCATAAAGGGTGCCAGAAATCCTGCCCATTTTTCATGACCAGAAATGGCTGGAAAGAAGATTCAAACAGACAGGTCAAGGACTAGGTCAAAGCGAATTCTTTCTTATTAGGTTAAAAACAACATTTTTTTTTTTAAAGAGTGAGCAAGGCAGTTTGGATTATTAAACATTAGTATCGTCTGCATAATTTCTGCCTCCAGATGGAAGACCCTGTGATGTCTGGTTTCCTGAGATTTTCCTTAAAAGACTTAGTTGGAGAAATAGTCAAATGGATGTGTGATCTCTGTGTGTCAGGAGAAGAAATATGCAAAGCCAGTCGGTATGTTTTTAGCGTCAGAACCGTATCTTTCATTCATTCGTTTGCTAATTTTACTCAGTATTTATTTGATAAGGAACAAAATGGAAGGCTTTGCAAGTTACCAAAAGATGAATCATCCAGGATTTGACACCTGCCACAGGTAATTGTCCCCTCTGGGTAATGACGTTGATTTGTCTTGGGGGAACCACGTCTCGGTGGTTCTCAGGCCAGATGCTTGTGTCAGGCTCACCCCACTTCCGAGATACAGGGCTGGGGTTCCAGCGGAATTCCAGGGCCACAGTGATGGGTGCAGGGATGGGCACGTGACCCAAGTGAGTCTAGTGAAAGGTTTTTGCTGGAACTCCTTTCTTTGGAGAGGATCAGCCTAGGGATTCCCCAATTCGGGGTGGTTTCTGAGCCACCCCATGGTGGAGAACATGCCTGGAAATGATGTCACTGCAGAGGAAGCAAGATCAGAGGGGTGCAGAAGGCCAGATTTCCAGTGGCACCATTTAAGCACGAGATCCTGCTTTGCCTGAGACTCGTGACTTCCCTGATCTTCGCAGGAGCCAGTAAATTGCTCTGTGCTTAAGCTGGGTTGAGCAAATTTTCTCTCCTGTGTAATCTATAGTCCTGACTTACACACGCATGGTTATAAACCAAGATATGGATTGATACATGTCACACCAGATCATTCTGTAGGTGCCCAGAGGAGGGGAGGATCTTTTCTAGTTTGGGAAAACAAAGGATACTAGGAGGCTTTCTAGAGGAGATGGTGGGTCAGCAGGGCTTGGAAGTAATGGAAGGCTTTACATGGGAGGAGGCAAGGAGAGAGGGAGCAAGAAGATGGGACTCCAAGGGAAGCCTGGGGCTTGTAGCAGGATCCTACAGAGTTTCTGGGCCAAGAACACATGAGAAGGAGGGAAATCCCAGTTGAAATAAACCCTGGGGCCAGACTCTCGGCATCTTTGTCTAGGTTTGTTATGCACGGTGTCCGGTGTAGACACGTAGATAGACCATTGGGTAGAGTGCGCCCTACCCAGGGCAGTCTCGGAGGTTCTGGCTTCAGTTTTGTGAATTTTGCCTTTATGATGACTTTGGGCAGGACTGGGGTAACTCGGTGGTTTTGTGGAGGTGAAAGAAAAGGCACATTACTGACCGCCACTTACCATGGATGGGGATTCCATAGGACCCATCTCCCAGAGATTGATCCACAGTGAGGTGTTCATGCTCACACATCGGGGCTCTACAAAATGGCAGCCATGATCATTGAGTGGATATGTTTTGCCAGACATGGTGTTCCACACTTCAACAGCAACAGCACCAAAAACACCTGTAGCAGACCATAATTGACTGCTTACTATACTCCAGACCCTGCACTAACCTTCATGATGAAAATAATACATCACCATCATTGTTATCATGGAAAACAAAAATTAATGGAGAACTTACTGGATGCCACATATTGTGCTGAGTGCTTTTCTTGCATTATCTCAATACGTTTTCCCAGGGGACCTGGGAGGAAAGAGTATTACCACACCCATCTTACAGATGAGGAAACTGAGTCTCAGAGAAGTGATGTGACTCACCCGAAGTCACACAACCAGCAAGCAGGAGGACTGGGCCTAGAACTTGGGAAAATCTGATTCTCAAATCAACGCTCTTTGCCACCATACTGTGAATGCCTTTCCTTATTTTGGTTTCTCATATAAACCAAACTTCTGTTTTAAACTTCTTCCGGCCCTATATGCTCATCAGGCTGGAAAAAAAGAAACAGATAAGAAGAGGGCCATCACTGGGGCGCCTGGGTGGCACAGCGGTTAAGCGTCTGCCTTCGGCTCAGGGCGTGATCCCGGCGTTCTGGGATCGAGCCCCACATCAGGCTCCTCCGCTATGAGCCTGCTTCTTCCTCTCCCACTCCCCCTGCTTGTGTTCCCTCTCTCGCTGGCTGTCTCTATCTCTGTCGAATAAATAAATAAAAAAAATCTTAAAAAAAAAAAAAAAGAAGAAGGCCATCACATCGATGTTCCCCATCGACCCCTTGTCCTGGTCTTAGTGAACTCTTTATCGTTTGCTTTGCTTTAGCTCCCGCCTTGGTCTGACTTGTCTGTGTTTCCCGGCGTCTTGCTCTAGGATCACGCACGGTGCCTGGCACCTGGTAAGTACTCAGAAATTGTTGATCAAGCTGACTTGCTGTCAATTAAAATATTTTCTTATCTACGTTTTTAAAGAGCCAGTATGGTTTCCAAACCAGACGGAAAATCCCTTAAGAAAAAGGGCTGGATTCCTGATTCAGAAAGTTTCCTGTCTTTTTTGGTGGTTTGGGGATATCATATATTCTGGGCTTTTTTGGTTTTGTTTCTTTTATATTCACGGGCCTTTTAGAAATACTATGTGAAGAGAAAGCACACATTCTCCTGTTTCACTTGGGGGAGTTTGAGGTTGGCTTTAGGCAGACCAGTTTGAACAAACACACCCAAAAAGCAGAGGGGGTCTCAGTGTACCCTCCAGCAGCTGGGTCTCCCCATCTGCCTGCTTGCAGCCTGGCCAAAGCGCTGCGAGCAACTGGAGTCCTGGGTGTCAGGCTGACGGTCACAGGATTGTGAGTGGACCCTGAGAAACCTCAGAAATGCCCAGAAACTCCAACTACGTCTGCGCAGAGCATAACAACTTCTGTTCGTTTTGTGGCCATCTAGACTTCCTCAGTTCCGTTAGTGTCTGTGTGTTTGTTGTAGCCAGGAGCTGGCATGGACCTTAATAACCATGGGGAAATTGAGTCAAATCTCTCTGCAGGGGCAGCTCAAGTGTCTTGCTTGACTATATCTGGCCTTCATGAAACTCATCTTCCTTGTTAGTCTTCAAACCCTATTTCCAGGACCACATAGCTTAACACATACTACTATTTTGTCTTGCGGGGCTGGTAAGCTAGTTCTCATGATGGTTGATCTTGATAGGGTGATCCTTGTTGTATTATTAACACCTTGAGGGTGGAGACAGTGGCTTTGGGGATCCTCCAGCTTGGGTTCAAGCCCAGATCTGCTACTTCTCTGAGTGAGCTGCAATGAGCCACGTTGCCTTTTGCAAACTTAATTTCCTCTTCTGTAAAATGTGAATGATGAAAACACCTTGGGGTCCTTGTGACAATGATAGGTGATATTGTATCTGAAATACCTAGTGGTCATGGTCGGTGCTTGGATGGTTATGTTTGTTGTGGTGGTGATAATGGTGAGGATGACAGCTTCCAATACTGTTTATATAGCCCCTTGCCCCTGGAACGTTTTTGGCCAAGAGTATTTACTTAGCCCACATTTGGTGAGTAGTGAATGCTCATTTAGAATGGAAACCTGGTCTTCAACCCCACGCTGGCTGCTGGGAAAGGAGGGCCTGGGGAAGGCAGGGAGAAGAAGGGTGACTGTGCAATCTTGCCGTGGGGATAGTCCTTGGGACAAATGTGGCTGTCACCTACTCAATATCCAGCCCCCCTTCTTCCCTGCTGATAAAATTCTGGCTTTGTTTTCTGTGGCAGTGTGCCCAACCAAATACTCATGTCACAGATCTTGCAGCTAGGGATGACAAAATTACACAGTCTGTGGAAGTCGAACTGGAATTCTGCTGGGTTTCTGGGAAAGATTTGCCCCCTGAGAAGAGGGGACAAAGGTGACCCATACACAGTTATCTCACTCCTTCTCCTACCTTGAATGGGGCCACCATGTCTAGTGGCAGCAGCCATCTTGCCACAGAGAGGCAACGATCGAGAGACTCACAAGAGACACCTTCTAACATCACTAACCCTTTGACCCAAAGCCACAGTGGTCTCCTCCTGGATGTTATGATGGTGAGAGAAGAAAATCATGATTTATTTAAATCGCTGTATGTAGTCTCTTATTTGCAGCCTAAAGCACTCCTAACTTACAACTTTTTTGCTTTTCTTTGACAGGAAAGGGAGCGCTGGAAGCCCATCTGGGAAAACAGAGTCTCCAGTTGGGCATGAATAATATGCAGAAATAGCAGCCATCGACTTCCCCTGATAATGCAGCATCAGCACACAAACCCATGGGCAGAACAGCTAATCATAATAGGGGACGTGAATTAAGTATTTATTCTGGGTCAGATAGAGCGTACTACTTGGCACACAGTAGGCCTTGGGGGAAAATGTTAACCTATGGCACGAAAGCCTAAATGACAAATTCCACACTCTATCCACACCTCTACCAAATGGCGCATCATCTTCCTCCTTCCTCCATAGACTTGTCGCACATATCTCCTTATCTTTTTCTGAGTGGTTCACAGGTTCTGGTAGATATCAAATGCGCTACTAGAGGCGAAGAGCTTAAAACACTACCCATCACATAGCAGGTGCTCAATATATGTTAGGGATCGCTATTATTGCTCTGTGCCAGGCACGGTGTGAAGTGCTTTTCTTGCCTTATCTTGGTGAGATTAACACAAGCACAAACAGCTGAGTGGTTGCTGTCAAATCCATTTCATGTTCTGGATGTCAGTTACCCCCATCTGTCAAACGTGGATTTAAGGCTAAACCAGTCTTCCCTAAACTTCTTGCTGTCATTCATGACCTTCCTGATTTCTGCCTGTATTCTATTTGTTGTAAGCTATATTCTCCAATCACAAAAACCCGCATTCGCTCTACTGTTTGTGCTAACCTAATACATTTCTTTAATTTGAGTCCCTTTTTTTTTTCTTTAGCCTTATCCTAAGTAGGAACACCCATGCGATGATAGATATCTATCAGTGCTTCTCAACACGGGGTGTTCTTGACCCCCAGAGAACGTTTGGAAATGTCTGGAGATATTTTAGTTGTCTCACTGGGGTAGTGATGGTACTGACAGCTGGTAGATAGAGATACTGCTAACCATCCTACAATGCACAGGACAGACCCCACAACCAAGAACGATCCAGCCCCCACACACATACATGCATGTGCACACACACACACACACACACACACAGGTGAATATGCTTTAAAACAAATACATAACCATCCAAAAAAAAAAAAAAAAGAGCTTATCCAAGTTTCATCTGAATCACTCTGTCTCTGTTCAAGAGCAAGGTTACCAAATGTTGGGAATCCCCTCATAAGCTGACTTCTTAAAGTCCCTTCCTCCTCTAAAACTCAATGAAGTCAAATTGAAGACTGCAGGTTACTTCTCTTATTACTCAAGGCGAAGAGAGACATTTCTTCAGAAACAGAACATCATCTTTGGGAAGAAAACAATTCTCATTTCCAAGCAGTTATAAATGTCACTGGGTTTATGTGTAGAAATGGTCTGACTTTTCAGAGACCATAAAACAAAGGACCTTGAGATACAACCATCTACCTGGAGCAATGGGACGCCCACGGTCGGGTCATGCAGAGCACATGCTAATTAAGGGTCCCTCACATTTCCCGGTAGAGCAGTGATTCTTTCCATTTTCCCTACCCCGACCTACGAAGCATGGTATTCGTGTGCGCCATATTCTCATGAGCAGAGCCAGGGTAATAGTTACCATTTCCCTTCTGTCTCTAACATTCAAAAAATGCCAGCGTCATGCCAGTGAGTTCCTTGACCACCCTCAGCCTTCAACAATGATAGGGAATAAATTATTTTCAATTGATTGCAATCGATTCAAACCACATTTGTGCACTGCTTGTCCAGGGGATTCCTCAACCAGGAGTTTCCTGGCATGGAGCACTATACGTCAGGGGGAGAGGTTGTAATGAAAAAGGCTGGAGCCAGAGACGTGACTTAGAGTTAGTGCTGTGTTTTCTACACTGAGCTATAATAATAACACATGGTGCCTTTCTGGCACTTTAGGGACACGGTTCAGACTTCATCCTTAGTACAATCATGAGAGATTGTGAGAGAAGGAGTTGACGTCCCTGTTAACCAACGAGAAGGCTGGGTTTGGAGAAGGCCCACAAAGCAAGTTCTAGAACTCCATTTCCTCAGTTCCTGATTTGCTGACTTTCCACATGACTCTGGGCAGCCTAACAGACACTCTTCCTCTGTATGATGCCCTCAGAGCTTTCCCATTCCTGGAACTGGTGCTTAGGGAATGATTTAGACCAAGTCACTTAGTGGCCGAGATATTAGTTGGTGCAGCTTATATAAAGACTTTCTCAGCAGAGTTCATACGCTTTTGATAATTTGGATAATTAAGGAATTTCTGGAAGACCACATGATCTCGGACCCATATACCTTCTTCTGTTCATTGTCCCTCACAACCATCCCTTCCTTGTTGAAGTCTTTAGCATAGGTGAGTTTTGCTTAATTGGACACCAATGTTGGGTCAGGCATCTTGGCCTTGCATCTCTCTCTTAATTTGCCTGGAATTCCTGGGAGTCACGATGAAGCTGGGATTTGCTGGGGAAGACCGTGGAGAGGTAGACACATGTTGGGAAGACTGTAACAAAGATGTTCCTAGGAGGTGCCCTCCCCAGCAGTTGATAGAGCACTTCAGTGCAGATGCTCAAAATAAACAGCCCTCCTCCGGACTTAGCGATTTGTAGTCTCGACCTTGGCATGGGAAATCTGAATCATTGCTAGCCCCTTTGCTTCACCGGGAACCACTGTCGGCTTGTGGCTTTCTCTAAACCTGCAGAGGGGAAAGCTGGATGGAATCCATTCTCTGGGTACACCTGCTGGCACGAGCTAAAGGTGAACTTGCACGCTTTCTCGCACAGATTCTTGTGTTTCAGTACAGAGGGCTGGGTGGTGGGGGTGGGGATCTGGCACGCAACCCAGAAGGGTAGAGAAAACTGAAATCACACCTCACGTCTCTCCACAAAGGTTTGATTCTCTTTATGAGTATGATCCGCCAATCCGTAATCAAGGGTTAATTTCACAGCTCACTGCTTCATCTAGCATAATATCCATTCAGACTAATTAAATCTGTCTAATAATGTGAGTGTCTTTGTCTTTGTTCTTCCCCTTCTTTGTTTTACACCCTTCACATCTCATCTCCAGAACCACACGCCATCACACTCTACTTGACAAGCAGAATCCATCCCTAAAATTAAAACATTCCTGACCTATCTGCAATGACAAGGCAGGCGAGCTTCACGGCGCTCCGGCCCATGAAGGGAGCTGACACATTTGTTTTTAATTTCAAAAGAGTAGAAAGTGAAGATCTGACCCCGTCAATCAAGCCCTGTGACAAGTTTAATCATTGGTGCCCCACAAAAATCACGGCTAAATAGGAATGCAAATACTGTATCACAGGGCTCTTATAAATGCTAATCAAGGAGAAGTAATCAACTGACAATTTCACTGATCTCTTTTCTGAAGAAGTCACTCAATGCTCTGTCTCTGGGCCACAAAGAGAAGAGAACAGGACAAAAGGGATGGATGAGGTCCCCCCAACGTTCCTTTTATTTTTCCTTCCAGGACATTTCTTTTTAAAGAGAGAATTCGTTCTTTTGATCCATTGTTGAACTTTAAAGCAAAGAACTTACGCAGTTATATGTCAAGTGTACTTTATTATCAGTACCCAGGCTGGGCAGAGAACGCACCGAAACTTCCGCTAAAATAAAAATCATCATTTGTCTTTGTCATTAATCTGTTCTCAAATTCTCTTATATCTTAAAAGTGACTGACCTTCGCTGTGAGAGGGGAAGAAAAAAAAAGTTTTATAAGTAGTCGAAAATCTGAAAATTATGATCACGGTAACTCAAAAAAAAAAAAAAAACGAAGAAGAAGAAGAAGGAGAAAGAAGAAGGAGAAAAATCCCTTTTAAACACTGAATCCAGGGTTGATGAAGAATTTATAATCGTCAAGAAGTTCTGAGCCAGACGTCTCTCCCCTCAGCATGGAGGCTTGACTGTGCTTAGGGAGAGAAGTCAGAAATCGGAGAAAGATTTTTCATCTACCCTTTCAGACAGGACCTAGAGAGCTTTGTGTGGTACCAACCTTAGAACCTGAGAGGTTGTTTTTTTATCCTTGTCTCTATTTTATTTTATTTTTTAACTGCAAGGTCCTAAAGAGATCCAATTATTGGTGACTTTGTACCATAAACACTGATTTCATGGAATCAAAACAGGCAAAGGAAAAAGCCAGCACTAAGTTACTCCAAGTTTGTCCTACGATGTTTATCTAGTCCTATAAAAACGGAACATTTCAGAAGTTCAGGTATTGGCAAGATGAATTCCTCTAGTGCTAACCAGCCCAAGTTCTGAAGGTCCTGGGTGGTCTCCCTCATCTTAAGGAGAGAGAAGTGGGACTGTATGGCTTTTGGGGGTCCTTTGGCATGTTTCGTGTGAGAGGTGGATGGGCCAAATCCAGCCCACTGCCTGCTCTTGCATGGCCCAGGAGCAAAGAACAGTTTTTGCATTTTTAAAAGGTTGCAAAAAAAATGATCTTGATATAAAAATTACACGAAATTCACAGTTCCACATCCATGAATGGAGTTTTATCAGAACCTGACCATGCCTATGCACGGATGGGTCTTCCTGGGCTGTGTTCTCAGGGTGCAGCAGGGGTTGTCTGACCCGTAAAATCCAATATATTTACTGTCTGGTCCTTTACAGAAAAAGTTTGCTGACCCCTGTTTTATATCATCATGGAAAATTTGCTAGTTCTTGGCTGTACCTCAATTTCCCCAGCCCTAGAATTTCTTTTCTCCCAACAACGTGATCGAGGTATAATCGACAAAGAAAACGGTATATATTTCAAGAGTACAATGTGATGATTTGATATACACATAGCTCGTGGAATGGTCACCCCCACAGTTTGTTAACTAACACATCTATCATTTCGCATAGTTACCTTTTTTGTGTGTATGAGAATGCTTAAGATTGATTCTTTTAGCAAATTTTAAGTATACTGTATTGCTAGCTATGGTCACCGTGCTGAACATTAGATCCCCAGAATGGACTCATCTTATAACTGAAGGCTTGCACCCTTTTTTAAAAAAAGATTTATTTATTTATTTATTTATTTGAGAGCGAGAAAGAGAGAGCGAGTGAGCTAGGGAGGGGCAGAGGAGAAGGGGGAGAAAATCTCAAGCAGACTCCCATTGAGCGTGGAGCCTGATGCAGGGCTTGATCTCACGACTCTGAGATCATGACGGGAGCAGAAATCAAGACTCAGACGCTCAACGGATTGAGCCACCGAGGTGCCCGAAGGCTTGTATCCTTTGACAAGTGTATTCCCATTTTCCCCATCCTTCAGCCCCTGGAAACCACTATTCTACTCTGTTTCTGTGAGTTCAAATTTTAAAACAAGTTTCCACGTATAAATGGGATGATGCAGTGTTTCTTTTTCTCTGGCTTATTTCGCTCAGCAGATTCATTGTGTAGTCACAAATGGCAGGACTTCCTCCTTTCTCATGGCTGAATAATGTTCCGCTGTAACGGACATTTTAAATAAATGAACACCAGCGAAGATGCCTCATGTTTTTCAGATGTCAATATTCAGCTTCCTGGGGGGGGATGGGCTTCCTTGCAGTGAAATGAGCGTCTCGCCCGTGTGTACTAGACCTTGGACCTTCTCTGGCTTTCGGCCACCCCTTCCGTGGCCTCAGGGTCTGAGGACAGGCAGTGTCTCCCTTTGTGGGGTCAATCACGGAGGCTTAGGTGCTTCTGGCTGCTCCTCTCCCCGGTAACATTGATTCAAATTAAGATCTAATTCATTTTGGAATAATAATGGTACTCTAAAAATAGAACATTGACAATAACAAAAGAGGGAACGCAATTCTATATTTCTATTCTGGTGCGTAGTCCCTGAGACCCAGTGTGGCGGAAGTGATAACACATTCGCTGGGAAATGAAGAGGTTGGTCAATTTGTTGCCTCAACAATACCACAGCAGGAAATCACAAGAGATAATACTTCTTTCTGCCAGACGTGCCCAGGTACTCAATATGTCTACATACACATGCATCTACGTTTTTTTTCCATATTTAAATAATAGTTATTCACAATGTTCTCTTAATATTTTCCAGGGCAGTTTTGTTATTCTCATTTCATAGCTAAACTGATTTTCCTTGGGTTGGGGCAATGGCTTTCAACTGGGGGTGACTTGCCCTTTTGCACAGGAAGGAAGAGAGGGTATCTTGGGGTACAAGGCGGGCACAGGGGCCATTTGGAAACATCCGGAGACATTTTGGTTGTCATGACTCTCAGAGGGTGCAGAGCTCCTGGCAGGTAAGGGACAGAAACCAGGGACACTGCCAGAGATGCTATGTGTACCCTACACGACACCCACCACAACAGAATTATTTGGCCCCAAATATCCATACCTTTGGGCCTTAGAAACCTTCAGTTAAGGAAGCAAAACTGCACAAGGTCACCAACTTTGGAGCTGGAGAAACCTAGATTTAAATGAAGTTTCTCAACCTTGGCACTACTGACATTTGGATTGGCTCATTATTTGTCAGGGGCTGGGGGGCTGTGCTGTGCACCGTGGACCTGACCTCGACCCACTAGACGCCAGCCGTACCACTGCCCCCTGCTCGTGATGACCGCAGATGTCTTCAGACAGTGTCCTTTTCTGAGCCAAGGAGCTGTGGTTGAGAACCACGGGTTAGAGTACGAACTGGTTACTTGCTGGCTTGGTCGTTTTGGATGAGCTATGGACTATCTCCAAGCTTCAGTGGTCCAACTGGTCACGGGGAAGGGGAGCCAATGCCCTTTCCATATTGCCGTGTGGATTAAATGTAGGGAATGAGGTCCTGGACGCGGGTTGTCAGGGCATCTCCAGAACACATCGATATGGGGGGATTTTCTCAAACAAAGCAAATGTTCTTCAACTAAAGAAAACACTGAAAGAAGGAACGAATGCAGAAGTTTCTTGTTTCGTTTTCAATTTCCCCACCTCCCATCAAGAGGCCCCCCAGGCAGTCCACCTCTCCCCTACCTGTTCCTACTTCAAGAATGCAGAATTTACTGAAGCCCTCCTCTGGGCTAAGCGGCTCCTCTTGCCCCGGGTATAGAGACGGCAATCTTCATTTTCACAGGCAAGGAAGCTGGGACTCCAAAAAAGTATAGAATTCATGCAAAGCACCACAGCTCGAAAGCGCTGGGGCCAATATCCAAGCACACCAAGGTCCAAATACATACTTTTCCATAAAGAGGCAACACACGGTGTTGGGTTTCTCATCCGGCCATGTGCTTTTCTGTGTGACCTTGGGTAAATCACTGCACCTTTCCGAGACTTTGTTTTCTCATCTGTAAAATAGAGCTAAGACTGCATTGAGGGCTCAATAGGCAATGCCCTTATTAGGGGCCTGGCCCAAAGCTGGAACTCTGATCACTGCTACTAACCGTCCCTGTCGTTATTTGTATCTATGCTCTCGACACCATGTCATGCTGCTCCTGAGGTCCTGACAGTAAAAGGAAGGAGACAATTTTTGAAATAAATACGAGCGCATTCAGGAGTGATTAAAATAAATATATTTTACAAGTGAAACAATGCAGTTTTGTTCCCCCTCTTCCCAGCATTGCTTCCTATCCATTGGACTCTAGAGTGTCAGGAGGAAAGCCCAGCCTTTGAAAATTAATCCTACACAGGTGGTTAGGGAGGGATCTAACTGGCGAGTGTGTCCATCACAGTGGATATCAAGTTATTCTAATGCCGAGGCTGCTTGAGTCTGGGTTGCTGTTTGTGTGTGTATGTTTGAAACTGGATCTGCAGGGGGCAGTTCTTTTTTTTTTTTTTAAGATTTTATTTATTTATTTGAGAGAGAGAGAGCGAGCAAGCACTGAGCTGGGAGGAGAGGGAGAAGCATCCCCACGCGGGACTCGATCCTAGGACCTCGGGATCATGACGGAAGGCAGACGCTTAACCGACTGAGCCACCCAGCGGCCCCTGCAGGGGGCACTTCTGAAGAGTATTCGGTTCCCTCCTTTTTGAGAAGGGATTGAGACGGTACAGACTGCTGAGCATTTTCCCTTTGTCTTATCCCTTAGTAAACACCGCTCCTTTCCTGTGAAACCTCACGGATCTGGTAAGAATCATCTCTGTGCTCTCCCAATACGGGGCTGAAATATCACAGGAGACCAGAGCCAGGATTTGCAAATAGGTCTGTTCCATTCACTTCCCCCAAACCTTCCACTGGTAAGTTTGGGTCACTGAGTTCCGAGGGAGGTGACATCATCCACGCACTTTACCTTCCTTGGCCCATGTTCGCCTGCTTCGTGGATGTGACTTTGCGCTGGAGACAGCGGGTCTCGTCCCTGCCCCGTCTCCACCAAGACCGAACTTACACTTCGTAAGGAGGAACTCAACGAGTCTTTGTGCAATGATCCCATGTGGGCCAGAGAATCAAAACATTGTGCACCATTGTAGAGAAAGGGCCCTTCATTTAAACCGCAGTTTCCCAAACTGGTTTCCATGGAAACGTAGCTCTGTGGGATGCCGGCAGGTGTTATGTGAAGAGATGGCTGTATAGTCAAGTATGTTGGAGTGAACCTGCATCGAACAAGACTCCATTGCAGGACTTGGCCTGGTCTATTCTTTCTTTCTTTCTTTCTTTCTTTCTTTCTTTCTTTCTTTCTTTCTTTCTTTCTTTCTTTCTTTCTTTCTTTCTTTCCTTCTTTCTTTTTTGTATTTTTTAATGCTAACATTCTTTCTTTCTTTCTTTCTTTCTTTCTTTCTTTTTTGTATTTTTTAATGCTAACGGGTAATACAGACGCCAAAAATGGGATCTGCAGCACGCAGTATTTGCAAAACTTACTGGACCCCGTAAGTTTTTTTCCAGTGAGCATCTGGTGGGATTGGTGTTCCAAGGAACGCAATCTGCAGAACTTTTCTCTAACAGCCGACTTGCCTCGGGGCTCTTGAGGTCATCGCTATTTTCCTCGGCCTGGAATGTTCCTTCCCAGCTATCTGCACAGCTCACTCGCTCACCTTGCCCGCCTTCTCAGCAAGGACTTCTCCGACCCCTATTGCAAACCCAGCATCTTCCTGCACTCACCTCCCTCTCCTCCCTCCCTACCAGCACAGACATGTCATTGTTTCTGTGTGGCCTTAAACATATATGTTTTACTTTCTGGACCCCTTCCGCCTCCAGAGTGTGAGCCCCACCAGGACAGGGTCTAGGTCCACCTTATGCATTCTGCTACACAGCAGTGCCTGGCACAGGTGGGCACTTAAGAAGTCAATGGAAGTTGAATAAATGAACGAGTTAATTTATGAATCCCTGCTTTACACCTGGGCAGAGACCCAGAGGGGAGAGGTGAACATTGGCCATCAGGCTAAGCAGGGTGTGTGATTTTGGACCCTGTAGTTAGGGCTGCTGTGGGGATTAAGTAAAGAACGATTACAGGGTCTCGTGCACAGTGGACTCTCCATGCATCACGGGGAGGACGATAATGACCCTTAGCACCCACCTTATCGCTCATCCCCATGGCAACTCTGCAAAGCGGACCCTCCATTTTGCAGAGGAAGAAAAGGAGGTCCCAAGAGTTTAAGTGGCTTCCTTGGGGTGTGGCAGTGAGCAAGCGCAGCCCAGATATATGCTCACGTCCGCAGGATCCCAGATCCTCAGCCTCTCACCTACTGTGTGTCTGCAGATGCCGGTCATGAGTAGAACAAAACATCCTGGTCCATAAAAGCTGACTAAATCTCTGAGACAACTGATTTTTTTCCCTTTTGGCTCCAAAATTAGCTACAACTTTTTGACAAGTGTGGCTTTTTCTCAAGTTCCTCACCTGTGGCATTGGGTTTGCTACACGAGATGGCTCATTCTTTGGGAGAAAGAAGGGAGCTGACTGCAGAGGGCTGGGGGAGAGAGGAGGACAACCCTGGACACTTTCATTCCGGCCTAAAGGAGTCAGGGACCTCACCCGCTTAAAGTTCCTCTTAGCTATCCTAACTTCACTCATTCCCTTCCTTGTGCTGTCTTCCTGTTGGTGCCTTTGGGGACGGGGCTGGGTTGGGAGGGATGCGGAGGAGAGGAGAAGACTTCAGGTCTGGGTTAATCTCCTTGACAACCCAGAGTCCCTTACTTTTGGCATCGACTACAGTCATTTAGGAAATCCGTATGGGATCCGCAAGCAGCATCGGGCTAATCAAGAGGGCTGTCTCGTGAAGCTGCTCAGAGAATCCAGGACCATGGTTTCTGTGATACGTTCTATCGCATTCTGTAATGCAATCCAGATCTGGGGCCCTTCCCTCACATCAGAAGAAAGGGGACAGTGGGAGGTGTCGAGAGGGGCTCCCCCACACCCACTTCAGAACACAGACTCGGAACGGGTGACACACCGAACCCAGACATTTCCACCCACTTCTGTCTCGGTGGTGCTGCTTCTCAGTGTTATTCAGGCTCTGTTTAAGTCTCGTCTCCCTAGAGAGGCCCTTCCTTACCATCCTAGCTAGGGGGCCACCCCGTCATGCTTCTCCCCCTGCCCCTAGCCTTACTGAGTGTAATTGACATAACTCACATCTGGGGCATCAAACGCTCATCAGTAACTGATATTATCTTGTTTATTCACTTGCTTATTTGTGCCTGTCACTAAAATGTGGCTGCATGAGATCAGAAACCTGGTTCGTCTTGCTCCCTGTGTTATTCCAGCGTCTGAAGCAGTGCTGGGCAGAGGCGGTAGGGACTCGGGAGCATTTGCAGGCTGAGCGATTGATTGCATTATATATGTCCCAGCTTTCTCTGCAGCGAGACTCTCACAGAAGGAGGGTTATTATGGAGGATGCATGAACCAGCTCTGTTTTTTATTTTTCAGTAATGACAGAGTAAGAAAAAAATGGCTGACGCAGCATAAGGGACTTAGGTTAGACGTCAGGAACTTCCTGCCGGGCTCAGTTGGGGCATTAAAATGCATTACGGAGGGAAGCTGTGCAAAACTCCTGTTAAGTAATTCTTTTTTTTTAATGTAGGGAATATCCTCAGGGATATTTATACCTGTATTGTCCCCAGGACTCCGTTCTTAGATGCAATCTCTCTCTCTAGAGCCTTCCTGCCTCCTGGGGACCCTTGTAATGGCCCCGCAGAGGAGGAGGGGAAGTGCTACTGCCATCTAGTGGGTGGAGGCCAGGGCTGCGGCTCAACACCCTTCGGCATAGGACAGCCCCTGCTCAGCATGCCAGCCCAGCCAAGGTTGAGAGAACATCTGCTCAAGGTGGTTCTGTTTGCTGTTTTCAAGGGTCCCCTGAGCCCAGCTCTGCTCAGGGAGTCTCCAGAGGACTGGCCCAACTGGAGAGAATCAGTGCGACTCGGTTACAAAAAAAATTCAATTGGGGATGCAGTTCAGGGGGGTGTGAGGGCCAAAAATGAACTAATAGATTATTTCTCTACATGACAAAAGGAAGTCCTATTATGACTGTTATTCACATTTATACATTGATTGTGTGACCCACAAATATTTATGGGTCATCAGCTATATTCCCTGCATTATGCTAGATCAGGGGCTGGCAAACTTTTTCTTACAGGGCCAGGTAGTAAATATTTTGGAATTCCTCAGGCCCTAGGATCTCTGTATCCAGTACTAAACCATTGTAGGGCAAAGTCAGCACAGTAACGAGTGGGTGTGGCTCTGTCGCAGGGCTCTGTATCCAAGACACAGAAAGGCAGTGGGCAGGATCTGGCCCCAGCCTAGGATGCTAATCCTTGTCCTAGACGTTGAAGCCACAGAGGTAAAAAGAGCAGAGACCCAGTTCCTATGGAGCTCACCATCCAGAAGAAATCTCCAAGTGAATGAAAGCTGACTACAGTATGAAGAAACGAGGCCAGAGAGCAGGTTTTCTGGATATTCTTATGTCCAGAGCCTCTGGGATTGCCGATGAAGCTTGGGTTCTTTCCATATTTGGATCTCTATTGCTCCATTTACCACGACCATCATCCTGGCGACCACTGAGACCTCCAACAAATGACCAAAGCGCCACTGGGGTGGGGCCCCTGAGAGCCTTACCCCCTCCTCTCCCTCCGATCCCCGTTGGAATTCACAGTGACAGCGATGACACAGATGACAGGATGGTCTCCTGCTCCCACTCCTGCTCACCTGTCTTTCACGTGGGCACCAGGGGCGCCCTCCTGCATTGCAAATCTGACTGTGTGGGCCCCTCTGTTGAAACCCTTCCCTGGTTCCCTTGCCCTCCTGGTAGCTGGATTCATGATGATGCAAACACACACACACACACACACACACACACACACACACACACACATTTTATTTCGAAATGTCATTATAACCAAAAAGGTGCAAACAACTGTTGGTTAAATATCATCTTTCTTCTCTTAATCAGGGAATCCATCCCATTTACAATAGCACCAAAAACCATACGTTACCTTGGAATTAACTTAACCAGAGACGTAAAGGACCTTTATTCTAGAAACTATAAATCACTCTTAAAAGACATTGAGGAAGACATAAAAAGATGGAAAGATATTCCATGCTCATGGATCGGAAGAATTAACATAGTTAAAATGTCCATGCTACCCAGAGCAATCTACACTTTCAATGCTATCCCGATCAAAATACCAAGGACATTTTTCAAAGAACTGGAACAAACAGTCCTTAAATTTGTATGGAAACAGAAAAGACCCCGAATCTCCAAGGAACTGTTGAAAAGGAAAAACAAAGCTGGGGGCATCACAATGCCGGATTTCGAGCTGTACTACAAAGCTGTGATCACAAAGACAGCATGGTACTGGCACAAAAACAGACACATAGACCAATGGAACAGAATAGAGAACCCAGAAATGGACCCTCGGCTCTTTGGGCAACTAATATTTGATAAAGCAGGAAAAAACATCCGGTGGGAAAAAGACAGTCTCTTCAATAAATGGTGCTGGGAAAATTGGACAGCTACATGCAAAAGAATGAAACTTGACCACTATCTCACACCATACACAAAAATAAACTCCAAATGGATGAAAGACCTCGATGTGAGACAGGAATCCATCAAAATTCTAGAGGAGAACATAGGCAGCAACCTCTACGACATCGGCCAAAGCAACCTTTTTCATGACACATCCCCAAAGGCAAGAGAAACAAAAGATAAAATGAATTTATGGGACTTCATCAAGATTAAAAGTTTCTGCACAGCCAAGGAAACAGTCAGAAAAACTAAGAGGCAGCCCACGGAATGGGAGAAGATATTTGCAAATGACACTACAGATAAAGGACTGGTATCCAAGATCTACAAAGAACTTCTCAAACTCAATACACGAGAAACAAATAAACAAATCAAAAAATGGGCAGAAGATATGAACAGACACTTTTCCAATGAAGACATACAAATGGCTAACAGACACATGAAAAAATGTTCAAAATCATTAGCCATCAAGGAAATTCAAATCAAAACCACACTGAGATACCACCTTACGCCAGTTAGAATGGCAAAAATAGACAAGGCAAGAAACAACAATTGTTGGAGAGGATGTGGAGAAAGGGGATCCCTCCTACATTGTTGGTGGGAATGCAGGTTGGTA
>NW_024424675.1:39505901-39508960 GCF_017311325.1 Ursus maritimus | reverse complement strand
AACAGACGACTGGATTAAGAAGTTGTGGTCCATATATACAATGGAATATTACTCAGCAATCAGAAAGAATGAGTTCTCAACATTTGCTACAACATGGACGGCACTGGAGGAGATAATGCTTAGTGAAATAAGTCAAGCAGAGAAAGACAACTATCATATGATTTCTCTCATCTATGGAACATAAGAACTAGAATGATCAGTAGGGGAAGAAAGGGATAAAGAAAGGGGGGGTAATCAGAAGGGGGAATGAAACATGAGAGACTATGGACTCTGAGAAACAAACTGAGGGCTTCAGAGGGGAGGGGGGTGGGGGAATGGGATAGACCGGTGATGGTTAGTAAGGAGGGCACATATTGCATGGTGCACTGGGTGTTATACACAACTAATGAATCATCGAGCCTTATCAAAAACCGGGGATGTACTGTATGGTGACTAACATAATATAATAAAAAATCATTATTAATAAAAAAAAATCATCTTTCTTCTCTTAATCCAGACTTTCTCTCATGTCTCCTAATGCGGTCATGCCCGAGTGTGTGTGTATGTACATGTCTACACACGTGCACACCACACACACATATGATATGCACGCACATGCACATATAATGCATACGTATCATATTGTTTCACTACTATGCACTTTCTTTTTGTTTATTATTGATATTATGGGGTTAAGATAGGATAGGGATTTTGGGAGATTGTAGAGATGAATCTCGATAGGTATGTTATTAGCATAATAAGAGTGCATTCTTCAGAAGACCTGTGTGCGTAGGGGTGCATGGGGCAGGGGCAAAGGTGGAGAGCAAAGGGAGGAGCAGAACATGTGGGAGCAGGCAGCAGGGCCATGGGCCACGGGTGAGGGCACACGGGTGTGAGCGGCCGTGCCTGCTGCTCTAGAATCAACTATATTGATCATTTTATCGTTGCATATTTTAATTTTTTCTCCCCCGGGCATTTCCCAAGCTGTGCATCGGACTAAAAAAATGAACCTTAGACAATGGCCAACCTGGCATTTCGCTGATTTTTAATGTGTTTATTGTGTAAGTTATCCACAGAAGCCTTAAGGGCTTTTGGAAATGGGGTATGTTAAAGACAAAGGAAGAAGAGAGACAAGAAAGAGATTTTCTTCTCTAGGTGTTGTCTTCTTAATTTGCATAAATGACAATAGTGAACATCTTGTTTCGCTGCCACCTTTGTAAAGCTCGTAGTTGGAAATCAGCCACCATATATAATAATAACCTCTATTTAGATACGACAGGCCCTGTCCTCAGCACTTTACAAACATTATCTCAATCAGTCCTCAAAACACCCTTAAAAAGCCTCTCCTGCTCGTCTGAAAAAACCTGAGGCACAGAGAGGTGACATTGCTGGTCTCAGGTCGTCCAGCTGGGCGGCGGCAAAACCAGGGCTAAGCACAGATCTCCCCTGGCCTGGGAGATCTCCCCAGGACTCTACGGGGAGCAGCGGCTCTATCAGCAGCATAGATCAAAAACATCTACCTGGAAATTCGAGTTCATGGGCCCTGGTTTTGTCTACTGCTACTAGCCACTGAGCTTAGTCTGGCTTTCTCTTTTAAACGAGATTTTTCCTGGAAAGAAAAATTAGCACAAGAACCCGGTAGAGAAGTTCAAACACCACAAAAGATAGACTTCCAACCCCAGAGCTCCTTTCTGATCTTTCCCGAACTATTTCTGCATAATTAAACAAATGTGCCTATACACACACACGCACAGAAGTAGTTTTTAGAAAAACTTTGTTGACTATGATTTATGTATTTTTAACACAAATTTATGTATTTTGAATACGATAGACCTAGATCTTTCCATTGAAGAATTAATCTTATGGTCATTCTACATCAACACATGGGGGTTTACTTCATTCTTTTTATTTTTTTATTTTTAAATTATTTTTAAAGATTTTATTTATTGATTGATTTGAAAGAGAGAGAGAGCACAAGCTGTCTCACCACCCTGAGATCACGACCTGAGCCAAAACCAAGAGTTGGATGCTTAACTGACTGAGCCGCCCAGGCACCCCTCCTTCACATCTTTTTAAAGGCTATATCAAATTTCCTGGTTTGAAAGACTAAAAATGCTTCTGCAATTCTAATGGGTGGAAAATACCCCATTTATAAGTAGTACTTGGCCTATATTAATTAATATAATTTCCTGTGTGCCATATGAAATAGGTACTTTAATAGACCCATTTCTCAGATGAGGGAACTAGGGCATAGGGAAGTGAAGTGACTTGCCCAAGGTTGCACAACTTGCAAGTGGGAGAGCTAAGATTCAAGCCTAGTAGTCTGGCATCAGCGTCTATAGCCTTAACTGTTGCCCTCTAGGTTCAGGCAATATTCCTATGAACATATCTTTATACACATGCTCAGATCCGTGTAAAAGGTGTATTTCCAGCCATGAACTTGCAGGTTGAAGGTAATGAACGCTTAAAATTCTGTAGCTGACAAAAATTGTCACATTGCTCTGTAAGGAGGTAAAACCATTTATGCTTCCATTGCCAGTGCATGGTCCCTTCTCTGCAGGTGTTACTTCCTTGATTAATACATGGGATAAGTGGAGTGGACTTCTGTCTTAACCACGAGTGTGTCTCCCCTTTGGATAGAACAGAAACCACCTGAATTCATCCTGGGTGGCTTTTAAGTGTCTTGATCTCATCATTCTCCGGCAGAACAAGCTCGTCCCATACGCCTCTCTCCTGTGTTGTTCCCATGAAGGCACATTTGCTAGCTGCCTCGCAACTCTACCAGCACACACGTGATTACTCATAAGGTACTTAGTTCGGGCAAGACACCTGAACCTCTTCTGACCATTGAGTCACACTAATTAGCTGATGGTCTAAGCAGATGGAGAAGGGAGGGGATGATATGGAGTGAGGAAGGCGGCTGGCAGCGGGGCTCTGTCATGTCTGTGCTCAGAGAACTGGTAGCTCATTTGGGATGAACAGAACCTTTGGCCTGTGGAAGACAGGCTGAGTTCATCTCATTCCTCCACCTGCCTCTAGGTGGCCCAACGGACTGGTGCAATTAAGCCCCCCCCCCCCCC
>NW_024424675.1:39359194-39505891 GCF_017311325.1 Ursus maritimus | reverse complement strand
AATTGCCACCCCCCCCCCCCCGCCCCCCACTCTGGCTTCCCATCAACAGACACAAGGTAGAAGATAGGCAAGAAAAAGTCATTCTCCATCTCAAGTGTTGCTTGATATCAGAGACCTCAAACTGTTGACTGGAGAACTTTGGCCTGAGGATATGTTTTTGTTGTTGTTTTTTTGTTTTGTTTTATTGAACTGCACAGTGGATTTGAAAAATCCAGAGTGGTTGCCAACAAGTTAAAAATCAGAAAATTTCACCTAACAGCTTCTAATGAAAAAAAAAATTGGGAGATCTGGCAACTGACAACTGTGCATGGGAAGGACTAGCTCTTACCCCTTTTGGACAGGGCAAGGGCTCTGTAGTTCACCACACTCCCCACCACTCCCTATTGCCTCCCAAGCTGGCTCTCTGAATTCATTTCTGTCTGGCTCCTAGAGGCGTATGACGTCAGAGTCCCTGCTCTAGGTGCTTGGCATCTAGCATTTATTGTACGCGTGCACGAGCGCATGCGTGTACGGCTACGTGTGTTTTATTAACATTTACTGAGCACACACCATGTGCTAGGCCTTGTGCTGCATGCTGAGGAGTGAAGTGGGGAACGAAACCAATGTGGTGCCCAGTTCTGGCGTTCAGGAGCTCCCCGCTAAGGAGAGGAGGCCCATTAAGAAGATAGTCCCACAGAAGACCCCTTATTTACTCTTCCTCAAGTGGCGAGGGGGAAAAGCTCAGTGTGTGAACCGGTCCAGCCGGGGATCTAACCACATCGGGGGAGAAGGTGTGGGGAAGCATTTCACGTGCTCTCTGTATTAGCCTTTATTTTGCATTTGAGAACACGGCGTCACAGAGAGCAGGGCTAAATCCTCATGCTCACAGGGAGCGGGGCCGGGGTTGAACCGAGGCCATCCGGACACGGATCGACACCCTCCAACTCCGGCAGGGGCTTTTCTGCAGGAGGGCCTGCAAGCGCTCAGGAGGAGCGAGCGCCCGAGGAGAAGGGGGATTTACTTGGAGAAAGAGCTGTTATCCTGCTCTGAGTGGGGGGTGGAGGGGGTGGGATTGATTCGCCGTCCCATCCCTTTGCCCTTCCTACTCATGTCCCCTGCATGATTTCCAGGGGCTGGCGCTGCACACTTTGGCCCGAGGGTGCCCTCTGGCCGTCCGTGCGCACTGGGACCCTTGCAGCGGGTGAATGAATGGCGAATTGCCACGTAACTACACACCCCATGGCCTCCAACTAGCGACTGTTGCTTTGCAAATACCCCAGCTCCCTCCTCCATGGGTGGAGTAACTCTGGCTCTCTTCTCCACTGGCTCCCAGAATTCTCTGCAGGACTAAGTGTCAACAGCCCATGTGACAGCTTGCAGAATAAGGTGCCCTGTGTCGGCCGCCTTCCCTTCCCTGTCTCACCTCCTCACTAACTGACTGGTGTTTCCCGGGATGAGGATTTCTTGTCCCAGTGGTGGCTTCTGGGCGAACCCCAACTAAGAAAAACCCAAGCCTAGCTGGGGCAGGCATGGGAGGGGTGGTCAGGGGGATGTCCTGGCCGACCCTGGGAGACAGAAAGTCCTGGTACCTGGCCCTGACCCAGGTTGCTGAGACAGAGGGGCTGAGGTCTGGGGCCCCCCCAGAGCAGAAGGTTTCTAACAGCTCACATGGTTTTGCAGGACGAAGCTGCTTGCTTGGACCAGCCTGACCTCTGAGAATCTATCCAGACCAGGGCTGGGGAGTGTTTGTTGGGGGGCTATGCAGGGGTGAGCTGTGGGGGCAGGGCATGCTAAGGCATGTTCGATGGGGTTGTCCCTCAGTCAGGGAACCCTGACACTTGGGAGCAGAGTGGAGAGTCGCAGTTTGCCACCTTGGGGAGGGAGACAGCTGCCTGGGTCAGGGAACTGCAGGAGAGAGGATCCGGAGAAGAAGGAAACCTCCAAAGGACCCAGGAAAACCCGGGAGCTGTGGACTGAATGTTTGTGACTCCCCCAAATTCTTCTGTTGAAATCCTAACCCCCGATGTGATAGTGTTAGGAAGGGGGCCTTTGGGAGCCCTCTTGAATGAGACTGATGTCCTTATAAAAGAGACCCCAGAGAGCTCCTTGCCCTCTCCACCAGGTGAGCACCCAGCAGGTAGACGGCCATCCATGAGCAGAATGGAACTCTTCCAGAACCTGACTGTGCTGGTGCCGGGTCTCCAGCTTCCAGGCTCCCAAATTGTGAGAAGTCGATTTCTGTTGTTTAGACTGCACTCAGTCTACGCTGTTCTGTTACAGCCGCCTGAATGGGCCAAGACACCCAGACAGAAACAGGTTCTTCTCAGAGCTACATGGAGGTAAGGGTGGTAGGTCAAGGTCAATGTACTTGAGGCTGGCAGAACTGTACACTCGGAACTGGTTAAACTGGGAAATTTTGGGTTACGTATATTTTACTCCAGTAAAAAAAAAAAATACATAAAAGAGTCAGCTATACATTGGCTTGGAGCACAGACTGGGAGCCACCCAGACAGGGAACCCCCTTCTTGGCTCGTCCCTTTCTCAACTGCCCACTGCACTGGTCCCCGACGTGGGCTCCTGGAGGCAGGACCCGGGGGATCCCAGAGGACACGCAGAGAGGAACCCAGCCGCTCTCCCACAGGGGCTCCGACCCACAGCAGGAGAAAAGATCTTACAGAAGGAGAGAAAGGGGCTCACTCCAGAATCCCTGAGTTGAGTCTTCAAGTGAGCATGGGCCTGTCTTCCCCAGGAACTAGTAGAAAACTCTCTGGTTTTATGCAAGGGAGGGGGATGTTTACTCCCTCTGCATAGCTTTTCAAAGGAGAAAGAAGTGAAATGATGCTGTGATCCCTCTTCCGGCGATATGCCTGTTCAACAAAGGGTTACATGTTTCAACATTGCTTCGTGCTTATTATGTGTGTGCTCTTTGTTAAACGCTCTTGCTCAAATTGGTTCAGTTAATCCCCGTATGAGGTAAGTACTACGATTAGTCACATTTAAGGTAAGGAGAAGTTATGTAAGTCTGCCAGTGGCCCGTGCAGGAGCTGGGATTGGAGGCCAGGCCGGTCAGATTGTAAAGCCCGGTATTACCCACTGATCCCGATCGCCACCTGATGGTCGAGGTGCGGCGTTCTCATGGGACCAAGACTCCCGAAGGTGCCTGTAGTTTTTAGGGAGGTGCTGTGACTTCCTCGGCTTACATCAGTTGGAGTCTGGGCTGACTTGAGTTTGGAGCCCTGGTGGGACTCGGCATCACATTTGGAGGGTCAAGGGGATGCCGAGGCCAAGGTCCTGGCAGTGGAGGAACGTCAGGTCAGACGACACCTCCACTTACTCATCTGTAAAATGGGGGCAGTAATTCTTATCTTACAGGAGAAGGTGCCCCAAAAGTGCTAACCACGGTGCTTGGCATAATGAAAGGGCTCCATAAATGTCAGTTACAATAATATTTGACTCAGAGCACTGGGAGCCAGGAAGCATTGAATTACGGCTCATATTAACGTGCTTTCAAAACTGTACCAACGATCAACAGAACACATGTTAAATTTTCACAAATATAGCAAAGATGATACTGCTACCAGAAAGGGTTAGCAGTACAGAATGCTCACAACCACTTCTTAGGGCGTCCCAGACACCAGGCTCAGAAAGCGATGCATTATATACGTCGATTCCAGTGATTCCAATGATGTTCTTTCTCCTCCAGTAATTTCATGGTGCTGCTGAGACCTTGCTCAAAAGCCTAGGTCTGAGTTGGTGTAACGTAGAGATGGCTCAGTTTGTTTGCTTCGTCTTGCATCAGAGGCTTCTGAGTGGAGCCTGCTCCCAGGATATGTCTGGAGCAGGGGAGTGTGGTAAAGAGGCATCTAGTGGTTTCCAGGCAGACTGAAAGTAGGAAGAGTCGGTGGCCTGCCTGGGGAGAGTGGGGTCAGCAAGGGAGGCTTTGCCCTTCCTGGAGTCATCTTTATCCAGTGATGCACCATCTGCTGGAAGGAATCGTAAAATCCAGCGACGAAGATGTGAACTCTTCAGACCCTGTTCAAATGGGCCCCTCAAGGCCCTGCCTCCAGGTTGGCAAGGCCCCAGAGCTGCATGACATTCACTGAGCCATCAAAGGTTCTGTTTGCTCAGGAGATAAAGGGCTGGCAAGCTCAACTCTGAAAGCAAAGGGTCCATCTCCTCTCCACGAACGAGTTCCTAAGAATTCCTAAGTAGCAGGCTGTCATATATCAATATTCCTTTTATCAAATAACATACTGAAAACAAGGCCTCCATTAATTTTTAAAAAATATTTAAGCTGATTAGAAAGTTGGTTCTGTATTTGATGAAGTTCTGCAGAAATTGGGCTTGTGATGAATCATTGAACAAAGACACTTTTTTTTTTTTTGGTACAGCAATAAAGCCTCAAATGATTAATTAAGGGCACAACGCCAAAACAAGTGTCTTTGTTTCAAACGCAGTGGACAAGACAGCCTTGGGAAAGTTGATGTCTTAAGTAGACGCCACAACATGTTTTTAATTATGTTCAGGAAGACGAACAAGAATAGGAATCGCCAACTGTTTAGAAAGATAATTTTTTTTCGAAGAAAGATTAGAATTAAAAAAACCAAACAGAGCATTATTGATTTAACACAAATGCCATTTGTCGGGCCTTTTGTAATTTCCTTATTTGTGTCATCATTCTAGAGTTCACACACCCGCCCCCCCCTCGGGTGATCGCGTTTGGCACCCGTTCAGCTCTCGGCAATATGATACCGTAAACACGCAGTGACTGCTCATATTAAAATGTTTTATTTGTCGTAACTGTACAGATGATCGAGTGGTGCACGTCCTAAATTATCCCAATCATTGCCCAGGCTAATCGGAAGAGAGGGAATCAGGGACCGTCTCTGGGAGACGAGCAGGCAGGCCGAGGGTGCAGGGCGAAGCTGTCAGTTGGAAAGGAAACAACAGCAGAAAAGTTTACGCAACATCGGCTCTCGGTTGCGCCACCCCGAGCACAGCCCTCCGCGCCGCTGAAACAGACATCAGCGGCCTGCGTGACGCCCGGCCGGGAAGAGGCGTTTGGAAGCGGCTCAACTTTGGGTTGTATCGGGCAGTCAGATTCCATTTGGATCAAAGTGTCCTATCTCAATATTCGTGGTAATGACAGGTTGAGCTTTAAACGAGGCCAGCTCTTAATTGTAAAATGCTGGAGACAGAAGAGGAGCCTCACGGTTTGGCCCTTTTCCCCTAAACTGTCAGGAAGTGGCCTCCACTCATTTGGAAATCGATGGAAATATTGCCGAGCGGGGGCTGCGGGCTCTGGATTTCAAGAGGTCATTTAGATGGGTCACTCACAGGTACTCGAGGCTCCCGGCCTTCCTTGGCGTCCATCCTGCTAGGTTTCGAGAAATGGTGAATTACTCATTTTGCTAGGAAGTAATGGCTTTATCTTCTACGCGTCCACACGGTTGGAGAAGGGGTTGCGTGCTCAGCATCCAAAAGTAAAGATGTTCTGGAACGTGGTTGCGCCCCTCCGTCTCGAGCACGGCCTCTTTCGGGCTGTGTCACGGTTCGGCTCGGCGCCGTAGAGCGAAAGCAGCCACGGCCGATCTGCAAACAGATGGGTGGGGTTGTTTTCCAGCACAACATTTCCACTGGCTTTTCCACAGGCTGCCAACCCCCGACTTCAACCAAAGTCCTTAGAGGCATGGCAGGAATTCGGCTACTTCCTCCTTTGGGCCTGGCTTGGTGTGAGGTGGGAGAGAAAACACAGAAGACCATGGACAGGAAGGAGCTGTGCAAAGGTGGCTTCTGTTCCTGCTCATTTTCCAGAAGTTTCTATGGCCTGGGCTTAGTAAGAAGGGAGCTTGTAGGGGTGTGCCAATCCACAACCCATTTGCAGGGTGACAGTTGGGTTCAGCACACGTTCCCCTCCCTACCCCCCTGGAGAACGCACTGAATGTTTTGGGGGGAGAAATGTTTTCTCGAACCCCATGGGCTGGGAGTGGGGAGATGTAGCCTCCTGAGGGCCAAATGGCCACTTGGCACCTTTTCAGCAAAGGTCGTGGTTTCACTGAACGTGTTGGGGTGTTTGTGGGAGGAACTGGGGGTGACTGGAGTCACCTGCTTAGTGGAGAGAAGCAGGACTGGAGGCCGGGTCGGGGAGGGGAGGGGACGCCCAGAAGGGATCAAGAAGAAAGCTGAGCTTGGGCCGCAGGCAGAGAAGGAGAAAGGACTCCCTGGAATAGTTTAGAGAAATACGTGAGCAGCTTTATTGGGTGTTGCCCAGTGGCGGGACGTGACCCCACTTCTGTGTTTCCCTGCGAAAATTTTCCAGTGTCCCTGTTACTCGCTAGTGCTTTGGTGGGAAGATGATTCTCTTGAGGAAAAGTGAAGAGGTGCCAAGTTCTGCTTGGGGCTGGCATCAAGTGAAGAGAGAGGCGACATGGTGGGACGAGGAAGATGCGGGAAGAGCTGACATTCTTGAGGCCGCCTCACCCAGGTTCCAGCAACGGTCCCGCCCTCCCTCCACGGCATGGAACCACCGCTTCCTCATTCTCTATCCTTCCCACCTTCACGCCCTTCTTCAGTTTTCTTCAAGATGCCTGTGATCACTTGACGTGCTCTGTAATTATTTGGTTTTGCATTGGTTAGTTTTCTCCCTGACGTCAGGTCCATGAGAGCAAGGGATATTGTCTGCTCCGTTCCCTTCTGCAGCCCCACACCTTAACAATGCCTGGCACATAGGAACTAGGATACATTTGTACCCATGGCGCGAGGTGGGCACCTGCTCGCCCACCTGCCAAACTGTGGGTTCTCTCTACACACCAGCACCTCCGTAACTCAAGCCACCTAAAGACACCGATAGTCTCCTAAACGTCTGTTCGCCTCTACTCCTGCCCCCTCCAAATCCAGGCGCCACACCACAGGCTATCCTTCTCGATATGTAATTCGAATTATGTCACTTCCTAGCTTAAAACCCTCTCATTGCCTCCTGTCACTCTTAGAAAAAAAAATCTATACTTCTTTTCATGGCCCACAGAGCTTCCTAAGTGGGCCCATCTTTCTACTGCCATCTTTGTATTCTTGCTCACTCTGTTCTAGCAACACCCACCTCCTCTTCGTTTTTCCAAAACATCACACTCACTTCCCATTAGGACCTTGACACTTGGCGCTTCTGTTCTCTCCGAGCCTCCCTCGGCTGCCGCCTTCACGTCACTCAGGCCCCAGCTCAAACATCAGGCACCTCCGAGAAGCCTACGGTGACCATCCGGTCTGGAATAACCCAGCTCAGCCCATCACTTTTTATCACATCACCTGGCTCTCTTATCTTCTCCTTTTGGCTCTTCATCACCGGCTGTAATTCTCTTATTTGTTCTGTTGCTTATACTTTATAGTCTCTCCTCCTTTCCCAGGATGGGATGGATGTTGGCACCTTGGCAGCCGTGACCTTGACCATCTTATTTATCACCAAGGCATAGGGTAGTACCTAGCATACTGTAGGTGCTCAATAAATATTTGCTGAATAAATGAGTGGATTGATCTATGTACGCAGAATTTCCTGACAACAAAGGCGTTGCTTTCCTGCCCATCTTCCAGTGCCTAGTTCCACAAATAATATATATTGGTCCCCGCTCATTCCACCTGCATACTTCTTACAGGTCATCGTAGAAGATCACATGCCTGGAAATTACTTGCATTTTCTTGGGTATTACCTTGAGGTTATCAAAAATTCAGTGTGATGTAGCTTTAAGTCTTAAATCCAATGTTTGGGAAGGTTTGGAAGACTGGACAGTGGTCAGAAAATGACCTCTGGGTCCATAGTCTTTATAGAATTATCATAGTTAAGTCTTTTATTTTATTATTATTAATTTATTTATTTTATTATTTTTAAAAAAGATTTTATATATTTATTTGACAGAGAGAGGGACAGCCAGCGAGAGAGGGAACACAAGCAAGGGGAGTGGGAGAGGAAGAAGCAGGCTTCCCAGTGGAGGAGCCCGATATGGGGCTCAATCCTAGGACTCTGGGATCACACCCTGAGCCGAAGGCAGAGGCTTAACGACTGAGCCACCCAGGTGCCCCTAATTAATTTATCTTTTAAGAAGGCTTTTATTTATTTGAGAGAGAGAGAGCAGAGGGAGGGAGAGGGAGACAATCTCAAGCGAACTCTGTGCTGAGTGCAGGGCTCCACCTCTCCACCCCAGGGTCATGATCTGAGCTGAAACCAAGAGTCCGGTGCTTAATTGACAGGGCCACCCAGGCACCCCCATAGTTAAGTCTTTTAAACAAAGGTGGATCCCCTTTTTGGTCCTGCCATCAGCCCCGCCTTTCCCAGACGAATCAAAGTCAATAGCTGTTTTGCGGCTGGAGTTGATTGCAGATTCCAACCCATGGTTGAGTTAACACGTAAAGGGAGGTGCTGGACTTGGGGGTAATTATAGGTATTTCCTTAATAAACCTTATCTGATCCCTTTCCGTTAATAATTGTATGTAATTATATTTACGTTGCATATTATATTGCACATTAATGGAAAGTAGGGCCCTGAGGATTTAAAGAACTTAAGAAGCATTTGATTGGATACCGCCAATCATTACATGTTATCCAAAGTATAACAGGAGAAAGGAATTTGTCAAAAAGGAAACTGGATAGTAGGAGAAACCCAACACTTTCATTAATTGATAATATTTTTATTAGGTTGTTACTTTCGAGTGTCTTTTAGTACTTGCACTTGAATTTAAATGTCTGAAAAGGAATGGGTATTCAGGAAAAGAAAAGTAATTACACCCTGTAATTCTGATTTAATTACAAGGAAATAGATGTAACATGATGTGATAAAAGTTATGATGAGCTCTTTAAATGATATATGTCATTAACATGTTAATTGGCATGAAATCTGAACTCGGAGCCAGAGAAATCTTAGGTGAATATGAGGTCAACTCTATTACAGGCAGTCTTACGATGAAAATTCCATAAAAGCATTTTGAGTTTTATTCTGAAATGTACTTTTTCCCGTTTATATTCAATATGATGAAATTCCAATCCTGCTCTTTAAAAGAAGAACGATAAAAAAGGCCATCCCTAAGATGTCGGGGTGGCTAGCTTAAACTTGTAATTGAGTAGACACGAGGTCTGGACTACGTGAAATGTGTTTTTTTCCTGTGCTCAAAGACCAGGTCATGTTCTAAAAATCCGGTTCTCTCAGCATCTCAGCGTAATGAGGAGATGAAATGCATAAAGATTTTGATTATGAAAAAGGCTGCCATTTCCTCAAATACTCATCCCATGCCCTGTTTATTTTATTTAATTATAATTTGGGGGCTCACGGCTGTGGCTAGGAATCAAACGTGTAAAGAAGGCATCTATTCAGCAGAAGGAAAGAGCCAGAATAGATCAGGGCTACTGCTCTCGGAGGGTGGGATGCCGCGTGGACCCTCGGAGCCTCAGACCTTCAGCTGGAAATGCGCCAGACTCCTGCTTGGCTCTGAGGCTAGGGTAGCTGTTACTGAGACGCTTCGGTATTGAAAATCCCGACGTGTCCTCTCATGCCACAGCCCTCAGCGGTGGACACGTTTCTGTTGGAATAGACACACTGATACTCCTCCGACATCGTGTTCTCACCACATACACACCCAGGCACACTGTGAATGTCAAAACAGACCGTGCACAGGTGCTCCTCAGAGGGACCCTCTCTGTTCCTCATCTCTTGGTGGACATTTACCCTACTTTAATTCAAATTATTTAAAAAGAGTATGGATTCCAGAGCTTCTCTATTTGGTAATTATCCAAACCTTATGAAAGAGAAGCTCAGAGAACTGGCAGAGGGGAGGGCCCTTAGGTAAAGCCGATGTTAGGATTGGAGTTGATACTTGGCAGACTTAGACACAAAGGACAGAGGGTGGTGGGTAGGAGAGGAGGAATCAGATTCTAACTTGAGTCCGACATGCTCATGCATGATTCAGTCTTTTCAGTCACTCAATTGGGGGCAGAAGGGGGTCTTCTAAATGTTTCCCTAATATCCCTGACTCATTCCTGCCCCAGGGCCTTTGCATGTGATCTCCGCTTCCCGCCATGAATATGTTGCTCCCACTTCTCTCACTTTGTTCAGGTCTCAGTTCCAATATCACCCTCTCCAGCATCCTTCTTTGCTCTAAACCAGCACCCCCTTTCCGCATCTTTTACTCTCTAGTTCCTTCTTCTGCTTTGATTTTCTTCATGGATATGATCTCCAGACTGTCTCAGATGTGTATCCATTCAGAGCCTGTCTGTTGCCTCTAGAACGCAGGCTCCATGGGGGCAGGCACTGATCTATCTTATTCATTGCTATATTCCCAAGCTGAGAACTGCGTCAGGCACCCAGAGGTAAACATGCGCCTATCACGTGAACAATGCAGAAACGTGTCCTGGCGCCTCATTCCCCAGCTGCATAACTTCGGGCTGGCTGCTTAACTTACAGGGGCCTCAGTAGCTGCCTTCTTGGTGAAATGGGAATAAGAGTTTGAAGAATTAAATGATTGAATACATGGAAACTTCTGAGTGTGGTGTCTGGTACGTGTCAAGTACTCAGTATATGTTGTTTTAAAAATGAGAGATTTTTTTCTTTAGAAAATCAAGACAAAATCAGCTGGGAACTGTGAGGTGGGTGATGGAGGTCAGGAGAGCCTCCTGCTGTGTTTTGCTCTGTGCTGGAGTGTTCCCTGGCGCTGAAGTTACATAATACATCTGTATATTGGGGAGGGATTGGGATAAACTCGTTTAGTGTGTGTGGACTTCCTCCCTTCACTGAGCCCAGCCGAGAGTTTCATTAAGGTTAGGGAAGCTGTCGAGGGAGAGGCTGTATAGACCGTGATTAAGAAGGTGGACCCAGGAATCAAACAGGTGTCTGCTTCGAAATCCCAGATCTCACTGCCTCCTGGCTTTGTGACTTGGAGTGAGTAACTTCACCTTATGCACTTCCGTTTTTTTCCTCTGTGACATGGGGCTGAAAAGCATATTTTTCCTCATAGGGCTGCAGTGAGTAAATGCAGTTAAATTTAATGCATTAAATGCAGTCACATAAGGAGCGTCCTGAGCAAGGGGCGTGGCACGGAGAAAGTCTCAACACACGCCATCCTCGACGACACCAGGTTCCGCTGTGTCTCCGTGTTGAGACAGCAGAAGGAGTTCAACGAACACTTGGTCTCAGAGGCTTAGCTACAATTAATTGAGCCTGAAAGGCCACAGATAAGAAGAAGCCCTAAATCGATGATAAAAGGGGAAAGGAAAATAAGCAGCGTCTGCATACAGTGAGCTCTCTACACTGCACGGCCACCTGCGCTCAGGACCCTATGGGGGTCTTTGCGGTCACGGCCACCGGGTGAGGTGGACCTCTCCCACGGCTTGAATTGGGCTTTTTCAAAATCAGTGATTTAAGAAACTCAGCAGCCCCCCCTCCCAACTTTCTGATGAGCTTTCCTAGACATACTATCATTTTGATGCCCATTGTACAGATGATAAAACTGATACCCAAGGGGACAAGTGATATCCGGGAGCAAGAGACCCTTGTTTCGCCTTGGTTTTGCCTCCATTTGATCGTGGACACTAGTCTTCCTGGAAATAAAGATGCTGTCGCACTGTGGATTCTGTAATTTTTAGGGTTGGGGCAGGGTTTTCTCCATGTTCTCCCTTTCTCACTGTCTCTGGAGGTTCCTTAGGTAGACCCATGCTGACACTTTTGTGTCGTGATGGTATGACGTGGGGCAAATTGTTTAACTTCCGCCATTTTGGTTTGTTCATCTATCCACTGGGGATCCGTACCTGCCTCTCGTAGGGTCATTGACAGGAAGAGAGCAGGTGGAACAGACGGCACACAGGAAGCGTTGTATACAGGTGAGCTAATATTTTTGTATTATTCCCTTTAAAATTCTTTGTACCTTTCAATTTGTATTTCTGTGATTAACCCAAAGTCATCTGGCACGTTACTGGAACATTTCCTTTCTTAAAGCCCCCTCGACTCTTAACATCTCATGGCCCAACCAATGAAGTCATAATTTGTTTCAATGTTCCTTCCTGTCCCCTCAGCCCAGGACAGAGATTAGCCAATAGGCACATCCAGTTGGCTGTGGTCGTGAATTCATGAATCATGTTGAGATCGTTTGAAGAAACTGGTTACAAGCACTGTCTTGCAGCCCAATCTCAGATTATTGAAAAACAGTTGGAAGGGATGTTTGAATTGGCCACGGCTTTTATTTTTAACTTTTTGAGTTTGCCGATGTCAAACCCAGCCTCATTGTCAAGACAGGAAATGCTGGGGTCCTCTGGAAAATGTCTTCATAATTTCTGCATTATTTATTCAAGATATTTGGCGAGCTCAACTGGGAATGATTTTTCCATTTGGAGATGTGTCACAGAGTGCCCCAGACAGGAAATAAGCTTAAGGAGCTTGACTTGGGAGACCGATCTGGGCTCTTTGAACACACCCAACCCTTTCCTGTACAGAATCTTTTCTGCGGGTGCTGCCATCTGGACCCGCACTTCCTTTGCTCACTCATTACTGTTAATTCCATAGGCCCGGATCCTATCAATTCTTCGAGGTTCATCTAAAAGCCACATTTTCTTTATTCCAGAAACTGCTTCTTGAATTCAATATATTTATATTGTGCTTGACACTTTTTTGAAGTGCCTTTGCAGATATTATTGAATTAACCTGGTTGAGTGTTATCTGTCTGTATTCTTGGTAGCATTTCACCATCTGTCTCGTGTGGCTGAGCTCTCCCTCCCCATAGGGGTATTTGAAGCTTCTCTCCCTTCCCTGTATGTTAGAGAGAACTTTCTCCACCAGCACGGCTCTTAGGCCTTGCTGTTTCTATTAGGAAATGAGGGAGAAGAGTATTCTAAGGAGCCAGTGCTGTCTTTTGAAAAAAAAAAAATCTAATTTAATTTTATTTAAATTTAATTGATTAACATATAGCATATTA
Source organism: Ursus maritimus (assembly GCF_017311325.1). Lineage (NCBI taxonomy): Eukaryota > Metazoa > Chordata > Mammalia > Carnivora > Ursidae > Ursus > Ursus maritimus. The sequence continues at coordinate 39,492,973 of NW_024424675.1, read as the reverse complement.
TTAGTTTCAGAGGTAGAGTTTGGGATTCATCAGTTGTATATAACATCCTGTGCTCATCATATCACATGCCCTCCTTAATGCCTATCACCCAGTTACCCCATCCCCCCACCCATCTCCCCTCCAGCAACCCTCAGTTTGTTCCCTAGAGTTAAGAGTCTCTTATGGTTTGTCTCCCTCTCTGATTTTGTCTTATTTCATTTTTCTCTCCCTTCCCCTATGATCCTCTGTTTTATTTCTTAAATTTCACATACGAGTAGAGGGACAATCGACCAAACCAAAAGGCAACCTACAGAATGGGAGAGGATATTTGCAAATGTCTTATCAGATAAAGGGTTAGTATCCAAAATCCATAAAGAACTCATCAAACTCAATACCCCAAAAAACAAATAATCCAGTCAAGAAATGAGCAGAAGACATGAACAGACATTTCTCCAAAGAAGACATCCAGATGGCCAACAGACACATGAAAAAATGCTGCACATCAGCCGGCATCAGGGAAATACAGATCAAAACCACAATGAGATCCTACCTCACACCGGTCAGAACGGCTACAATGAACAAGTCAGAAAACCACAGATGTTGGTGAGGATGTGGAGAAAGGGGAACCCTCTTACACTGCTGGTGGAGCCAGTGCTGTCTTAGTTCATTTACGATCACAGAGCAGGTAAGTCACACAAGGAAAGACAATAAGCTGTGGGTGGGAAGGGGCGAGCAGCAACAGGGCTAAGGGTGGCTGGTTTGAAGGGGACTTGGGAGATTTTTGGAGAGAGCTGTTGGGGACAGCTGGTATTTCAGGAGGAATGGAGCTTTCGAGGAAGGGGATGGGTGACTTTTCATTTTTAATGAACAGGTACCCTACCCCCTTTGGCGTTTTGCGAGAGGCTGCAGTAAAGATTTATATTTTTTTACGAATATCTTCTCTGATGGATGAGCACTTCTCCTGAGTGTAACACTCGTGTCAGAACTGGGCTGATCTTAACGGGCTGAGGTTTGTACTGGAATTTACGTATATATCTCTGTATTCCTTCAACGTGCACACACTCTAGGAAGTTCCCCAAATGCAGGCCTTTGGGTGGCACTTCTATTCCTGTTACCTATGAGACCTTGCTCCACGTTGATTTCTTCAGCAAAAAACAAAACAAAACAAAACCAAAACCAAAACAAAACAAAATGCTTATTTGTCCATGTTTTGGAGACAAATCAGTCCAGGCTCCCGATTGCCTTGTGGCTGGTCTGTCTGATTGGCATTCTCAGGCTAGTCATTTGGGAAGACCCGGAGCGTACAGCAGACAGGGTGCAATGAGCTCAGAGGCTGTGTGTTTGCATTTCAGCTGTACCTCCAACAGCTATGCACCCTGGTCAAGTTATTTAATCTCTTTGTGCCTCCTCCATTTCCCAACACAAAATTGTGTTTCCCCTAGATCAGTAAAAGCAAGCAAGCAAGCAAGCAATATGCTTCACTCTTCCTAGCCTGATGGAGTCATGGAATATAAGGGTCAGAGGCGATGCCAGGAAATGAGCTGGTCCCAAGATGGCAAATACCTTTTGTTTGCTGTAGACTTTCATCGCGGGCAGCATCCGCTTAGAGTGGTCCTCTCCAGCTGGAGTCCTGGTCCCCTCCCACTGGGGGACATCTGGCAATGCCTGGAGACATTTTTGGCTGTCACAACAGGGAGGGGGCAGGGTGAGCTACTGGCATCGAGAAGGTAGAGGCCACTGCTGCTTCTAGACATCCTATCACACACAGAGCAGCCTTCCACAACAGAGTTACCCACCCACAGTGCCGACAGCGACAATGTGTTCTGAAGGAGCCAAAGGCCGTGTCTTCCTTGAAACGCAGTGGGAAAGAACTCCAGGATTGATTAGTGATGTCTGCCTCAGAAACAAAGGGCAGGAGTTCGAGAGCACGTGTGTTTGTCTTTGCTGTACAAAGCCAAAAATTTGTTTTACAGAGGAGGAGATCAAAGTCCAGGTAGCTTTTTAAGGCATGTGGCAAGCAAGCGGGAAAGCTCAGGCTATAATCAATTGCTTTTTTTTTTTTTTAAAGATTTTATTTTTAAGTAATCTCTATACCCAACGTGGGGCTCAAACTTACAACCCTGTGATCAAGACTCGCATGCTCTACTGACAGAGCCAGTCGGGCCCCCCACAGTCGATTGCTTTTTGACCGAAACTACATTCTTCAAGAGCAGGAACTGGATCAGTCCAGCTCACTAGCATATCTGCAGCATCTAGAACAGTGCCTGCCCATGGTAGACATTCAACAAATATTTGTTGAATTCATGCATCGAAGTTTTTGGCAAGCACAGCTGTAACTTTACTAACTCCAAGCCTGTTTTCTTAAGTTATATAACACCTATTTTCAGCTTTAATAGTGCATGTAAATATAATAAAACTACCAATGTGAAAACACTTGAACAATTATCATTTCCTTTGAGAGGGTTGCTTGCTCCCTGCCTCTTTTTACACCCAACATCACCTGGGAATATCTGTTCATGGAAATCTAGGTTCTGTTCCGAGACCCTTACCTAGAGACTACCTTCTACACACATTGACCTATAAAGGATGGGACACAGTCCTTGTTGAAGGAACACTAACCCTGTAAAACACAGGACATCTTCTGGGGCAGGACCAGCTACTGGGAAGAGCCCAGGCTATTCAGTGACTTGATTTTGTTATTTTCCTGCTGCCTCTCTGATTCATCTGGAGGAGAACCGTCACTCAGCATTTCCGTGTTACCTTTTGCAAATGAGACCAAACGACCCCTCGCTACCCTCTTTCACTTGGATGGGTGAGAGATGCAAATTATGGAAGCAGCTGGTATCTTTTAAAAGATTTAATGTATTTTTTAAAAGATTTTGGATTTAAAATATTTATAGACTCACAGTAAGTTGCAGAAACAGTAGAATTTCAGGGCCCCTTCCCCCACAGTCCCCCAGGGGTGACATTAATCTAATCCAACTTTCGTACGATATCAAAGCCAGGATACGGACCCTGGTATTACACTGTTAGCCAGGCTATAGACCTTGTTTCATAGTGTGTGTGTCTGTGTGTGTGTAGCTCTGTGCAGCTGGATCCGCTGTAGATTTATGTAACCACTACAGTCAAGGTGGAAACCTGCTTGGAACAAAGAACGATGATATTATCAGCTACCATTTGTTGGGTACTTACTATGTTACAAGCACTCTGCTGGGCACTTTGCATACATCGCATTAGTTAATCTTCACAACAACCTGGCAAGTCCGATGCTATATGCATTTTACAAAGAAGTAAACTGCGGCTCAGAGTGCTTAAGTAACCTTGCAAGGGTGAGCTGCCCAGCCTGTGAAAGAGCAAAGCTAAATCAGTTGGACGCTAGCACTTGTCCTTTTTAAATAACTCCATGCTGCGATTAATTTTAAGAAAAATCACCCCATAATCTCACCATTCAGAGATAAGCCATACTTAACAATTGAGTATATTTCCTTTGAGTCATTTTCTATGAATATGCAGATGGAAGCTTCATTGGGATCAAACTGTATGCACAACTTCTATCTCACTTTTTCTTGACTTAACATCACATCTCTATGTCATTAAAACGCTTTGGAATGATCGCTTTAAAGGCTGCCCAATATTCCGTTGTTCCGTGATGGAATAAGGTTTCTCTGATGCCCTGTTTTTGGCCAATAAAATTGTCAAATTTTTCTTATTATAAGTATTGCCATAGTGAACATCTTTGTACAGAAACTTGTACGTGAAGAGCCAAAGATATTCTTAGGACTAGATTCTGAGATGTGAAATTACTGAGTCAAAACATAAGAATAGTTTTATGATTCTTAATAGTATTGCTTAAATATTCAGAGGCAATGTCTTTAAAATATGGTACTAGCTGCTCTTGGTTAGGGGCTGGTGAATTATAGCCTCCGGGGTAAATCTGGCTCTGCTGCCTTATTTGTAAATAAAGTTTTATTAGAACACAGCATAGTCCCTTGGAAACAACTACGCTCATTTGTTTGCATATGGTCTGTAGCTGCTTTTGTGCTATGTCAGAGCTGAGTAATTGCAAAAGAAAGGGTATGGGGGGGCAAACTGAAAATATTTACAATGTAACCTTTCATAGAAAAAGTTTGCTGACCTCTGCTCTAGATGAAGGCTATGGATGAGAGATAGTAATGGCCGATGTTTGGTCAGAGCAATTATACCAAGCATAGCCTCATGTTGTGGACACCTGTCAGAGAAGAGGCTGTTATGATGCACGCTGGAGCCTGTGGGTAGCAGCTCTCAGATTTCTTGCTCTCCTAGGGGAGAGGCACACAGTTGATGTTTAATAAGTGCCTTTTGTTTGCTGTCATAGGAGTTGCGGCTGCTAAGCATGGGGTTGACAACAAATACGGTCACATCCGGTCCTTCCTTCCTTCTCCTGGCCGTGTGGCTCTTGGAATTGTCCTGGGTAGATAACTTCCTTTTCACACCACTGGTGCATATAGAAAAGCAGCTCTATTATTTAAATTCTCCAAGATCAAGGATGTAAAATGAAGGCTGCCCCTGGCCCCACAAGACGTCCAAATAAATCTCACAGCTTCCAAATGTGACTATGTCACCCTGGGATTAATACCAAGTAATCCAGTGCCAACATCAAGACAGTGAAAATAAGCATTTACTCTCCCGGAAAATCATTTTATACTGATTACAAGTTGTAGCCTGTCACTAGGATGTGAATTGAAAATGTGCACATTTGCAAGGTTAATATTTCTCTCTAAAGTCACTCTCTCCCCTGCCTCCCACCCCCCACCCCGGCCCAGCTCACAAGGAAACGGGAATTCCAAATAAATATTTGTCCTGAGACATCCCTATTCCAAGATACAAAGTTTAAACCAGCTTTTCATTTACCTCCAAGATAGCAGAACAGCAGGGACACAAGCAGCAATGGTCTAGGAGAGATGGGTCTAGGGCAGGCTTTTTCAACCTCAGTTCTAGGACATTTCAGGCCAGGTAATTTTTTGTCGTGGGGGTCCGTCCAGTGCAGTGTTGGGTATTAGTAACATTCCTGATCTCTTCCCAGCTCCCTCCGCCCCACTGGAAAAGCACAGGTCTAGAAATCTTGAAACAAGAGGGTAGGAAACCTAATAATATCCAAACAGCAGAGCATGGGCATCTGCCTACCTTTCTAGCTTCATTTCTTCACTACTTTCCTTCCAGTCTTTGAACCCAGAACATGCATATTCTGTCACCTCCTGGTGTTTGCTTGTCCTGGCCACTCTGCCTGGAATTTTCTCTCCTCATTCGTCCATTATGGAAAGTCACCTCCTCAATGAAGCCTTCCATGACTACCCCTCCTCCAGGCCTAATGTGGAGTGAGACACCATTTCCTCTGGGTTTTCACCAGCCTTTTGGTAGGCAGTAGAGACCCTACCACGTAGGATTTGGGCTCCAAGTCAGTGCTTAAAGCAAAGACTGCACAGAACAAAATCACCCTTGGAAAATCCCTTAAATCCCCCTTCGATACAGTATGAATGGCTTTGTAGAGTCAACTCTCCTTTTTAGTCATTTTTAGGCTGGCTCGTGTTGAAGAAGTTTTGAGTTACGCTAAAGGAACGAATCCGACGGAACTCTATGCAGGTGTCTGGGCTTTCACACATTTACACCTTCAGAAAATGTCCGATAACAAATGGGGAAAAGGTCAAGCATTCTAGTCTGTTCTTGCTGGCTTGCAGGGTTCACGTCATTTTGTTTTACTATTGAACCCCTTTCCTCTTCATATCGGTGAATAATTTGCCATTGGAAGACTTAAATCAGATAACGCGTGTTTAAGTACCAAGTACAGTAGCTGGTGTTGAGTACGCAGGTGCACAGAGAGGCTTTCTGAATTTCAACGGAAATCTACAGTGTTCTTTGAAAGTGGCAGGCAAGAGCTTGGCCGCGGGCTTCCTGTATTTCTCAACTGGCATTTTCTCTTGTGACCACAACCCTCCGGCTCTTGACCGTTGGCCTCAGGGCCCACGGAGTGCCCGTGCCATCACAGCGGGCTTGTTTATGATTTGTTTGTGTATTTCGGTGTGGGTTTCCCATTGGACTATGAGCTCCTCGAGGACAGAGGCCCCGACTCATTTACTTTTGTATCCCAAAGCCTGCTACGGAGCCAATGTTCAGGAATTTCCATTAAAGGAAGGCATAAAAAAAATATGAGTTTGGATTAAGGACATCTTCAGCATCTCTTACTGCCAATTCAAAAACCCTCCCCTATGGAATAGAAGCATCGTAAATGCGGTATCTTACGGGATCTGTGTATTCTATCACAAGCATATAACATAATTTTTCCACCCATAGGAGGTGCTCAACAGATATTTGGTGTGTTGTTACTGAGTCTTTAAGATGTTTCAAAAATACAACAGAGCTGCTCAAGGGATTGGCGTGAAGGGCGTTTTCTCAGTCGTTTTGGCAGACGTGGGTAACTCTGACCCTACTCTTCGTGATCTCTTAACGCACCCTTAGCTGTTCACCATGCGTTTGCCAAATCTATCGGCATGGAGGCGAGGAGCAATGATGAAGCTTTTGATTCCAAAGTGGAGCCCGAGCGGCAGGTTGGTTTCTTCCCAAATGGAGAACCGAGAATACCAGAAGTCTGGACATCCCCCAACCCTGACTTGATTTACCCCTGCTGGCTTTTGTCTACAGTGCAGAAGGACCCTGGCATTTTCTATGACTGCTCTTCCATCCTGTCTACACAGGTGCCCGACTCTGTCCTTGAACGGCGTCCAAGGAAGGGAGTCCAAAGGCAGAAACCCTCTCTGAGGAATATCTCCCCATAGAATCAGGGGAAAAGAAAACCCACCTTAACATGATCCTCAGGCTGGGCCCGGGAGGGCCGAGGGAGACCTCAGGCAGGAACCAACGCCCTCCCCGTATCGCTCCCTCTAGGACGGCACCGCTCTTCAGACAGCTGTTGTCTGCGTTTTGTGCGGCGGAGGCATGGGGCGCTTGTGACAGAAAGTGAGGTCCCGTGGAGCCAGACAGTGTCGCAATTTGCATCGGGCCCCTAATGAACATTCAAGCGAAAGTGATCGCTCCCCACTTCTAAAGCTCCTCTCCGTATGGGCGAGTGTGTGAAGTCGGAAGCCAAGGAGGAGGAAGTGACAGCCATCTTTCCAGACCTCTGAAATCCGGATGACATCAGAAAGGGTTATTTAATTCTGAGGTACACCAACCGGCTATTCACACAGAGGGAGGAAGAAAAGAATTTATATCCCTTTCATATATAAAAGGAAACAGATGTGATTTTCTTTACAAAAGAGCATTTCGTTAAAAAAAAAAAAAGGCGAGGCGAGGCAGAGTTAACATAACCATTATTCTCCATCTCAGGAAAAGCAAATCCTGTTTGCCTGTCATTATATAAGGTAGCAAAATCCTTTCATCCAGTGATTAGTTGTAAACATTCCGCAGCCTTCTGGGAGCAGGCCTCTGTTTCCCATCTTACACTGAAGCCATTTTCTTAGACTAATGTTTTATACACACAGCTCAGATACAATGCAAACTCCCGGTACCCCAAAGGCAACGGGGCATTCGTTTATACTAAATCAGAAGTGTCACCCTTGGCAACCTGCAGCAGTGAAACATTTATTCAGCCTTGCATTCCTGGCACTTAGAATTATTTCTTTCATGCCTGATAGCCAAATTACAATATGGCAGGTTTCCCTGGAGCTGTAGGATCATTAGTGCCAGCTCACAACATACTTTCAACTGATATGGCATTTCATGTACAGCTGCCAATCAAAAAATGGGATATGCAAATGAGGACGGGAGCCTTGGTGTACAATTCCTGTACCGTGAGCTCCTCACAGATTTCCTTAATGACTAGCAGTCATTCTGCTGAGTGGAAGAAGTGGAAAGAACACAGAGGAAAATTCCCCCAGGAAGCTGGTTGCAAGAGCCAGAAGTTTTTACATTTGATTTCCATATTTATTCTCTTTCTTCCCCCCTCTGTGTGTTTCTAAACAGTGGGCCTAAAAATACTCGAGCAAGGCTTGTTATATAAATACAGAGCCTTGTCACTGCAGTCGGGATGCTCAGGCCGTCCTGAGACACTGGCCGTGGGCTCCATCGAAATGTGGGATGGCGAGGGACGCCTGGGTGGCTCAGTCATTGAGTGTCTGCCTTAGGCTCAGGTCATGATCCCAGGGTCCTGGGATCGAGCCCCGCATCGGGGTCCCTGCTTGGCGGGAAGCCTGCTTCTCCCTCTCCTACTCCTCCTGCTTGTGTTCCCTCTCTTGCTGCCTCTCTGTTAAATAAATAAATAAAATCTTAAAAAAAAAAAAAAGAAAAGAAATGTGGGACGGTGGGCGCAGGCTGGCGTAGGGGCTGGGGGTGGGCAGCGGGTGAGCTGGGGTCGGAAGGTGAAGGCGAGGCTGACTGTGTGCCCCAGTTCTCACTGGGGGCAGGGCGGGGTGGGGATGGCACCATGGTGTCTGGGGTGAGCTGGCCCCCTCGTCTGCCCCTGCTGGTCTAGCCCCCTCTCCTGCTCTACTCACTAGATTCTCGCCTCCAGAGCCTTCTTTGTGGACCCTCAGAAGTTCCAAGCTCCTCCCTGCCTCCAGCAGGCATGGGGCTTTGCTCCTCCTGGTATCACCCCTCCCACCCCGCCGGTGTCTGAGGAGCTGGTAAATCAAACTGATTGGAATGAATGAGTGGAGCTCCCTGCAGACCAGTTACTGCCTAACTGAGTAGAACTCCGTCTGGGGGCCCTGGATTAAAACTCAAGGTCCACCAGTGACCTTAAAAACATCTCCGTGGTGGCAGGCGGGTAAGAAAAATATTCGGGACAAACTGTGAGAGAGCCTTGTCATGCTCCACGAATGGAGAACGGTGTCCCCATTCCCCCCACCACTGCCGAGCCCCACGCTCGTCCGTCACTGTGGATGGCTGCAATCTGCTTCTGCACACCGAGGAGGACAGGAATGGTCCTTAGCAGTTTATCACCATCATTCGCTGGCCTTTTCTTCTCGTGGGGGTGAAGATACCTCCTTTGCCAGTGTGAGTGAGATGCTTGCTTCTGAGTTTTCCTCTGTTCTTTATTTCTGAGAAGCTGACCTATCACAAGGCAGTAATACGATGTTCCGAAGTGATAAAAATCCCTTTCAAGGAAGGTTTATCACCTTTCTGCTTTTTGTTTCCATTTTATTCTTACTATCCATGGGATACTTTTCCTGTGCTACGAGATCGAAATTGATTCCTTTATATAAGAAAACATAATGTCATTGAACTGTGGTTTTAGATGTGTCCTCTGTTTATGCCTAAAAAAGCTGATTGGAAGATGCTAAGACATGCGGGTACCACGTGGCCCGTCACTGCTTTATCTTTTCTGGTCAAGGAGTATTTATTTACACTTAGAACTGGGTCAAACAGCCATGGCCATCATTTTATAAAATTGAGCCCAAGTCCAGAGAGGTCAAGCTCCTTGCTGAAGCCACACAGCTGGGAAGTGATAAGGTGGGGACTAGTTGTCAGGATCGCAGTCGGCAACCCCAGCACACGCTTGACAGGTGCCGCTAGGGCAGAATTTCCGGAGTGTCACAAAAGTGAGGCTGGAAAACAAGACGATAATGGAATGTACGATGCCCTCCTGGCCAAAAAAGAAAATAGTAAAAAAAAATGCTGTATTCTAATCTTAATTTGATTTAAATAAATATGTCTGTGCATGGCTGGAAGCGAAGGGCTTTATTTATGAAGCAGTTTTGGGGACGGCACGTTTGCTTGCCTTCTTTCTGGGGTTTCCAGCCCCAGTCAAATCTCCCGCCTGCGGTAATGAATGTCTTCCTTCCTCCCTCTTCTGTTCCTTCCTGCTATTTGTCTCTAGGCAAGACCAGCTCACAGCTCCCAACTGTGTGCTCCCCACATAAATTTCCCTGTATTTCTGGAGGAAATTCCTCCATCTCATAGCTCCTCAGGGAATCTGCTTGGCTCTCACACCTCCCTTTGGCCAAGGTCATGGGGGCCTTCCCAGGGGCACCATTCTGACTGGTTTAGGATTTCCAAAATAGCGAGAGGGTGAAATGCAGATTCTCAGGTGGAATTCCCATGTCATCCAGAAGAGTGTTCTGGGAACACTCCAAATTGCACAAGTCAGCTCTGGCTTCTTTAGGAAGCTAAGCTTTTTGGTTACCTCCTGAAATTACATGAAGGGAACAGCTGATCATTTATCATGGTAAACTTCCAGAATCAAAATAACTAGTAAGCTTAAATAAACCGGGTATTTTAGGAGGAAATGGAAATAGTACATGTTTTTCGTAACGGTCAAATAGTTGTAAAATGAAAGTCATAGATTTATGCACCCCTCAAAACTCCTAGGGTATGCCCCGGGATTAGGGACTGTATTGAAGCTGATTGCAGACTACCAATAAAAGCGATATATAGGCTTTTTGGTATGCAAAGAATTTTCATACATAATGTCTCAAAAGCCCTGTAAAGTAGGGGCTAGTATCCCATTTTACAGGTAAAGAAACTGAGGCCAAGCGAGGAGCAGCGATTTGCCCAAGGTCATAGAATTAGGAGACGGAGAAGTCCTGTCTTGAATGCAAGCTGTAAGACTTTGTCCTTCCCTTCAACCTTCCCTGTAGGTCATCTGTCTGGTTCCTGGAGTTTCATGTTTGGTGGTCACATGTGTCGTTACTATTCATCTTGTGCGACTGTATGTCCCAGCCTCTGTCGGCTTGAGTGATAGAAGCCAGACAGGAAATTGCAGGCTCCAGGGACCACGGGGTGCCTGAGAAAGGCCATCGGGGCTCCAGAGGAGCAATTTGAATATCATCATCCTGAACCTTCTATTTCTTGTCTCATCTGACTTCCCCTTACAGCTGTTCTGTGCTCCCGCAGCCCCCTGCACCCATCCGCCCCTCAGCACCCCATGCTGTGTTGGCTCACTTGGTGGCATAACACTGGGGCAATTTGTTGATTTCTTTTTTTCTTTGACTGTTCTCCATTCAGGTGGGGGATAGTCACAAAGGAGCCCAAGGGTCTGGCATAAGCAGTAGAATTGATAAAATGCTTTCTGAGCCAGGCTTTACCTTCATTGATCCTTCACCCCGGCACCAGAGGTGGTAAGAAACGTCAGGATTTGGTGAGAGGAAGGAGTCTCGGGAAAGAGGAGACAAAGACGCTGGGGTGGATCTCTGAGGAAGGGTCCTGGAGTTGGGGTTAGGTCTAGGGGGGAATGAAAAAATTCACCTAGGTGAACTTGAAGGTCCAAAGGAGTGTCATCCCCTGCAGCACTGGGCTAGCCCTCAGAGCTCCATTATCCACCACGGTGGGAGCCAGCCCTGCCTTGATTTTCATGGCCTCAGAGAAGTTTTTGGAAACAACCAACATCTCCCTTGTCCCCATGAAAAGTCAACATTTCCCTTGTTTCTAGGAAGGGCACAGAGTTCAGCTGAGAAGAAATTGCTGGCTGACCTATGTCACTCCTAAGGTACCAAAGCATTGTTCCTTTGTGCAAATGGCTGCCCAGTGGACGCGGACAGCTAAGTGAGCGATGGGGATGAAGAGAGTGTCTAGAATATGATGGTTCTAACCAGGAAATCCAAGATGGATGGAGAGGACGTAGTGTGGTACTGGTATCCTTAAAGATTTGCAATCTATCCTTCAGATAATCAAGGGTCTACTACGTACAAATTCTCTCTAAAGAAGAATCAGGAGGCATCCACATGCACTGTGGACCCACTTCACGCTTGGTATTTTATACCAATTGTCTACATTCTCTGATTTAGTCATCAGAGGTTGGAACCATTCTCTTCATGTTATAGGCGATACAACCAAGGCTTAGCGGGCACATGAGTCACACGGAATCACATAGCGACTGAACACTGGAATCTGGATTAGAGCCACTAACTCAAGGTTCCACACAGGGCGGGCTTGAATGATAGCCTGAATTCTTAGTTCTAGTTATATAATAATTATATAATAATCTAATAGTCATTATTATTAAAAAGTAGAGATGTACGCAACTGCCACTCTCTTGAACCATCACACAAATAATCCCTCTGAAATAGGAGACTTTGCCTACTTGTTCACTTAAATGCTGGCAATGAAGGTTATTTTTCGACAATCTCATAATCAAACCGATTGATTAGATAATCCACCTGGATAATCCAAACTTGGAAGGTGAATTTTGCATCCTTGGTCTGTACCCCTCCCATTACTAATTTTGTCTTCATTGGGTTCTCTTACACGAAGGATGCGGACTCCCTCGTTTGCATTGTGTGTTAGAAATGGCCCCAGCTCTGCCGTACAACAGTGTTCGCAACCCTTGGTCATTTGGGAAACAACCTTCATGAATTTACCATGTCTGAACGTTATCCCCATGTTCAGTCATTTCCCAAATAGACTTTGCAGAAAAATCAACACACTAAAAAAAAAACAAAAAAAACAAAAAAACAAAACAAAACCCAAAAAACTGCACCTCATTCTAAGCAACAATTCATAATATCATGAATGTGTTTAATTGTTTAATTACAAATGCTAAGTCTCCCCTCCCGTCTCCCCAACAATATTAGCTAAAATCGCCTCTTTTGCCGATGGTAGGATGTAGGATGAGACCCACACTTTGGAAACACTGGACAAAAGGACCATAGTTTTTGATAGACCTTTCATTAACACACACACACACACACACACACACACACACTTTATCAGCCTTCAGGTTGGGCTTCTCTTGAAGTCAGTGACAGTGATGTTGAAATGACCCGAATTACTTTCACTAGGTAAACAGACACAGATTGTGTTTTCTGTTCTGGGAACTGGTTTCTCAAAACTAGTTTTCGGCAGGTCCAAACTCTGGGCTACACCGTCCCTTTCCAAGTCCTTTTCCAGTGCTTTGCTACATTTATGGGACCTTGGCGATTTTTCTGCTTTGGCTTATGATCTTGCATGAGGCAAGATCTGTGGCAAGGTCTGTGGCAAGATCATAAAGCGTCTGGAAGGAAGAGGATTTTCATCACAGATGTCTCTGATAATCATTAACCAGCAAGCTCCTTGGAAGAAAGCCATTTTTTCCCATAGACTCTTGGGGTTGTTTTGACTTTTCCCCCATAGTGTCAAAGGTGTCCCTTAGAAACTTTCCCATTTGATTTAATTGCTATTTAATTCCTAAAACATTGCTTCAATTAGACATCCTGATTTATGACACCATTGGGCTTCTCTTGGCAAAGACATCCCAAGGGACTGTCCACTTCTAATTGACTGATTTTAAACAAGCTCATCCCTTCCGCTCTGCGAACTTCTGTGTTCAGGAGCAACTGAAATACTATATCCTGAGTTTGTGTCAGATCACTTTCCACGACTCAAAATTAACCCAATAATTTGAATGACAACTTAATTAATTTACTCGCTCGTTCTATGTTTACCGAGGGCCTTTTATGTAGCAAACACTCTGCCAGGTGAGAGATTAAAAAAAAACAAAACAAATAAACAGAAAAATCACACGGTGGCTGTCTTCACGGAGGGGTCGGTCCAGTGTTGGGATAGCCAGGGTGGGAGGGGAAACGCTGAATCCAGTGTTTCCCAAGAAAGAATCATTTGTTTCCTCTGTTTGCAACCCCCCCACCCCCATTCTTGGTCATGTCTAATATTATTTTTCTTTAGTAATTGTATTTAACCAGCTCACTTTTTAAAAATGTAAATACCTTCTTAGCTTCTCCTTAGCAGCATCTGTGAAGTAATAGGTTCCACGTGGCAGCTCTCTTTTTGACATATATATTAAAATAAATTTCATAATCAACAAACGGACAGTTCAAATAAAAAGTATTCATGAATCATACTACCTTAAGTCTCACTTATTGCCAGGGGTGTACCTTTTACATTTTGGAAAACACCGATTTAATTTTCAAATGCGTTAATTGAACCCCTGTCAGGAAAGAAGGACTCTCCAGGGGTTTAACTCGGTGATGAATGTTCAATCTATACCGAAACAGGAAGAAGGTCTGTTGGGACTCAAAGGTGCAAATTCCATATGAATTTGAAGAAACTCTTTTCCTGGCCTCCAGCTCAAGGGGTGGGAGATTCTGGGTGAAATTTTCCTTGGTTATGATTTCATTTTTGTTCTTTGCATTAAGTCCTGTTGTTGTTGTTGTTGTTGTTGTTGTTGTTTTTAATTTTAGAGGTAGAGCATGTGTGCAAGAGTGGGGGGAGGGGCAGAGGGAGAGAGAGAATCTCAAGCAGACTCCCCTCTGAGCTCAGAACCCAATGCGGGGCTCGATCTCATGATCCTGAGATCATGAACTGAGCTGAAATCAAGAGTCGGATGCTTAACCCATGGAGCCATTCAGGTCCCGTTATTTTTATCTTTTAAACAGCATCACATAGTGGAAGCTGGAGTTTCTTTCACTGTAGGATATTTTTGTCCTCACAGTTCCCCCAGCACACATGGAGAATATTTATCATCGAGGCAGTCGTGTATTCCAAGAGTGGGCAATGGCTCATGGCCAGGAGCTTGTTTTTACAAATAAAGTTTTATTGGAATGCAAACACTCCACTCATTTATGTATTGTCTTTGGCTGTAATGACAGAGTTGAGTAATTGGAACAGAGCCTGTAAGGCCTGCAGAGCCTAAAACATGTATCTATCTAGCCCTTTACAGAACAAGTTTGCTGGCCTCTGATAATCCCTGGAGTCAGGACAAGCAAGGAAGAGCCAAGGAGTGGTCTTGCTCCCAAGTTACTGAGAGAGCTCTGATTTGTTTGGGAACTTTTAGAGAGTCACAGGAGGATGTAGGACTTCCCAATATGCTAAGAGTCCATAAGAAGAAAATAAAATTACCGTATGAGGCACTCAAGGCAAATAAATATCTTTGAACTGAGCTGAAGGTTCCCTCAGTATCCCTCACAGATACAGTCCTTCTCTACCTCCTCACATGGGATGTCTTGCTGATGTGAAGAGAGCAAGGGTAGTGCTCTTGTAAGGGGCTATAAAACGTTGCCGTCTGAGAAGGCCTTGACTCACACAAGCCTTGATCAAATGTATACTTTTAAGCTAGAGCTGTGATGCATCCTCATAGGTTTCCACGAAGCCAAGCATATCCAATCGCCAATAGAGTCCACCATGATTCTGTGAGGCATGCTGACTCAGAGCATCTCTGGGAGAATGAAGACAGTCACAGTTCTCTGTTATCCCTTCCATTGGAAGGAGACTACTTCCAATCTTTTTGAATCTGTCCTAGGCCTGTGACTCACTTTGACCAATAGAATGCGACAGAAGTGACTTCCAAGCTTGGTCAAAAGAAACCTTGCAACTTCTGTGGGTCTCTTGGAACCCTGGCTCTGGGAAAGTCAGTGCTGTGTGAGAAGTCCGATGATCCTGACACACTTCCACGTTGTGAACAAGCTAAACTAGCCATACTGGGAGGCTGTGCAGAGAGAGAGGGAGAGAGACAGAAACACAGAGAGAGAGATGCCCAGCTAGCACCCAGTGACTCCAACCTTCCCAGCAGAGGGGCCAGATGTGAGCGGAGAAATCCCTCTTGGATGGTCAACCCAGTAAAGCCTTCAGGTCACTATAGCCCCTGTTGTTACCCGACTGCCACTGTAGGAGACACCCCAAATGAGAACCACCATGTGAATCAGGTCAACTTCCAGAACCATGAGAGATAACAATAAATGAATTTTTTAAGCCACTAAGTTTTGGGGAGGTTTGTTCCATCACAGCAGAAAACTAGAAGAGCACCCCCCTGTTATCCCGAGATCCTGAAGAGTCAGGAGAGATGGCAGGATCTGCTACCAGTGACTAGTTATTCTAAACCCCAGTCTCTGCTCATCGGTCCAGCCCGATGCAACACCACTCTTCCTACTGCTTACTACCAGGAGGACCCGCCCATCTTGGTTTGCCAGGACTTTGCCAGTTTTAGCACTGAAAATCCCACATCCTGGGAAACCCTGCGGTCTGTAGCAAACCAGTCCATTCCCCAAATCATTGTGCACTAGGATTTTTTTCTCTTCTTCAAACCCATCCGGTTCCTTCAAGCCTGGGAGCCTTAGTACATGTCGGTGCCCCTTCCTCCCTTGGCTAACTTCTCCCCAAACTTCATTTTCTCAGGGTAGCTTTCTCTATTGGCCAAGACTAGGTGATGCGGGTGTTGTGGACTCTTGTTAACCTGGACTTCTACAACACTTTGAACTTCTTAAGGACACCAAACCCGATTGCCCATTATTTACATATTACATATTTATTGGACAAACAGCTCACCTGCTAGATGGTGAGATTCAAGCCTATGAGGCTTGTGTTTGTTCTTCTTGCTGTTATCCTAACAATATTTGGGGTAGGAGGCACTCAGTAAACAGAAGAATAAATAAACAAATAAGGGCAAGCTGGCAAAGCGCTATGGTACCCAGAATCACAGCTTTTGTCTCACATTGAGAGAGAAGGGTAAAGGTTCCGAACTTTTCAAACCCTGTTGCTCATGAGGAGATGACTTGACCCTGGTCCCGTGGCTGGGGCGGAAAACGTGATTTCCAGGAAGCCCAAGTGCATTTCCCAAAAGTTCCAACATGGCGAATGGTGATCTACACGGACTCGTGTCCCATCTGATGGTCTTGATGCCATTGGAAGGGAAAACCTGCAGGTCTCCTGAGATGGGGAAACCAGCGGATTTTCTGGTCCAATGTGTGGCTCCAGCCATTGCTCGCCCGTGTGCTACATCTTACTTCCCTTCCTCAGTAGGTTAAAAAGAGACGGAAATGCTGTGATGACTAATGGGAGGTCATGGAAAGATTTATTGGACAATTATCAATGTTGTTCCTCACTCAACTTTCCTTTAGTAAGTCATTATTTCATTTGGGGAGAAAGTACCACTCATATCACCCCTCAGATTCTGTCATTTTATCTCCTTGCTTTAGGCTAGTTTGTCGCCTTGAGTTGTGGAAGTATATAGTGCGCAGATCAGAAGAACTTCCCACGAACTGAATTTGAGTTTTATACTCTTGTCACTTTCAGGCATGCAGATAAGACTTGATATAATTCTGTGTTTTCAAACTGAACTTGTGTGTGGGCCACCTTCATAATTTTTGCCATGTTCTAGAAGATATTTCACTGTGATTCTCTTAATACTTAAAAAAATAGACTAGTTTTTTTTTTTTTATGACTCTCACCCATAAGTCATGATCCATGTGATTATGGGTTTGATGGGCTGGTGTGTGTGTGTGTGCGTGTGTGTGTGTGCACACGTGTATACATAATTCTCAGTGAAATGAATGCCTGAAAATTATAATTTAAAAATATGCCCATCAAAGCCATCATTTCATGAGTTATGACTTGGGATGAAGCTATGTTACAAAGTAGGGTTTTTCAACTTAAAATAATCCTGCTAGTATGGGTAATGCATCTACCACGCTTTGGGAACCAGTGATAAACCCCAAGTGATCTGTTCCTTTTAATAGCAAGCCAACTTGGAATTGCTACTATAAAGGTGACCTGTGGTCCAGGAAGAATCCTGCCCAGGTTCCCCATGAACTCCACCCAGATCCTGGTTCCAGTAGCCTGGTAGCTCTGACTTTATAGAAACCTCATCCGTAGAATCTTAGAGATATCCTTGACCTATTGCTTTCTGTTAGATTACACCATTGGCCAAAACATCAGCAAATCCTGTTGGCTCAAACCTAAAATATGTCCTGAATCCCCCTAATTCTCATGACTTCCACCTTACTTATAACATCATCTCTGCATTGACCACCTAACTGGTTTCCCCATTTCCACTGGACTGAAAACCCAAAAAGAAGAAAGCCATTTTTAGTCAGTTATTATGTACTGGATGCAAGTACACTCTCATTAGGGAAATAAGAAGAAATGCAATTTAAATATTTAAAACACTTGGAACACAAATGATGGAATAAAAAAGACCAAAATGATTGGCTGGCCTCATAATAACATCTCAGGTCAAAACCAGAGAGCTTCTTTTAAAATTCCACTGAACATATTTTCTTCATAATTTGTCATCCCTCTTGGACATAGCATCCAGGGTGATTTTAAATTGATATGATATAAGAATAAATACCAAACCAGTCACAGAAGTCAGCAAATGTTCAAAATTATAGAAAACCATAGAAATGGGCTCTAATTGCATCATTATCTAATCTTACTTTTGAATACCATTGCCAAGAATGGACTCACTCATCTTATGTCATTTTCTTTTCTTGTGAACTTTTCCATTTTCTCACAAGAACAAGACATCCATATTTTAGGGTTTGCTGTATTTTGTCGTGCAAAGCAGTAAAAAGACTCATCAGAAATGTGACGGAAAAGAAACTCGTAAAGAATTGTAGTTAGAAGAGGCCATAAAGGAATATGACTGGAAAAGGCATGGAGCACTTTTCTTAAAGTTCTCTATTCACTGAGACAAAGAAACTGAAAACAGAGTTTGGTTTTCCTCCCCTGAGTATGCGATATCATGGTTCTTGGAGGTGGTTTTTCAGAGGAGTCTGCTGGAGCTTCAAGTCTAGAAGTGAGGAGGTATCAAGTTAAAACATTCCAGAGGAAATAAAAGCCCCCCACCCGAAATAGTTTACCACTAATGACATTTTCAAGTTGATGCTGGAGATGAAATTGGTGTGGGTGTTGGGAAGTGGTTGTGTGCTTAGTAGGAAAGTAACTGGGAGGAAGGATAAGCAATGATTCTCAAGGACAAGTTCATCACAAAGTCAGGCAGATGGGAGGGATCTTATCGGTAACAGAATCTGTACTGGGTTGAATAGACTTGCCCCTAAATTCATGACCATGAGATTAAGGTGGGTGTCAATTATGTCTCGAATCCCACTATTTCTCATGACTTCATCCCTGCTTTACATCATCATCATCTCTCTTTGGGTGGACCACATTGTCCTCTTAACTGGCTTCCCCATTTTCACTGAACTGAGAGCCAAGAAGAAGCAAGTCATTGGCTGGCGGCCTTATAAGAAGAGGAGAGGACATAGAGACACATAAAACCGAATTGAGTGATCTAGCTACATAAGCCCAGGAACACCGAGGATTGTCAGAAGGCACCAGAAATTTAGGGAGAGGCAAGGAAGGATCCTTCCCTAGAGCTAAGTTGTGTGTTCCCGCTGACACCTTGATCTCAGACTTCTAGCCTCCGGGACAGGGAGAGAATAAATTCTGTTATCTTATACCATCCCCTGTGTGGTACTTTATATGGCAATCCCAGGAAATGGTCCAACGCTGTTCTGAAAAAGAGTGTGCCTGACTTGACCCAAGTCTGAGGGCCAGGACAAGCCATCTGGAAACCTGTACCAACTCTCTTCCATTTATCGTTTGCTTCCTAGTGAGATGGACGTCCTAAACTTCGGTGAGCAGGTTTTAATCATTTCAGGGCTCCCAGATTTCTAGGACAGAATCTTCATCCTAAAGAACTCGTCATAGAGGCCATCCAGCTGTAGTGGGTTGAATCGAAGCCCCTAAAAGATAGGATCAAGTCCTAACCAGTGGTACCTGTGAGTGTGATCTTATTTGGAAATAGGGTTTTGGCAGATGTCATCAATTTCAGATGAGGTCACACTAGATGAGTATGGGCCCGACATCCTACGACAGATCTTTATGAGAAGAGGAGAAGACACAGGCGTATGGAGAAGAAGGCCAGGCAAAGAGGAGACAGAGGTTGGAGTGAGGTAGCTATAAGCCAAGGGAACCCAAGGAATGCTGGAAGCTGGAAGAGGCAAAGAAGAATCTTCCCCTGGAGCCTTCAGAGGGAGCACGGGCCTGTCAACACCTTGATTTCGAACTTCTGGCCTCCAAAACTTGGGAGAGAATAGTTTCTGCTGTTTTAAGCCACTCAGTTTGTGGTAATTCATTATGGCAGCCCTCGGGAAAGAATACACCATTTTGTAGCCGAACCCAGCCCACCCATGTGTTTTGTAGGCTACACAGTGATGTTGTTTTCATTGAAATCGTTGCTAATGTTTACAAACAGAGAGATTGCCCATAAAAGCCACGATTTCTGTTTTTTTTTTTTCTTGAAAAGTCCAAAGAGGTGACGGTAACCTCGGAACTTCATTCCTGGGTGGTGACTATGGAGCTGATTGGAGCTGCCCCTGTGTAAGGAAGCCACAGGGTCCGGTTCTGGCGTCCTGGCCCTCCTCGAGGCCAGGTCTGCTTGGCCTGTTGACTCTACCCTACCTGTGCTCTCTTTGTCCTGTGTGCCTTCATGGACTCAGACTTCCTTTAAACTGCTCTCCCCATTTTAGAGGCTCAAAAAGTGAAACCCAGAAATAGAATTTCCCTGAGTGGCGTCACCCCGTGTGTCTGCGACAGAGGAGGCCCGGGGTGCCCACGCTTCCTACCACACCGTGCCTCTTCTGCCTACAGAATGCCACAAGATGTTTCCAAGAGCAGACATCCCAGACTCCTAGATTTCACAGACCAGCTTCAACAAATTTCAAGGAATTGACAAAGAGTTCCCAACACTTTATTTTGCCAAGAATGTTAAAAAAAAAAAGAACACTGCCATTACCATCTTTTCATTAAAAAAAGGTGATTCTATCACCAACGAAGCAGGAAACACTCAAGCTCAGAGTAAAAATAAAAATTGTGTTGGCTCAGACAGGCTTTCATGATGTTCTCTCCAACCTCACCCCCTTCAGCTCCATTCCTCTCCACACTCACCTGCCATGTGCACCGGCCTCCTTGCCCCTCTTTGAACACATGAGGCCATTCCTGCCCCAGGGACTTTGCATTTCCTGCATTCTTTTGCCAGAACACCTTCCCCAGATATTTCTGTGGCTTGCTTCCCCAGTTCACTTAAACGGCTACTAAAAGGTCACCTTCTCAGCCCGGACTCTCCTCACTCATCTCGATGCTCCTACATGTGCTTTTCTGTGGCACTTGTCACTACCTGCATAGTCCGAATTTATCGATTGATTATTTCTCCGTGTTCTAATAAGAACAAAGTACAAGGATTCCATGTTCGTCAATGTTTAGAATAGTGCCTGGCACATGGAAGACCCCTAGTAAATTTTACTGAATTGGATTAAATGATAAAGTACAGTACACTATACGGGGTAGATTTCACTTATTGAAAAACCCCAACATCATCTTGATGTCCTCTTATTTTGCTCATGAGGGGTGGAAATGTTATCCTATATTGTTATCAGTTTATGGATTGACTCATAGATCACATCATGGTGATGAAAAGTATCATAGAGTCCAAACTCTATGGGTATTTTGGTTTGTTTTAGTAGCAATCATCGTGTGTAAAGATCTCGTAACTTTTGACAACTCAGCCTCCTCTTAAAGAACCCCCACCTCCAACTAAAAACACACACACATAAAAAAATAATAACCAGACATACAAGCTACTGTAATATCCCATCATTCCAGGGTATGGGGGAAACAAGTGCTTGAGTCCAGATTGTGAAACTGATGCCATGCCACGTATAAACAAGTGTGTGGAAATTACTGTATAGCATCTGTGTTCACTGTTGTCTAATAACTGAAGTTCATGAAACTATAAAAATAAATTTGTCTTCACTTCTATCATTTGTTAGTCAAGGAGAGGAAGAAGGAGGAAGAGGAGGAGGAGGAAAAGAAGAAGAAGAAGAAGGAGAAGGAGATGGAGAAAAAGAAGGAGATGGAGAAGAAGAAGAAGGAGGAGGAGGAGGAGAAGAAGATGAAAAGAAGAAGGGAAGGAGGGTGGGGAGGAAGGGGGGGAAGAAGAGGGAGAGGAGAAGGGAGGAAGCGAAATTTTGTTCTGCAATGTTACTCGAAGCAAGGCTAACCATCCTAGGATCTTCATGAAAGTGAGTGTACAGTAAAGCCAGTCCAGTTTGGACTAAGTAGAAGAAAGTTCCTGCAGAATTCTCAATTGTTTGGTATTGGAAAGCGAGGCACTATGGAGTACTAGTCAAGAACTATAGAGACCTATCCAGGTTGGATTCTGGTGTCTACACTTGAAGCTATAAATCCTGGTAAGACGTGTGGCCCAGGCCCTCCCTTCATCTGTGCAGCTGGGCTGATGGTAGCAGCACCTCATGGAATTGTTGCCAGGATTGAATGAGACGATACATTCAAATTGCCTGGCACAGGGTGTAAGAAGTGGATATGGATATCTATGGTTATTATTATTTGAAAGGACATGTGGTTCTGCTGCTTTTCACGGATGTGCAATAACATAAGCTGTTGACCAAAGGGGAAAAATAGGGACCACAGTATGGTCTACCAGCCTCCCCCTAGTAATAACCCCAATAGCCACACCTCGTATGAAATGGGTCCTTCTTACTTGCCGCGCCCTTGACATAGCTTCTCTCGTTGAACACCTACAACTGTCTAGGAAGGAAAGCCTATTGCCACCTGCATTTGGGAGGAGTAAGTGGACTGGCAGAGGCTGAGTCATTTTCCACAAAGTAGCATGAGGCGGAGCTGGAATTCAGCACTGAAATATTTATTACCACGTTCGGAATCAACCTAGGGGTTCGCCCAGCAAAAAGAGGCAAAAAGTATTTTCAAGGATTGTGTTTTTAAATAGGTTAAATATCCTCCCCACTACCTATTTTCATGACAGATAGGCAGACAGACGGACAGAAAGACAGTGATGAATCTCAGCTCTGCAGAAGAACTCTCAGTGAAACTGTGGGCTGCACGCTTGGCTGGCCAGACGCCCGGCTCTCACAAAGGAGTCCGAGAGACTCTGCCTGCACCGGGCACAGCAAACCCGTCGCCCCTTGTGACTGACACCACAATGACACTCCGGGATGGTGGACTGAGAAACTCTGCTCCGGGCGAGGTGGGCTACAGGCACTCAGATTCTTTTAATGTGGAGAAGGGGCAGCGCTGTTCCTTCAGCAGGTTTAAGCACTGAGCCCTCTCTTGCCGCTGGGGAACTGGGTTGTGGCTGATTCTGGCTTTGGGCCTAAAGAATCAAGATTTGGAATTGGGAAAGAATGAAAGAACAAAGAGGAAGCAAGGCTTTCCTGTGTGTGTGTGTATATGTGTGTGTGTGTGTGTATATGTGTGTGTGTGTGTGTGTGTGTGTGTGTGTGTGTGTGTGTGGTGGAGACAGCAGGAAATCTGTTTTGGGGGGAAAAAAAGGTTTGAGTTGCTGAAGAAAGAAGTGAGCTCCTAAAGGGGGAGTTCCCAGAGATCTGAGCCGGAGGGTCTTTTCTAGAAGAGAGGCCAGTTTGTGCGTGGGGGCCGTTAGGCACGTGGCTTTGACTAAGGACAGCTGTGGAGCACACTGGCCGAAAACCCAGAGGCCATGTGGCAGCGGAGACCCTGCATATTCACATCATCGACCATTGCTTGTCACCTGCGGTGGACCATCACACCTTCCCTTTGTCCGAATCCAGCATCGAGCAGGTCACCACTTGGCTGACGCAGCCCACACGGGTGCCCTAGGACGTCTCTCAGTTCCCACTTGACTCACTCTATATAGAAATCCCCACTTGCAAAGCCCCAGACACTGTGACCTCCCAAAAGGGGGTGGAGTGGAGACCTAGGGAGGTGGTAGTGTGGAGACCTGGTGTGTGTGTTTTAGGAGTGCGAACCAGCTAGAGACCACTCCTCAACCTGGGAGAGCCGTCAACATAGCCCTGCCACGTGGGCCCGCCACGTGCCAGGAACCTATGGTCAAGAGCCAACTGGGCACTTAGGAGAATGCTTTAGAACCAGAAAACAGGCCAATCATTTTTGCTCAGCCATCACTCTTCATGACAAGAGCTCCCTTGATTCTCACGCCTTGGCTTCTTCAGGAGCCAGAGAAATACATAAACACGCAAGGACAAAGATTCTCTTGACTAGCGGAGAGTTAGGACATCTTCAGTAATGGGCAAACTAATTATCCTGCCTGTTTCAAGGATGGTTTCTGCACACTTGCATCATTGCTCTTGGCCGCTCTGCCTCTTGGCACGCAGGGCCAGCAGCCCGGAGAGCGGCCGTTAGCACCTCTGTGCTTTACAAGGAGCATCTCTTTCCTAAAACCTGAGCCGTTCCAGCCCACGGCAGGGTGACGGAGGACTTGGCCATTGCTGTCAAAGAGGAGTCATTAGAAGCAATCAGGCCTTGGCCCAAATTGCGGCTTGGAGGAAAGCGGGTCGTAAAGCTGGAAGTTCCGCTGGAGTTGGCAATCGCACCCTCTAAATGTCGGCCCAGCTCTGCCAAGGCGGGAGCTCCTGGGAGCCAACATGGCTTTCCTATTTGGGGCTTTCCCACTGGGATCTCCAGCATCATGCCATTCCGAAGTGTTGGAAGAAAGAAAAAACTCAGGTCCTTCCCAGTCAATTACTGACTTTGCAAGGAGATGCCTCCAGCGCTCTGGGTATATTGAGAAGAAGAGAAAGTGATAATGCTCGCTTATGATTCGATTTCCCCTCTGCCTCTCCTTCCCCTGTTCCATCCTGCAGACGAGGAACAATGGCCATGGAGAGAATGGGGCCGATGTAAAAGGCCCCCAGTCTGACTTCCAGGCTTTTGTTTGAAACCTACTCCAAGGAAAGGAAAGTCTGAACACCCTAAAGATGCCAAAAACTTTGTGCTGCTTGCTGGCAACCCTCTGGGGAGAGGACAAAGCTCTAGGTTTCCCTTGGAAAAGCAGAAGATCTGGCAGCTCCGGGCTTTGGCATCTGATACAGCGACATTCGCTGCCACTGAGTTGAAGCAGTGTGGGGGGTACCCTTTCCGTGGTGCCCACCACGCTTCAACGAGCCAAACCCTGGACGTTAAGGCTGAGCGTCTACTGCCATTTATCACTCTTGAGCAAGGTCTTCGCTGACCCTCACCTCTAGCCCTCCTTTTTCTCCCCTGCATTATTTTTTCCTATAGGATGATTATCATTTCACACAGTCCATATGGTCCGTATTTGTTTCAGGCAGCCTCTCCCAACTTGACAAGGGAAATGACTTTGTCTGCTTTGTTCACTGCCGTATGCCCAGTGCCTGGCGTATTACAGATGTTCAATAAATATTCGCTTAACGGAAGGATAAATGGTCTCTAAACCCAACAGAAGATGTTTCCATCTGCATGACTTCTCACGCACCTGGACAGTTTTGCTCATTCGTGTTACCTGCTCTATTTCTATGGGACGGACGTCGCAACCTCTGGAGGCCAGAGGCTGGGTTATGGGGCTGGATTCTTCAATGTTGGAGAAACATCTGTGCCTCAGGATTGGCCCAGAATAAGGGACAGTCTTTGTCATGGAAGAGCCCCCTGTGGAAGGATAGTCAACGCTCCAAAGATACACTCCTTGGCATTGCACGCTACTCCAAACTTTGACAAAGCCGGGAGCAGGGGCTCTCAGTGTTATCGCACTCATCGTTCCATTTCCAAAGAAACAGTTTGGAACAGCCTGTCTTTGGTTGGGTTCTCCAGAAGTTTATCCTGAGACAAAGACATGAGATGAAGTAGTGTATATAAGGAGATGATTCCAGAAGCGCTGTTAGGGGAAAGGGATCATGAAATAGGGAAGGATGAGAGGTCAATTCAGGATGCAGGATAGAGCAATTTACACCATGACAGCCGTGGCTCACCGAGCTGGGGGCCTCTGGGAGATGTGCAGAACACGCCTCAGAGTTATCTCACTTGAGGGGTGCATTATCTGCCACCTTGCCATGTGCCATTGGTCAAGAGCCAATTCAAGGTCAAGGGAAATTCCCTGGGGCCAAGAATGGCAGGTGATGGCAGAGGACATCTTTCTATGCGTGGGGATGAGTGCTCTGGGATTGGGGGGACACGGATAGAGTCTACTAAACACTCCCTTTAGAAACCTAAAATTCTGTATTTGCAAACATAATTTTTTAAAGGACAAATGAGAAGAAAATATTTATAATAAAATATGTATGTCAACATTTAAGTACTTGAGATTGACACACCTGAACACATGAGAAGGCAGTAAGATGCTTGGCCTTATACACAGAAACACTGAACTCGGCAGCCACAGATACAGGTCGAGACCCGTGTGTTGTATCAAAGACTTGAATGCCATTCATGGTATTGACTTTACAACATGATTTTCTGATAGGCTGAACAAGTCTTGGTATGGTTAGAACAAAGTACAGCCCTCCCTCAATTTATATGGCATTCACATTCTTATAAAATACAGTGTGTTAAAACCGTGTAAGAATACTTTGAGTGCATATGTCCAATGGACTTAGGGTCTAGGCTCAGAGAGTTATATGCTTGTGCTTTATCTATACGTATGTCTAGTGGGTGTTCAAAAGTTGGGATCCCAGACAATCCTTCATGGTGTGGGACTGTCTCATGCTCTGCAGAACACTTGTCATCTCTAGATTCTGACCACCAAAGGCCAGTGTCACCTCCCAATCTTTGTGACAACCAACTCCCCAAAAGAATTTTCTGGAAAGCTCACTACAGGCAGTATCATTCCCATTTATGAACTGCTGATTTAAAGAAGGAGTGGAGGGGAACCTCCCAGAATGACTGAGACATAATTTCCTATTAACCGAAATAGGTGGGAATTTGAAATAAAAACTAAGCTGAGTTAAAGGAAAGAGAGTTAGTTTTGCAGGTACCTCCGACTTTTGTGGCCAGGTTCACACTCACTGTGAAAGTGGAGAGAAATGCTGGAGAAGCCTCAGCTTATGATCCACGGTGTTGTATTTTTTTTTTTTTTTTCTGGAGGAACTATCATTTATCACCAGGGCAATACCTGCCTATTATGTTGCAAGGCTTGGGAAGATGCTAAAAAATATCATTTCTCTCGAAGAACAGCATCTTGCAAAAGTGTCATTCTTTCTTGACCCAGCATCTAAATTCAAAGATCCTGGGCAAATGATAGAGGAGTTTGCTCATCATCGGGGTGTGTGCACCAGTGCAGAAGAATCTGACAGGCTTTTGGGTGTGTTCTCTATTTACTAACCCTTCAGCAGTGACAGTGTGGGAAGGGCCAGTGAGCACAGTCATGCTGGGCAAATCCTGGGGGGTGGGTGAGGTTGGGGGGTGCAGTGACAATATGGGGAATCCAGTGCATGTGGATTCTCTATGCTTCATTGGTTCAAAAGCAAAGCCTGTACTAGCCCTCTAGGGTAAGACAAGAGGCTTGAGGGAGCCTCCTTGTACAAAAGACCGTAATAGCTAAAGTGAAAGGGGGATTGACTATGGACATGGGTCGGGAATACAAGTTTTTTTTTTTTTTTTTTTTTAATGTGACAGAGAGATAGCCAGCGAGAGAGGGAACACAGCAGGGGGAGTGGGAGAGGAAGAAGCAGGCTCCCAGCGGAGGAGCCTGATGTGGGACTCGATCCCGGAATGCCAGGATCACGCCCTGAGCCGAAGGCAGACGCTTAACGACTGCGCTACCCAGGCGCCCCGGGAATACAAGTTTTTAACATAAATTTTATCATGGTACAACAGTTAGGAGGGCTGGCTTTGGAGCCACACCTGCTGAGGTTTGATACCCTATGTCCATCGTTTGCAAGTGCTGGGTCTTGAATAAGATACTTACTCTCTAGCACCTCAGTTTCCCCATCTGAAAAATGGGGATAATGCTAAATATTGAACTTTGTAGGAATTAAGTAAGGTCATGTACATCAAAGCTGAACGAGTGCCTAGCACGTTGTAAGAGTTGGCAAAATGCTGGTATTATTATTACAATCAGGACAAAAAAATCACAACCTTTTGGGACAATGAAATATCACTTGTTTGGCATGCTAGAAAGAAAACAGATTGTACTTACTATAAGCTCGGTGAATTCAGGACAATATCTTTTCTACTTCTAAAAGTACTTTAGGAGCCTGCCCTGTGCTCGATGCAGAGTAAAGCTCAAGAAATGTTTCTGGGCTTCAGTTGACGAAGGTAGAAAATTTGGGGCAGGAAACACACAGTAGGCTGACCAGATAACTACATTCCACCAATTCTAGCCTTTGTAAGTTAAATCTTAGGACATAAAAGGAGGTGATACGTGTGTAACAAGCAGTGTACAAGATTAGGGATAAAATAAGGTACAGCCTTACACTAAGTGATTTTGTTATTATATTGTGTTTAAAACATATTATATATATTTATGCTATATTTACGAAATATATCCTTTCTGCCTCACTTTGAAATGTTGGTTTTTCACTAAGATGCTTCTGTGTTACAGAGAAGCTCAGCAAGGGCGACATGAGCATGGATGCCAGCCCCCTGAACTTAAAGTTGTACCTCCCTCCTGGTACCAAAGTCAATGTAGGAGTTGAGTGGCCGCCATATTTATGAATCTTTTCCTTAGTGTCAGAGCCTGAGACGCTTTATAACGATGTCTTAAAGATAAGTTTGTTATGTTCAGAGACTTGCCAGTAAATTGGTAGAGCTGACACAGGCTTGAGTCCTGGCTTTGCCACCCACCCAAAGTGGGACCTTGGACTGACCCCTTGTCATTATGAGCATGGCACCCTTATCATGTGACATGGCTTCTGTCTCCCTTTCTGACTTTATCCCCGGTACCTCTCCCGCCGCCCATCTTTCAGTTCCATCCCCAGGGCTTTTCTTTCTATCTCTCAAATGTATCAGGCATATGGCTCAGAACCATTGTGTTTGTCTGCTCCCCTGCTCAGACCTTCCCCTGTAGGGCAAAGAAAGATTATAATAATCCCATGCTAGCATGGTTCTGTCTTTTTTGCCAAATTAGTGTTGGTGTGAAGCCCCTGCTGTTGGACGGTGCTTTATGAAAGCACTTTAATTTTCAGAGATTTTGGACTTCCGAATTATGGCCAAGGGATTGTGGTCCTGTATGGTTTTCCCCATTCTACAGATAGGAAAAGGAGGCACAGACAGGATAAATAACTTGACTCATCACACAGTGAGAAGAGCCAGCTGTGACCCCCTTTAGCCTAACTCCAGCCGCTGTGGGCTGCCTCTTGATGAATGAAGGTCTCCGATGTTGTTTCTTTATCTACCAAGCAGGATTGTAACTCCTACTTCCAGAAATAATTGGGACAATCAAATGAACGAATACATACAAAACACCTGGTACCATCGGCCGTCGATAAACATTAGCTCTGCGTATTGGCTAAGACAGCAACCAGCGGGAAAATATTAGAGAGGGAGCATTTTTAGCCAGGAAAAAAGCACGCCAGGGTGGAAAGATGAGTTCGTGTAGCTCTTAGTTAGACATATGTTCACAATAGATATTTGGGTTTTGGTTTTTAAAATAAAACACAACATCCAAAGCAGTCATCTCATAAGGAAAGGAAGGAGGATTTTGTTGCTTGGTTTATCTGCCAGCTGAGGGAAGTTTTATTTTTGCTTCATCAAGTGGCAAAGGACCATTAAAAATAATGGATGAATGGTTTCTACAGTTTATTTCTCCAAGTAAGTCTAATTTACCGTTTTATTTAATGCACAAATGGGTGGATTTTCCCATGAAGGAGCTGGGAATGAAAAAAAAAAAAAATAGAACTTTTTTCCCACCGGGTTTCAGTTGCTAGGATTTTCTTCCAGTTTACTCAGGCTCAGTGGCTGCATGGAAACAGTCCATGCTGGCTTTGTCTTCTCTTCTCTCTCTCTGTCTTCCTTTCCCTTCCTCCATCCCTCCCTTCCCTCCTTCCTTCCTTCTTTCCTCCCTCCCTCCCTCTCTCGTTTCTTTCTTTCTTTCTCTCTTTCTTTCTTTCTTTCTTTCTTTCTTTCTTTCTTTCTTTCTTTCTTTCTTTCTCCTTTCCTTCTTTCTTTCATAAAGAGAAGAAAACTGGTAAATTAAAAGGATATTAAGTGGCAAAAGAGAAACCGTTGCTTTTGTCTCAAGAAATAGTCTTGGTGCCCCAGGTAGATTTTTGCCCTCAGAAGAAACATGAGTTTGTGTTGGTAAATGTGAAAATGAAACCAAACCAACTCCCTCTAATTCTTTCCAGGAATGGTTTTCCACTTTGGAAAATCCATCCTGGGTTTAAAGTAGAATTAATATTTTGTTTTCAGAAAAGTATCTTCTCTCGTCTCTGTATTCTGTGCTAGCGGCCTATGTCCTAATATCTTCCATTTGTATGCAATTGCTCACTCTAAGAGTAAACAGAGTCGGGAGGTCCCCATGTGGGGTCGCCCTGGGAGAGCCCCGGGAGACACAGAGAGCGAGTGTCTGATAGCTCAGAGAGCCGGGGACCTCATGCTTTGCACGGCTAGGCGTGCGGAGACATCAGCGCCTCGACAGGGAAGAACAAGAAACTATTTCACTATAAATCCAGAGGCCTATTTTCACTCCTATTATTCTTAAAGTGGATAATTCTCTTTTCATGGGTATGTAATGGTTTTCTGAGCACAAACAACTTCCAGGAAATTTTGCACCAGGAGATAAAAATTTTATCATTTGCCTTCAGCAGCTTAGAAATTAATTGGGGGTTATTTTAAATGGAATTGCAGACGTACCTCTGAAATCCAGTTTTTCCTAGTTATAAATAAGCCCAGGCTCTAAGATGATAGTAATAACTAATTATTGAATAAATTAATTAGAATATTAAAACTAGCAATTAACATTATTTATTATGGAATACACATATTCATATTTATTATTATGAATATATTCTGGGTATAGAATATTTTTCGATGTAATAATGATTCTTGAAAAGTACCCGTATAATCCAAGCTGGCCTCTGAAACAGAGAAATTGAGTTCAGGCAACCTGGTGAAAAACGTTAAACTGAATTCATTAGTATAAATTCAGAAGTACTGCTTTTGCTTTTTTTTGTTTTTTGGGGGGATTTTAAAAACTCTACTGATAGAGATAAAGACAGAATTTTAGGTGCCCTTCAGGAAAAAAAAAACACACCAAAGAAAATCTTCGGCTTTTAATTCTCCTTTTCCACTTATTTTCACTCATTCATAATAATAATAGTAATAATACTTAATAAAATAATAATTATTATTTCTGTTTCCTGGAAAGAATGTTGCTAATGCTAAGACTATTGATAAATACAGGATAACAGGAAACTGAATAAGAACAAAGTTCACTCCATCATCTAACTATTTTCCATCATCAGAATGGGTGGTCACTGGTAAATCAATAAGTTGTATTCCTTTCGGATTCATGGATCCCTTTGAGTATCTGATGGAAGCTGGGAGTTCTCTCTCCCAAAATGGACCTGCATGAGAAATTTCACGTTTGACTTTAAGGTTTGGCCTTCCTCCCTGACCAGCCCATCCATGATCTTCAGTGGGTTAATGACTCCTTCTCTAGCAAAAACTCTAGAGAGTAGAAGTGCTGGCTACATAATTTGTGGGGTCCTGTGCAAACTGAAACCCAGAGGCCTCTTGTTCAAAAGTCTTTAAGCATTTCTTTCTTTCTCTTTTTTTTTTTTTAAGGTTGATGAGTTCTTTTTTTTTTTAAGATCTTATTTATTTATTTGTCAGAGACAGAGAGAGAGAGAGAGTGCACAAGCAGGAGGAGCAGCAGGCAGAGGGAGCAGCAGACTCCCTGCTGAGCAGGGAACCTGATATGGGATGCGATCCCAGGACCCTGGGATCATGACCTGAGCTGAAGGCAGAAGCTTAACCCACTGAGCCACCCAGGTGCCCTCATTAAGCATTTCAAGACGGTGATGGCAGAGCACTCAACCAAGTGTGGGATCCTTGCAAGCAGGGGGCCATGTGTAACTGCTCAGGATGTATGTCCATCTATACTTTCAAGTGCAGGACACTGGTTAAGATTTCAGGCTCTGCTGTGGGATGTACTAACCCCAATCATAGCTCTCCTTGAGATTTCTTCAGCAGGTTACTGACCTCAGCGTTATTGTGAAGGATAAAGAAATTAGTAATGTGAAATCCCTAGAACAGTAAGGACACAGTATTGGTTGTTACTCTTTTTAAATTAGAATGTTGCCAATTATAAATCACAGCATGTCACTCCCTTGGTTCAAATCTCTCAAAGGCCCATAGCACGTGGGATACCCTCCTCCATGTCAGGCTTGAGCATCCTGCATAACCTGATTGCTGCCTGCCTCCCCGATCTCTTCTCTCAAAACTTCTGCTTTTGCTCAACCTACTCAAGCCATCCTTGCCTTCCACCAGTTCATTACACATGCCAAGTCCTCTTTCATCTCAGGGTCTTTGCATAGACTCTCCCGGCCTGCAATGTTCTCTCCTGCCCCAGCCAATCTCTCTAGGCATATACCCTCATGTCAGCTTCAATGTCACCTCCTCAGAAAGGCCTCTCTTCTTTGTGTCCACCTTTTCTTCTTTTTGTTTCATTAACAACTTTATTGAGATATGATTTATATACCATAAAAGTTTCATATCATAAAATTCATGCATAGCTGGGACACGGGGCCTCATCCCTATCTTAATCTCCATCAGCAACTTACTTACACCGCCAGGTACCACAGGATGCTGGCTATGCAACACAGCTTTGGCGCAAATCTTCGAGTCTCTCTTCCAAACGAATTCACCCACCAACCATAAGCCCCTCCATTACTGACATTCCCAGTATGATGGGAATGAATGGTGAGATGATAGATGATTTCTAGTTTTCTTCTATTTTGATTTCCTTTGTTTTCTATTTCTTCCTAAAGAAATATATATTACTTTGATTTTTTCTAAGTAATACAAATGAGTTATTGAGAAGTAACAGTAAATCTTTAGAGGGTCAAGTAGAGAAATTAGGCAACCATATGAACAGAGGGGGTGGCAACAGGAAAAGATGCCATTTACTGGACATGGTATAGACTGTTGCCCACATGGAACAGTTTCCAGGAACACCAAAAGGATTTGCAGCCTCCCCAATTATCCTTCTGTTAGCTTTGAAGCTGATGCTTGAAATCCCCACCTCATTTCTTAGAGTGAAGGCATCCAGAGTCTCTGATGGAATGCATATGGGAAGCTAAGTGAGCATTGGTTATTATCAACTTGGTATAAATTAATTTGTAAGACTATGTCCATTTACTTTGTGGGGTCCTGGAAGAACAAGATCCAGACTAGTTAGTTTTTGCTGGAAAAGGCATGGTGATAAGGGTTTGGACATCTGGAAACACACAGGGTCAGTCAGCCACACGGTAAATCCAGGGGAGAATGTTGCGCTCAGGCGAGGAGCAAATGTAGAGAGGGATGAAGAACTGGCCCCGCCCACACTCCCAACATAATACAAAGCTTCGTACTTGGGTTAGGCTTTTCTGTGTTGTTTCATGTGGGTGGACTCATATTGTTTTAGAATCAGAACCCAGATGGCAAGAGTCAACGAATGGTAACCTTACAAGAGAATGTGTAAAAAAAAAAAATCATCGCCTTTCGTTGGGCACCTAGTGTGTGTCATAATATACTTTGCATATATGATCTCTCTTAATGCCTCACCGTACATTTATGAGGTAGCTAGTAGTATAAATTAGGAAGTTAAGGCATAGGATGATTAGGAAAGTTTCCTAAAGTCATAAGACAAAAAGTGGAGAATTTGAACTCAAATCTGTCTGACCCCAATTTTCTTCCTGTTTCCTTCCCTGAGGCGGGTAGGGATGCAGTTCTCTGATGTCTCCTTTTGCTTCCAGCTAGAGAAAATGCTTTGCTTTTTTTTTTTTTTTAAAGATTTTATTTATTTATTCGACAGAGATAGAGACAGCCAGCGAGAGAGGGAACACAAGCAGGGGGAGTGGGAGAGGAAGAAGCAGGCTCATAGTGGAAGAGCCTGATGTGGGGCTCGATCCCATAATGCCGGGATCACGCCCTGAGCCGAAGGCAGACGCTTAACCGCTGTGCCACCCAGGCGCCCCAAATGCTTTGCTTTTAAAAGGACCACCTGATTGGATCAGGCCCACCCGAGATAGATAATCTCTATAGCTTAAAGTCAACTAAGTTGAGGTATTAATTACATCGGCAAAGCCCCTTAACCACAGGACCTAGATAACTGATTGAACAAATGTGAGATGGGGATCGTGGGAGACCATCTTTAGAATTTTACCTACCGCATATAATCTTTCAAATTGTTGGATTGATCGTAATTGGATTAATTTTTATGTGACCTAAAACGATACTTCTTTTTTTTTAATGTTTTTTTATTATATTATGTTAGTCACCATACAGTACATCCCTGGTTTCTGATGTAAAGTTCGATGATTCATTAGTTGCATATAACACCCAGTGCACCATGCAATACGTGCCCTCCTTACTACCCATCACCAGCCTATACCATTCTCCCACCCCCCTCCCCTCTGAAGCCCTCAGTTTGTTTCTCAGAGTCCATAGTCTCTCACGCTTCATTCCCCCTTCTGATTACCCCCCTTTCTTTATCCCTTTCTTCCCCTACCGATCTTCCTAGTTCTTATATTCCATAGATGAGAGAAATCATATGATGTCTTTCTCTACTTGACTTATTTCACTTAGCATTATCTCCTCCAGTGCCGTCCATGTTGCAGCAAATGTTGAGAACTCGTTGTTTCTGATAGCTGAGTAATATTCCATTGTATATATGGACCACAACTTCTTAATCCAGTTATCAGTTGAAGAGCATCTCGGTTCTTTCCACGATTTAGCTATTGTGGACAATGCTGCTATGAACATTGAGGTGCATATGGCCCTTCTCTTCACTATGTCTGTATGTTTGGGGTATATACCCAGTAGTGCAATGGCTGGGTCATAGGGTAGCTCAATTTTTAACTTTTTAAGGGACCTCCACACTGTTTTCCAGAGTGGCTGTACTAACCTGCATTCCCACCAACAATGTAGGAGGGATTCCCTTTCTCCACATCCTCTCCAGTAATTGTTGTTTCTTGCCTTGTCAATTTTTGCCATTCTAACTGGCATAAGGTGGTATCTTAGTGTGGTTTTGATTTGAATTTCCCTGATGGCTAATGATTTTGAACATTTTTTCATGTGTCTGTTAGCCATTTGTATGTCATCATTGGAAAAGTGTCTGTTCATATCTTCTGCCCATTTTATGATTTGTTTATTTGTTTCTCGTGTATTCAGTTTGAGAAGTTCTTTGTGGATCTTGGATACCAGTCTTTTATCTGTAGTATCATTTGCAAATATATTCTCCCATTCTGTGGGCTGCCTCTTAGTTTTTTTGACTGTTTTCTTGGCTGTGCAGAAGCTTTTTATCTTGATGAAGTCCTACAAGTTCACTTTACCTTTTGTTTCTCTTGCCTTTGGAGATGTGTCTTGAAAAATGTTGCTGTGGCCGATGTCGTAGAGGTTGCTGCCTATGTTCTCCTCTAGGATTTTGATGGATTCCTGTCTCACATCGAGGTCTTTCATCCATTTGGAGTTTATCTTTGTGTATGGTGTGAGATAGTGGTCAAGTTTCATTCTTTTGCATGTAGCTGTCCAATTTTCCCAGCACCATTTATTGAAGAGACTGTCTTTTATCCACCAGATGTTTTTTCCTGCTTTATCAAAGATTAGTTGCCCAAAGAGCTGAGGGTCCATTTCTGGGGTCTCTATTCTGTTCCATTGGTCTATGTGTCTGTTTTTGTGCCAGTACCATGCTGTCTTTGTGATCACAGCTTTGTAGTACAGCTCGAAATCCGGCATTGTGATGCCCTCAGCTTTTAAAATGATACTTCTTTTGACAGAGAATCAATTAATACTTGCAAACACTAAGACTAATACACTGGCGTTAAGTATCATTAGGATCCTATTTGCAAAAAAATCTCTTTTTTTCTTTTTTCTTTCTCCATCGCAGACTCTGTGGGTTATAATGCTATGTTGTTTCGTCACACATTTTTTGAAGTTGGCAATTTGTTTGGAGTTCAAAGGAAATGTCACTTGCCACCTCCCAATTTTTAATAATGCAAAATATTCTCTAACTGATTCTGGATAAAAACACAGTTGACAGAAAAAAAAATCTTTTCACTCAATAAGGGAAAACAGTGAATTAATGAGTATTTAGTTTAATTTTTTTAAAAAACTGAGTATTGGCAGATCCGAAGTTGACAAAAATTATTCTGGTCTAATTTGTGGATCAAATGCAAATAGCCCCTTCTTTGCTTCTTTCTAATGGATTGCAATTGAAATGTTACATTTTCATTTTAGACTGACAGAAAAAAAACACCCAGCAATATTCTGAGGCCAAAAATTATGGCTGGAACCTTTAAGTAAGTCATTTTATAACAGCTTTGTTCCCTGGATGCTGGCTTATCAAAAATGCCCAGGATCTTATTGAAGTGAACTATTATAATGAAAAAGATTTGATGAGCAGACATTGCTCTAAGCAACAATGGTTTCCCAGTCTCTCTTCTGGTTTCACGTAGGAAAAACTTGAAGCTTCAAGGTGACCACAGAGTATGATAATATTCAGAGAAATCCAGGATTTTCCAGGTGGAATATTGGCAGAATAGACAATGTTTCATCTTTGTGAAAAACAGTTATAGTTTCCAAGCACTAGAAAAGCCCTCCGTATCAATCACTCCCTCATTTAGACAACAGGTATCTTTATTTATTGCTGATAAGGGGCCAGGCACTGTCCTAGGCACTGCAGGAACAGTAGAGAATGGAACGAAATCAAAATTCCTGACTTGTTGGAGGCTACGTAAGAAAGGCTTTTACCAAGAGGGCTAGGGGATATGCTGTGTTCAATGTATCAAGCAGGATGCACTGTCATGATCAAACTTGCAGCCAGATTGATATGTTTCAAAGTGACATGTACTTGGGGTTCGAAGCCTTGACTAGTTTCAAGTCTGACATTGACGGCCAAACATCACAACATCCTCTCAAAGCCAGTGGAGACATAGCATTTCAAGGGGACTGCACCACCGTGGAGATCCCATCCCGTCTCGGATTTCAGTGGCTTCCTCCAAATTGATTTTCTTCCCTCAAAATCGTACAGTGGAGTTGCACTGAGAGGTTGGGGGTGGGGTGGGCATTGATCTCCTCTGCTGAGAACCACTTCCTGCCTAAAGTGAAACCAATTATGGTAGGCTGAATCATGGCCCCTAAAATTCCTATGCCCTAATCCCCAGAACCTGTGAAGACCTTCTTGGACATGATAAAAGAGACTGCAGATGCCAGTACATCAAGGATCCTGAGATTGGAGAGAGAAGTTTGGATTCTCCAGGTGGGTCTGGTGCAATCACAAAGGTTTTATAAAGGGAGGGGGCAAAGGGTCAGAGCCCTTAATAGGAGAGATGAGGACAGAGGAGGTTAGAGTAACTTGAGGACGGGGCTGTGAGCCAGGAAATGTAGGGCAGGCCCTAGAAGCTGAAAAGACAAGGAAACAAATTCTCCCCTGGAGCCTCCAGAAGGAAGCAGTCTTGCTGACGCCTTGATTTTATCCCAGAGAGACGGTTGGGGACTTCAGGGCTCTAGAACGGTAAGATGATCCCTCTGGGTTGTTTTAAGCCGCTTGGTTTGTGGTAATTTGCTACAACAGCAGTAGACATGGACACATCTGAAGTTGCCTGGAAACTGTGTGTCTGGTTACTTAATAATAATAATCTCCGGGAAGAGCAAGGAGAGCACTTCCAGACTGCAGCTGGGAAAGCCACGCCAGTATTAGGCCCGGCTCCTCTAAGAAGAGTGGCTCGTACCTAGAAGACGAGCCATGCCGTGCGTCAGGCACTGTTCAGCACGCCTGGCAGATACATTATTAACGAATTGAGTCCTCAAAAGAACTCTTTAAGGTAGGACTATAATTATGCCATTTTGCCCATGAGAAAACCGTCCAGTTTCCCAGGCCGTGGCGGGAGCAGGGTGGCAGGGGACTCAAAACGAAGGAGCGTGGCCCCTGAGTCCATGGCCCGCGGTGCCCGCTGCCTCGAGAGCACACCTAGCCACACGGTCCAGCCGGGCTTGGCAGAGGGGCTGAATCTTCCAGCAAAGCCGGAAGTCGCTCAGAATAAAGGACAGTTAAGCCGGCCAGGTCATTTTGCTGAGTTAAACTGCTTTTGATCTATGATGAAGTGTAATTATAATGATTATAATCTCGTTATCTTGCTATCCTTGTGGGGCTCATCAGGCAGCTCCTGAAGAAATTTTGCAAAAATCTTTGCAGTCACGGCAACCACGTTGGAATAAATGTTTCATCCTCCTCGGGGACTACGCTGCAGGAAACATCTATTTACTCTGGACACCTTACGTACGTCCTTTTCTAAGAGAAGAAACATTTGGGGAAATGAGGTAGAGTCTACACAAAACAAAACCCCAAAACCAAGGAGATGTTTTTGTTTTGTTTTGTTTTACAGTTTTTAGGATTCTGTCTTGGCAATTTGCTCACAGGCTCTCCTCTGCGATTCACCTGTTTTCCACAAACTGGTGGCCTGTCTGCCTGTATCCTAAGCACATGCTTCCCCATAGATCTGGACTTGGACAAAGAGGTAGTCCTATCGATCGCCTTCAGATCCTGTGTATCCGAGAGCAGGTGCGCTGGGGGGGAAGTCCACCAACGCTTCCGCGGGATCAAGGTGTACCTCTCCCAAAAGTCTGAAATCCACACGCGGTGATGCACGTAGTTGCAAGTTTTCTCCGTTTTAACCAAAGATGGACACTCTCCTGCCTTCCTGTGCCTCCTGGAGGAAGCCAAGGACCAAATTCTACTCAAGAACCCAGGCAGGAAGTGGCCATCAGCCGGTGGACGAGCCTGGCCGGCTTGGCTCTTTGTCACCAGGAGGATTCTAAGCTTCCTTCCACTAGCCCTGGAGGAGTTTTCCGTGCAGAGCTTCACAAGCACAATAAGGTATTTACTGTCTTTATCGGAGAGATCAAACCCACACACAGATGTCACATTTCTCAAATTCCATCAGTAGATCAGACAAGCCGTCTCTGGAAAGAGGACATTCCAGCCGGCAAGTTCAGAGCGCGCTGGCTTCCAGGGCCGTTCCCTTCCTATTTTCTGTCGTGCACCCTGAGCCTTTGTTGTCTCTGCAATGCTGATAAATCAATCCATCAAAAAATTTCCTCAGTGAAACTCAATCAAGAAAGGTCATGTCAGCGGGAGAGGAACAGATTAAATTAGCATCAAATTAGACATGGAAAGTGAGTTCTGTCAAAATCATCGCAGCGCTCAGCACAATTAGAATATGTTAATTATGCATTTCATTAAGGTGGATGTGAGATGAAATGTCACTGGGGTAGGCATCCGAAAAAGGGAAGATTGCCAGGCACAACTTTCTCTAGACAATGTGTGACACCTTCATTAACATCAAGAATCACAAGTCTGCCTTGACTTTTTCTGTAAAGGATTAAACCATTAACTGTTTGCTGGCTCCTCTCATTTGTGCGGGGGTCCCTGTCCTCCGAGGGGGCCGGCCCCTCCTGAGTGACTGCCTTGCTCTGCCACCGCCATGGCCCCAGGGGCTGCTGGGAGTGCCCGGTGGGCAATGGAGAGGGTGGCGGTTTTTAATGAACTCCCTGGAAGCTTCGCGGGGATCACGCCACTGCCTTAGGGGTGGCAGGATGCTGAGAAATGAGGGGTGAGGATTACAGAGGGAGGGGAGGAGGGGCGGGGGGAGGCTCTTGGCTTCCTTCTTGGGGATGAAAGATATAATCAACGTAATGGGGGGCGGGCAGGGGGATCCGATTTACAAACTTACACCCGGCAAACTCTAATTTGGTGAATTATTTTGCAGATCACTCTCTGAGTCACGGTAACCAGGAGGCATTCTCCTGGAGTGGAGCAGTTCCTCGCGAGGCAGCGTCATAAAATACTTGTTAGATGCTTACAGTGGTAGGAGTTTTCCTTTGTGCTGCCTCCTTCGGTGATTTCTTAGACCTTTCTTGAGTTTTCCTACACCCGGGGAGGGACGGGACCCTCTGTGCGGGTTATTCCCCTGACATTTGCACACTCAGCCCCCTTTGCCAGGTGTCTGGAGGCAATGCCTATCTGTGGGGCTTTCCAGTCACCTCCTTGTGGAATGTTCTCGCACCCCTCACTCGTGCTGTTCCTCGCAGGGCACCCTCACCTTCCACCTGCCCGCCCTGCTCCCGACACCTTAACACCCACAAAAACGCTCCTCCACACTCGGCTGCACTTCTCCTCTGCTGCTTCCTCAAGTCTAAAGTGAGACACGGCTTCTTTCAATGCTGTTCCTGACTCCTGGCCTCAGAACTCCATTAGATGCCCTTTTTGTTCTCCCGGGCCCCTCAGCTTGCTGGAATCCACCAGAATCAGTTTCTATCGCTTGCACAACAATAACAGTAACACACACACTCAAACTGTCCTACTTCTTGCAGGACACAGCAATTGCTAGTGGAATTATCCAGCTACCCACTAGGTGGTAAGTTCTTTCTCTGTCTCTCTAGATTTTAAATCTCTCTTTCTTGGTATGTAGAATGCAGTCATCAAATATATCTTTAGAAAAATGAACGCTCAGGTTATGGAATTTTACCATGACCTAAGTTCTATTTTTTATAGGTATGAGAGAAACGAAAGTTAGAAACTTTATTTCTAGCCTTTCTCAATACAGTTGCTTTTTGTCATATTAAATTGATACATACACATCAATATATACTCATTTCTAATATTGCCACTTGGAATTCATTTCTCTAATGCTTAGTGTTAAATACAGTGTTCGATACACATCCCTGCTGCCATTTTTTCTCACTCATATACCAAGGACGTTATCCTGTGAATTTGTCTGATTTTCTCCCCCCCCTTCCTTCCTGCCCCTCTCCCTCCTTTTCTTTGCTCTCTTTCTCCATCTCTCACTCTCTAGAACAGAATCAATGATCAGCTCCCGCTTTCTGACCAAACCTATAAGGCAATCACTTTTAAGTCCAAATTCTTTGGGGGGGATTTGCACAGTGGAAAATAACCTTACTCTCAACTCTAATGGCCAAACAGACAGAATGATCCACTAAGTGGTAGGATGGCTTTGGGTGAGGCTGTTTTTTTCCTCTAGGTAATGTGAGAATAACCTTCTTCATTGCATGCATTAATTGGGAGAATACAGGCAAAACGAAAAGGCCGGTGTCTAGCACATAATAAATCCCCGTAAATGACAGTGATGATGAGTAGGAAGATGATGAGGATAAGAATCGTGAGCTGATATCTGTGCAGTGCTCGGAGGCTCAGGATCCAGCCCAGAGTCCTATTCTGAAAACATTGGCATCAGCATAAATATCTCAATTTACAGGGAGAAAAGACAGCCTTGGCTACCAGTGCCCATTTTAAATTTTGCATGAGAACAAGGAAACACACGGGGGATTGGGACCCTCTGGCAGAAACACTCCGGAGCTCTGGGGTCCTGGGGTAAAACTTTGCCATGTGCCAAAGGCCCAGAGGAATTCCAAGGAGACCGACAAGGGAAGTACACAGTCTTGCAGGAGCCTGGGATGGGCTATTGATGCCCCACTCCCCAAGCTGTCTGGTTTTCTGAGCTTCATTTAATTTTTGGATCACCTGGGGCCCAGCCTGTTAGAAAGGGGAGGACAGTGGAAATTACTCATGAGCTGGCTCTGATTTGATGAAGCCAACTGCCTCACCTCGTGGCAAGAGCGAGGGGAAAGGGAGGAGGGAGCGCGCTCGCCGCCTGGGTACAAAGCTTCCTCCCAGCCTGCCTGCCTTCTGGCTTCCTTGTCAGCACTGCCATTGATATTAAAATCAAGGGGTTGGCATAAAGCTCATGGTAGCACTGGCAGAATTCCAGGCTGGCTCTAATGAGCCTCACCTGGGCTAATGACATTTTTTACAAGCCCCTGCCGGAGAGATTGGAGTTGCCCATTGGTCGTCCAGAATGATAGCGACTGGGATGTCTCAGCTTGGAGATCTCTTTCTATATTGGAGGTCCAGAAAGTGACCTGAGGAATCTGGCTACGACCTTGGATGTAGCAGTTATCTTATTTGCTCCAGAAAGAAAAGCAAGCTCTGAAGTGGGAGAAGGTGGTCCTCAGCCTGGCTACTCCAAGGACGGGCTCTCCTGCCATCTCGTTATATATACGGGCCCTCAGGCCTCACCCCAGACCTATGGCCTCAGAATCTGAGTTTCTAACCAGATGCTTAGGTGATGGACGTATACAGTCAGGTGTGAAAAACCCCCAATATAGACTTTCCACAGGGGGAGAGAATATGTTTCTCAGAACTGCAATGCCCAATGGGGAGAAAGTATTTCCTACAAGTACAGGGCATAAAGGACATCCAGAGGCCTGGAGGGGAGGTTTCCCACTCTACCGTTTGTCAGTTGTGTGATTTGGGCCAGGGATTTAACTTTTTTGCGTCTCAGTTTCCTTGTCTGTAAAATGGGCATAGTTTTAGTCTCCATGACATTAGATGATCCTGAAGATTAAATGCTATTAATCTTTATGGGCTTTGTAGCAGAGTTGCTGGGACATGCCAAACACTAAAGATATTATTTGTCATTGTTGTTGGTGTTTAAGGAATCATTGGCCCCCCCAGTGGAAACTCAAATTCTCATTCAGTCCTTTACTGGCCATCACATTGGGCCTTAGCTTCCGCAGCCCCATCTGTACAATGGAACCACAGTATCTGTCACTTATGATTTGGGTGAGCACTGAAAGAGATAAACAGTATACCCGGCTGGTACTCCTTGAAACCGTCAAGGTCATTAAATAGAGAAAAAGTCTGAGAAACTGTCACAGCCAGGAGGAACCAAAGGACACATAAGGAATAAATGTGATGTGTTGTCCTGGATGGGCACCTGGGGCAGGAAAAGGACAATAGGGAAAAAATGAAGGAAATGTGCATAAAGTATGGATTTTAGTTACTAATAATGTATCAATATTGGTTCATTAGTCATAACAAAGGTACCATAACTCACTTAAGATGTTAAGAAGAGGGGAACTGGATGTAGGACATACGGGAACTCACTATATTACTTTCTCCGTAGTTTTCTGGAAATCTAAAACTGTTCTAAAAAGTAAAGCGTGTGTGTGTGTGTGTGTGTATATATATATATATTTAAAGATGTATTTATTTATTTTAGAGAGAGAGCGTGGGGGGAAGGGACAGAGAGAGAGAATCCTCAAGCAGACTGTACGCTGAGTGGGGAGCCTGATGCAGGGCTCGACCTCATGGCCCTGAGATCGTGACCTGAGCTGAAACCAAGAGTTGGACGCTTAACCAACTGAGCCACCCAGGTGCCCCAAAAAGTAAAACATATTTAAAAATCAGTAAGAGATAATATATCAAAAGCCTGAGCCAAGTGACCAACTTGTTCCCATTCACCAGGGACGATCCCAGCTCTGGGGCTGAGAGTTCCAGGAAGCCCCTCGGGCTCAGGCAGACTGGGACAGCTGGTCACCCTTCCCAAGCACAGAGCCTGGCACAGTGCGGGAACCCAGCCGGCGTTACTCACACGTCTGCTCCCTGGTGTCAGCTCAGCCAGTGCTCTGGAGGGTGGGTGATTGGAGGTGAGAGAAGGTGAGCTGAGCAGCTCTGACTTCCTATCTACCTCTTTAAAGCAGAGCAAACCAGGGTCGGGAATTCACTCACTGACCCGACAAATATTATTGAGCAAGTACTATGTTCAGAGACCGTGCTCTGCCCCGGGGAGAGAGGGGCTGGGGACACACAGATGTATAAGGCCTTGGCCTGAGGACCCACAGTCTCGCAGCAGACCTACAACTTGCACCACTATAATAATAAGAAGGAAAACAACAGCAAGTACAGCAACAAACCAGCCTGCCAGAGTGGGTATAGTTACCCTCAGTTTTTTCTGATCAGGAAATGAAGGTTCAAAGGGGTCAGACAATGTGCCCAAGCCAACACAAAGTCAGGACCTACCCCACATCTGTCTATCTCCTAAGGGCGGTGGTTTTCCAATTACCCCACAGCCGCCTTCCTTACGTCTGCTGGACAGAGGAGAGAGATCAGAGGGTAGGAGGCACAGCTGTTGTACCATGCAGGCTTGAAAAGGAGTAGTTACCACAACCTGGGAGAAATCAGAGAGGACTTCCTGGAAAAGATGGAATCTAAGTGAGGACCTACAGGCTACATGGGGATCCTTCCCAGGAGCCCACCAACACAATTTCTGCCATGCCTTTCCTGCTGTGTTTTTTCATCTTCATATACACTTCTGCAGGGGTCTGTGGGAGGATGATGATGTGAGGCCCATTGCACTTGGTGCAATAATGCTTTCGAAAAATCACCTTGATTTCTCCCAGCGTTCCTATGTTGGCTGCTCTTCCCTCAACCAGGTGTCGGTTACTCGTGATCGCACCAAAAATACAAGGAAAGGAATCTGAGCTTAACAAAGGTGGGTTTTGCCAACCCATGATTCCTGAGGCAATCAGGGACAAGACAAGACATGATTACGGAGCAAGTCTCCCTTCTGGACATGACAGGATAAACTTGCAGACAGGGGGCCTAGGAGAACTGGGGGAAACGAGGCAGTCAAGCACTGCCACATGTCCCTGAGAGAACACCTAGCAGTTTCGAGGGGACTCAGGAGTAGTGACAACCTGCATCCCTTCCCCAGCAGCACCTAGGAAAGCTGTGAGTCCCTTGAGATGCCCTGGACTCCAGTGCTCTGGGGAGGAAAAGCAGCACAATGGCTAAGAGGAGAGGGTGTCCAGGCAGGTGGGCCTAGGGCGTGAGGTCCCTCAGGGCCGGGGTCATGGGCATTTGACCCGGGCAGTCACGCAGGGTTCTCTCTGTTTGGATGAACGTTCTGCTGTTGCTGTCTGGAAATTCCTAATACTTTCTGAACCAGGGGCCCCACATTTTCATTTTGCACTAGGCTGCTCGGTGATGCAGCTGGTGGTGGCTGCCTGACAGAGTGCCCGTGTGCCCCGGAGGGAGACTGTCACAGCCGCCTCACAAGTCTGAGGGGGAGTAAATGCGATGAGGCCTCACAGAGTTCAGAGTGGCTCAGGAATAGCTGAGTGATGGCCCTGGGCTTAGACCAGAAGACCTGTGAGAGCTTGAGGCCACCACATACCAGCTCCGTGAAAGACCCACCTTCCCCGGCCTGCTGGTGCCCACTGCCTGTATCAGTTGTGTCCCTTGGGAAAGGGGAGGAGTCCTGGACTGACTGGAAATAAGTTTCCACCACTTGGAATACAGACTTGAAATCGACATTGAGTTCAGGTGGAGAACGTTTGAGAAAGTTGCATTTCTTCCACACTTGATTTGGTGGACTGGTCATGAGATTTTTACCTATTGCAGGTATAGCTTCACTTTCTTGGTGACTAAGCCGAGCTTAGCTCTTATTTCTGTCTTCTGTTCTTCCTGCCA
This sequence comes from Ursus maritimus, assembly GCF_017311325.1. Lineage (NCBI taxonomy): Eukaryota > Metazoa > Chordata > Mammalia > Carnivora > Ursidae > Ursus > Ursus maritimus. Next base: position 39,448,011 of record NW_024424675.1, on the reverse strand, counting down.
GTGATTCAGAGGGGAAAAATCCGGAATCCACTCCCGTAAGCCCAGGCATTGGCCAGCATGTTCCCACTTTGCTACAACGGCTTCGTCAGTGGCTCTGATTACTGGCAGTGCTGGCCTGGCTCCTGCCCATGGGTTGCGGGGCGCTGACGTAGCCCTGACGTCATGGGACCCTTGTGAACACCTGCAAGTCAAGGCCTGCAGAGGATTGGGCCTTTGGGGGCGGGGAGGCCTCTCACCCTCAGCACAGCTGACATGTGGAGCTCGGTGGCTCTTCGTTGGGGGGCTGTTCTGTTCACTGTATGAACTTAGGCAGCGGCCCCGGACTCTATCCACCGAATGTTAGTAGTCCCCCCTCCATCATGACACCAAAAAGGCCTCCGGGCATTGCCAGCTGTTGCCTCGGGGGCAAAATCACCCTTGGTGATTTCAAATCCACCACGGCCAATTACTACAGAGTGACCCAGGAAAAATTACTTAACCATAAAGGGCCCGCATCACTCCTTCTGGAAAAGGAGGTAGTAACTGCCTTTACTGTTCATTCTTGGGGTTTGGCTCCAGTGAGGTCTCCTAGAAGGGCCTCCCTGTGACGGCGAAGGAGCCTCCCAGATGTTTCTCTGCTCTGGCCAGCCCCAAGTTCCAGAGGAAGAACGTTAAGGCTTGGCGGGCTTAAGAGACATCCTCCATCCTGGGGTCATCGCTCCTTTGATAATAAAATCCTTCAATTTGTTGTGGGAAGAACTATGAAAACATTCTCTCCAAGGGGGAAACGATGAATGCAGTCAGAACATTTGCCTGGTTGAGGAACGCCGACCCCAGGCGAGGCACCACAGGGGGAGCAGGACCCCATTTGCCTTCACGACCACACTGGGAGGCAGATGGACAATATCCCTGCTTTCCAGGTGAGGGCATGGAGGCTCAGAGAAAGAGGGTCACTGCCGTTCCCAGCATCACACCTGAAGCTCCATGAGCGCTGGGGCCATGGACCTGTGATTCCACCAGGTCAAGCCTGGAGGGGCTGTGCTCCACGGAAGGGGTCACGTGCGACCTCCCCGTGTTTGCTCCAACATACCACTCGTCCTATTACTTATTTAATATTTTTCTTTAAGTGGATTTACTTTTTGGCTTAAATATTTTAAAAGGCGTTTTATGGCACTCCTCTAAATTGAAGAGCCGTTTCGGCAGCCACGCGTGGAAAGGGAATGAGGAGTTCGTGTTAGGAGTCAATGTTATTTATCCTTGGTAAATGATGAACAAGATTGAATCTGGGTGGCACGTGGTTGTTCGGCCTCTTATACTCATTAAATGTCCAATAAATAAGGTGCGTAACATCCTGTGGATTGGCTCATTCAACATCAGCTCATGGTCAATTTTCTTATATCTACCCTCTGACAGAGGCTGAAAAACGAAATTCTTCCTCGCCTGCCTCCTTTGTGGCTGGGGGTGATCCCGCACCGGTGAGGTGTATGGGACACGGAGTCCTTCCTTGATTAAAAAGACCAAACCTTGCTGGGAGATTCACTGTCATCCACTCCTTCTTTGTGATGTCAACTTGGCTCGACCCTGGTACCTAGTTTTTCAAACATTCGTCCAGGTGTTGCTGCGGGGTATTTTGTAGACATGATGGAATTCCATAAACAGTTGATTTTTTAATAAAGGAGATTATCCGTGATAATGTGGGTGGGCCTCATCTAATCAGTTGACGATCATAAGAGCTGCTTCAGCTCCTGTCTGAGAGTTTCCAGCCTGCTGGCTTGCCCTACAAATTTCAGACTTGGCCAGCCAGACTCGCAACTGCATAAACCAATTCCTTAAAGTGAGCAAGTAAATAAATAACCCCCCTGTCATGAATATATATATATATATATATATATATATATATATATATATTCCACTGGTTTTGTGTCTCTAGCATAATTCTGACAGATTCGCTCTTCTCTTGCCTTGTTGCAGAGGGGACATGAGGTATGAAGATGTATCCACCATCTTGCTGCCATGTCAGTGACAAACTTTCAGACAAGGCACTGATGTTAAGCCTGATGGAGCAGAAAGTTTTAGAAGGAACAAGGGCTGGTGATTGCTTCACTGCGCTTACCTGCCGTCTTGGACAGCCTACCTCCGGGCATCGTAATGTATCTGAAATCAGAAGGCACCTTCTGACCAATGATATCTTACAACTAATGGTCAGGGTTGTTTTTGTACTTTTCTTCCCCCCCGCCGCCGCCCCCGGAGTTCCGTAAATAACGACACATCTTATGAGTGGTATCCTTGATTTTGTAAACTATTGTAAATGCAAGCCCAAGTGTTGACTTGATTTATGCTATTGTATATTCTGGAGTGGCCAACATGCCTGCCCTTGATCTCCCTGGGCTTGAAGCTAGGAAATAACCAGCTCTGGAAAGGAATTGGGAAAATCAGCATTTAGCAAGCGCACATGCAAACCTCTCTGCTCCCGACACCCCGTCTTTTCTCCTGCAGTCAGCTGCCGTGTCACAAAGTGGTTACAGGCTCAACCTTTGATTCCTTAATGAAGGTTTCTTTGCAAACAAACAGAATCCTCCATATACTTGCATTTTACCTGATGAGAAATAAAAGCTTTCTTAAATCCTGTCCCTTCTCACCCCACCAAATCCACTTTTCTAGCTTAATGCAGGTTGAAATGAGTTTTTTTTTTAACTGATGAAAATATTATAGGAATTGAAAACCAAACCCATTAATATCCTGATTAGACTCCCCATGTTAATTGCAGATTCTTTCAGGCGACAGAACAGGTCACTGTCTGGGCTTAATGTGATAGCGGTGTTTCCTAAGAGCTGCCCGTAGGAGCACTGGTTGGCAGCGAAAACTTGTGTGGCCTGGCAGATGAGGCTGGAAGTGATTTTCCTCTCAACCCTTGTGAGAAGTAACAGCAGGTACTGAGTGTTGCCTCTGGGGATGGGGAGCCAGATTGGAAAAAGGGAACCAGGGGGCCCGCTTATTTCTTTCCTTTTTCAACATCCTTCCTGGGAACCTCAGTACAGATTTTCCTCTCTCCCTCTCCTGCACTTCCAAGAATGGTTGAGAGGATTCTCCCATGCTAACAAGCTAACAAACAACGACACGAGGCAATTTTGGTAACAGAAGAAATTTCTGGGATCCTCGTCGCCGAAATGCTTTCCTCCTCCATCCATGTGTCTAGGGCAGGGGACAAAAACAATCATGGACAGTGTCCACGGAGGGAACATGAAATGCTGAGTGGGGACTGAGGTACACTGAAGAAGCACCCCGTGTTGAGGGACAGAGCTGAATGGGACTTCGCCTGTGTGCACAAGCTCTGTGTTTAAAACAGGGCATTAAGGAGGGCACGTGATGTAATGAGCACTAGGTATTATAGGCAACCGATGAATCACTGAATTCTACCCCCGAAACTAGTAATACAGTATACGTTACCTAAAGTAAATAATTTAATTGAGATAATTTAAATAAGTTATATAAAAAATTTTAAAAAAGAGAGAGAACAGGGTCAGAGCACCCCTCCTCGCCTACACGGTGCACGCCTCCGTCTGAGGAGGTGGAGGGAGCTCAGCCCCCGGTGTGCATCAGCCATATCAGGGCCTTAGTAGAGCACAGGGCGCGGGGGCCCCATACTCGGGGTTCTGATGCAGTTGGTCTCCGGGGAAGCCAAGGGTTTGCTTTGGAACAGGCTGCAGGTGCTGCTGATGCTGTTATTTTGGGGACGCACTTTGGGAACGACTGGCCCGCAGCATGGCCACCTCTCACCTCGGTAGTTCTATAGCCTCCTAACTGGTCCCCCGGGGTCTACCCTACCCACTTAGAGTTTGTCTTCCCATTGGGGGCCACGCACAGCTGTGCTCACTCACATCTCCTGGCTCCCGCTGGGTCCCAGAAAGAACGAAGCGCCTCAGTCCTGTCTGCTTTTCCAACACAGTCCTCCCTGGCGTCCAAGAAGGGATTCACGTCTTCCATTGGCTTTTCACTGGTAGGTTGCTATCCTCCATTCAAGCTGCTCTATTATGTTTTCTTAATCACACTGCTTTATAATTCCAGCTTCTCCCATAGTTTTTTTCTTAAACACTTTATTACCCTTCTCTACCTACTATATTTATACATTTCCTAAAGACCTATGTAACCTACACCCATTAACCCAGCCTCACTCAACACAAATATTGGTGCATCCCGAGTCCGCGTGGTCACCTGGTAATTCTAGCCAAGGGGAAATGTGTTCTAATTCAGTCACAACTCATGACAAGCCAGCCGAGGTGTTTCTCCCTCTCGGACACAACGTGCCAGAAACCCGGGCATCTTTTCTTCTTAGCCGTTGAGCTGGAGAACTCCAACCTTTGTCAAGTGGTTTATATGGAGGCCAGGCTCATGGTGGGAAGGGGTTGGGAAGGAGCCCTACATACTTCAGACGAAGCCCAGACAGACGTCAGATAAACATATTTGAATAAACCAAATGTCACTTTTCTCTTTAATCGCTGGCTTCAGAGAAGCTGAGACTTTTCTGGACTTTATCAATGTGCTGTCATCTTTGATTCCCCAGTCATATTTCAGGCACACTTTTTTTTTTTTTTTTTTGAGTGTCAGGATGACAGGGGGGCAGGAGGGAGAAAGTAGAAAGGACTACAAGTTTAGGTGCAAATAATACGTAAGCCCCATCAGAAGTTTTGGTTACGGTGATCTGAGAGTGCCTACTGGTTCTGATTTTTCTTCTGGCTAATAGATCAGATTGGACTTCTGGGGATTTCTCAGGATACACTAACGACATTCATGTTTCTTTCTCTTTACTGTCATATGGAGTCACTCTTAACTTTCAAGGCGTCATATTTCATGTCGCTTTTGTATTTAAAAACTGTGTGTATCACCACAAAGGATTGCATGGAAACTCGTAAAATCTGAATCCACATTGGTTTTGATACCGTCCTATCATCACGCAAGATGTTAACACAGAGGGAAGTTGGGTGAAAGGTGCACAGAACTTCTCTTTACAAATGTTCTTTGTAACTTCCTGTGGGTTTATAATTATTACAAACTAAAAAGTAAAAAAAAAAACGTGTATGAGTCTATGGGTAAGTATAAATACGTAGAGACAAAAAGTGTGGATTGGGGCTGGCAAACTTATGCTGTAAAGAGCCAGATAATAAATTATAAACATTGTAGGCTTTGCGGGCCACATAGTCTTTGCTCTGCTCTGCCGCTGAATCATAAAATTAGCCACAGATAATATGTAAACAAATGGGCAAGGTAGTATCCAATAAAACTTTATTAAAAAAACACAGCAAGTGGGCTGACTTTGGCCTAGGGTCTCAATTTGTCAACCCCTGACCTAGACTTTGCATGCTACACATTGCTGTCTACCGAAATGTTAGTAATAGACATTGACATTTTCTTCCTCTCCCCCCACCCCCTTCGTGGTCTACCTGAATGCTTTCATTTCTCTTTAGTGGATATTCGTTATTTAGATTATTAAAACATAAGGATCTTGCTGGTTTTGATGACTTCTTGGTTGGTTTTTAGAAAAGATATGGAGAACTACCTAAAGTAGCTTATGGCATTTGGCACCTTTGTCTCTTTTCTCCCCGTAACCATGATCCATATAGTTAGTCTAGATGCAGAACCCGTGTTTACGACTAAATCCCACATGTGGGATTATCTGGTAATAACTCCAGTGTGGTTAGGCTCAGCTGTGCCAGCACATGCCAGAGCCATGACACTGAAGTTGATATGGGTGACCAGAGGGAGAGAGGAAGCAGGGCTTTCCGGGGTTAAATGTGGTTATAAATGACTTACTTTCAGGGCTAGATCACAGACACATGGGCCTCGGATCTGCATACAACCGCCGCCCCCGTACTTCCTGCTTTGTAGGAAGCCAAGGAGAAGAGAGGCTTTTTTATTCTTTTACTTTTACTGTAAGTCAGTTTTGCAATTAACAGGGTACAATCGAGGTGCTTCCTGAAATTTTGAATTGGGGACCAAGGATTGTAATTTATCATGCTGGATTGCTGCCTTAAGCCCGGCTCTAGACAAAACAGTCTCGACAGACAGTTGTCTCTCCGGTTTTTAAAGTTCAACAGGAAAGGAGACAGAAGTTGAAGTTCTTTGGCAAATGCATTCCAGCGCAGAGAAACATTCCTGTTTTATATTAAGCTTAAAACCTTTCTGATGGCAATATTCAGACCTTGAATTTATGGTAGAGCCTGATTTTCTAGTAGAAATGATTCTTGGCCAAAGTCCTGAAGCTTAACATTTTATGGAAATTATCAGTAATAGTGTATTTAATTGCTAATTCAACCAACTACTCATACCCTGCCACCAGTGGATATAAAATTTCTGAGGTACGTATCAAGCCGACTGTGGGGTTATGGCTTGGAAGTATGTAATTTGTTTTATTGATATTCCACCTCTAGCCACAGAAAGATTTAAGGTGACATAAAATGGAAATAAATAATAAGGCTAATTAAAGGAGGAGAAAGCAAATACCTTAATGATAAGAATTAAAATAGTTTCTGTGCTTAAGCATCCAATCTGGATATGAGCTTCCTGGCAACCAATGCAAAAAAAACCACCAAACAACAACAACAACAACAACAACAACAACAACAAATTCGACAAAAGCGACAATACAGCATTCAATCTTCTTATGATCGAAGTAGAAAGATGCCAATTCCTCTACTGAAAAAAAAAAAGAAATGCCTCACCACTGATTCTACATGGAGAATATTGATTATCAAGGGCTTGTCAATAACAAATCATTTATCAGCTAGGGCAGAGGGGGTGGGGAAAGTTCATCATGTTTGACCTAATCTCATGGACAGCATTCTCTCTCCTCGACAGAGTGAAAAAGTTCAAGTTACCATGTCTCCAGCATGGGAACTGCTAGGAAATAAGTAGTCTAAATTGCAAATGGTTAGTCTGTAAAGCTAAGATGCAAACGACTTATAAACGAGTTGGAGTAAGAGTTCACGTGGATTTTTTATAAGCGGTAGCACGGGCAGAGCAAGCAGCTAGGTTTATGCGCGTCCTGGAGGTTTACCTAGATGAACATACGGTTTCTCCTACCGGTCACGATGCAAGAGCGGGTCTGGACTCTGGGGGAGCAGCACCGACGTGTCTACCTTCCCTGACTGTGTCACCAGGAAGCACCCCATCCCTCTTCTTCAAAACCCTCCAATGGCTTCACTTTGTCTCCTTTTTGCCATGGACTTCAGGTGCCTGAACCATCTGGTCCCTTCCTGGCCCTTTGAATTCCCCTCCTCCCAGTTGTTCTCAAGTTCACAGGCCTTTCTGTCCCTCACATGCGCAGTTCACTCTTCCCCGGAGGGTTGGCCGCTCAGATTCTTTGCGTGGCTGCCCACTCCTCACGCACAGGTGTTACGTTGGCCGGGACTTCCTTGATCACCCCGAGTATACCAGTCACACCGTCCTGGGTCATGAGCGCCTCAGCCTGTGTGGGTGCCTTCAAAGTTTGCTTGTTTGCTCTCGTTCCTTTTCTCTCTTTGTACTCAGTGATGGGCTAGTCCTGCTGTGAGCAGAAGCTTTCTCTCATTGTTCGCTGCCTTAGGACAGTCCTTGGCCCATACCAAGCACTCAGTCAGTATTTATTGTATCAGAGAATGAATCAACAGGCAATCACAGAGCTAATCTCGCATCTCTGGTGGATGACCCTTGACTCAGCATTGGGACGATCTTCCCGATCTCATCGGAGCGGAGGTTTTGGACCAATGCATTTCTTTCTTTCTTTTTTTTTTTTAATAATAATTTTTTATTATATTAAGTTAGACACCATACAGTACATCCCTAGTTTTTGATGTAAAGTTCCATGATTCATTACTTGTGTATAACACCCAGGGCACCATGCAATACGTGCCCTCCTTAATACCCATCACCGGCCTAGCCCAGTCCCCCACCCCCTCCCCTCTGAAGCCCTCAGTTTGTTTCCCAGAGTCCATAGTCTCTCATGGTTCATTCCCCCTTCTGTTTACCCCCCTTCCTTCTTCCCTTTCTTCTCCTACCGATCTTCCTACTTCTTATGTTCCATAAATGAGTGAAACCATATGATAATTGTCTTTCTCTGCTTGACTTATTTCACTTAGCATTATCTCCTCCAGTCCCATCCATGTTGCAGCAAATGTTGAGAAATCGTTCTTTTTGATGGCTGAGTAATATTCCATTGTATATATGGACCACATCTTCTTAATCCAGTTTGTTTCTAATGGGTAATGAGTTAATAGCTATGCATTGGTAATTGCTCAGGAACCTGAGAACCTTTTGATGCCCCACAGTTAGTGTCCAGATGTTGGGGCCCTCCTTCAACGTGCTACCTCTGTGTTCTGGTTTGATACATTCTACCCCACAGATTAAGCAAATGGTAGAATGGTCTCCACTCTCAGGGGCTGTGGACCAGCGATCTGAGAGCAAGGGCTCTGTCATCTGTGCCCGCCACATCCCCCTGCGCACATACACTGTGTGTGGCTTCAGGCTTCCATGACCTTCTTGCTGTCACATATTTTCCAGGACATGAACTCACACACCTCAGGGGCTGATTTTCGTCTGGCAAATCTGATCATGATCATTGTAGACCTGTTGCCTCTTGCCAGTTTGCAAGGCACGTGGAATATGATCTTCCCAGATTCCCAAATTTGTGAACACAGGCTTGCGATGATATAGGCTCGTGGGATTCTCCCAATTCTTATTTTCTTTGTGAGTCACATGTTTTCTGTAAATACTTTTATACAATGAAATATTTCAATCCTTTCAGGTCATGTTTGCTCTGCAAACTTGATGGCACTTCTCCACAGTGAACACAGTTATAACACCACGCACACGATGATGAGTGAAGGAGGGCAAAATCTCATCGAGAGTGGATGCTGGGTGGTTGGCCAGGGGCACTTACTGGGTTATCGACTTGGTCTTTCTCATTAGCATTGCAACACAAATAAAATTTCTGCCACAGCAAAAAGATACGTTACCACATCTCTATCGTGTGGGTTGCTGAGGAATCAATGGTCGAAATTACAAATAAATCCACAAATGCTGAGATCCTAACTGCCGACAAACTGGATTATGTTTATAGGTGTGTTTATTCCATGGGACTCTGAGTTCATCCAGGATAGAAGTCCTTGTCTTAGCCTTTTGTTCTTTTTTTTTTTTTTTAAGATTTATTTACTTATTTTAGAGAGAGGGTGGGGAGGGGCCGAGCAAGAGGGAGAGGGAAACTCAAGCAGACTCGGCGCTGAGTACGGAGCCCGACGTGGGGCTCGATCTCACGACCCTGAGATCACTACCTGAGCCGAACCAAGAGTTGGACACTTAACCGACTGAGCCGCCCAGGCGCCCCAGTCTTTCTTTACTTAGCCCCAACACAAAGAAGGCAATTGCTCTATATCGGCTGATTTGAATGGATGGAATCTTACACACAGTTATTCTCCTAGTACTACCTGAAATTCCACCATTAGCCCTTACATTCCTTCACGTAAAGCCCTGTCCTTCCTTCCTTGCTCATTCCCAAGGAAGCAAGCTGAGAAAGAGGAGGCATGAGTGAGACACGAACAGGGCACTTCATCCAAGACACCATGGCTGACATTTCTAAGACTGGCAAGCCCTTCATTGTTCTTTTTCTCTCCTATTTCCACGGATACCAAAAAAGTCACACAGTTGAAAACAAGCAACAAACAAAACAGTCCCCTCACCCCTCCCATGCAGCTCATTTGCCTGAGTTAGATGTCGGGTGGCCCTTTGAGTGAGCTTCCAGAAGGCAGACCTCTTGGCAGGCATACAGGTATGGCTCTACCTGCCCTACCTGGTGGCAGTGGCCTTCCTGAGTGGGCCCCACGTTCCTTCTCCTGGAGGGCAGTGGTGCCCCCACACAAGGGCCCAGGGCTCTCCCTGGGGCTGCTTCAAAGTCCCAACAGCTTCCCCTTCAGGGCCTCCAACCTAGCCCTGCGTCGTCCTCACCTTTCTCTTTACTAATGACTTTCCCCCTTAGATCTAGATTCAGAGAAAGTCATGAAAACTCTCCAGTTATAACAAAGTCTCACCCCAGCCATATAAGTCGCCCAGGTGAAATTGCCCAGAACATACTCCCAGACAATGAATGAACTGCGGGACATCCCAGCTCCAGGAAATGATCATGGGCATAAGTGTTAAAACCCCCCAAACAAAACACGGAAACATAAAATGCTTCAGGTGGAAAAACACAGGTCTTCACTTTGCAGTCCTTGCATTCATCACACGGTTTAACCAAGACCAACACTGCTTCTGGATGAGTCCCTGCCCCTTGGCAAGTCTCTCTCCCAATAATTAGGCTTCAGAAACTGCCATTTCATGCATTTTGCTGTGGTTGGAGTTGCATTGACTCTGCCGCCCCATGGACTAATTTAGCCATTCGTGGGCTCATGAATTCAATCAGCCTCAGCGGTCAAGCACCAAACTGACCGCCTGACACAGGGCTGAGCCCTGGCTTCCCAGTCCTGGCTCCCAGGTGCTCTCAGTGGAGCAGACCGGTAAAGAAAATACCTTCAATGCAGTGACATCAACGCTATAGTGGAGGGACCAACAGGGGACGAACCACTAGCTCTGCTCCGGAAGGTCAGCAAAGGCTTCACAGAGGATGTGACACCTGATGGCAGAGTCAGATGGTGAAAAGGAGTCTGACCTCCCCCTCCCCCAACCCAGTGCTGTGACCCCTGGATGGGTGCTGGGTCAGAGCACTACATGAAATGGAGACGGTGGGTGCTGCCCGTCCTCTGATGTGGTTGGGGGCCAAGAGAAGCTCCCTTGAACTCACATCCCTGCACCCTGGAACGCAGTTCCCACCCCTGGAACCTGTTTGTGTGTGTGAAAGAATCTCTGAAGAAAGTCTGAGTTGAAAGGTAAGCGGTTCACATGGGAGGGGGGTGTGAGCACGGTTAGGGTGGTCATAGAAGGCTAGAGGAAGGAACTGGGAAGCGTCTCATGGGCACTCTTGTGTACAGATGAGTGAACAGAGGTCAAGGTCGAGAGGTTAGGTCCGGGCTGAGAGTCAGAGCCCAGACTACACCCCCAGCCCTTCGTACCTGCCACCCAGGATGTACCCAGGTCAGTGGGTTTTAAAGAATCTGATCAAGAGGATGTGATAACGCACCTTCAGGAGATAAACGGGAGTGGCTGATAGGACAGAAGGAATCCTTCACCTGCTATTGTCAGGCCCCCGTATTTATTCGATAGAGATAGAGACAGCCAGCGAGAGAGGGAACACAAGCAGGGGGAGTGGGAGAGGAAGAAGCAGGCTCACAGCGGAAGAGCCCGATGTGGGGCTCGATCCCACAACGCCGGGATCATGCCCTGAGCCGAAGGCAGACGCTCAACCGCTGTGCCACCCAGGCGCCCCAAGCCTTTAACCTTTAACCACGCCATTCATTCGGTGCTTTGTTTACTCATTAAACAAGCATGTCCGGGGTACTTTCTATAACTCTCATCCGGTGGAATGGAGGGATTCAGGCTAAGCGGGCACATCAATGCCGTTTTGTGAAGCGGGGAAGGCCATTTTGTAAGAGTCACCTGGTACCCTATTGTGACAGCGATTCCGCAGCTCAGGAGAACGTCCCCACCCAAGACGTGCGCTCAGGCGCAAGAATACAGCTGCAGTCCCGGTCCTGACACTGCAGAGCTAGAGAGAATCTTTCCCCCATCCAAGGTCTTCTCTCCAGATCCAGCCTTGGGGGCAAGGTGACCGACGTGTCCTGGTTTGTCCAGAACTTGCCTGGTTTTAAACTGGGAGTCTGGCATCTTGGAATCTCCTTTTGTCTGGGGCAACCTGGGGAGGTGGTCACTTGCTCTCTAGGCAAATCTGGAGAGGGCCGGGCCTCTACTCTCACAACCTCTACGATACTTGTTTCCATGGTCACCAAACACCCAGGCTTCAGTGAGACGGGCAGAGTGAGGTTTCATTTCCATGGGCGGCTCCTGATTCTTAGGCTAGCGGCTGTTAGCTTTGTTGCCAGGAAAATTGCTTTATACTGGATTCTGGGCCCAAGAAGAGCCGGGCCTTGGAAGATAAGGAGGAAGGCAAACTTGATGCCCCTTTCACAGGCTCGAGGGGAGGCAGGAGGGCAGCAAAGGCCAGTCAGTGCTCCCTGAGGTGCAGCTAGAGGGGGAGACCCGAAGAGTTGGGTTCAAGTATTTTACTTACAAATAAAACCACTGCCATCTACTTTGTGACACTAGACATTATTTCTAATCTCCCATGAAATTGGCAAGGTAGGATAAAAAATCTCTGATTTACAGATAAGCAGACGGTCCCAGAGAGGTTCTCTTTCTGCCCAAGTTTGCTCCGCCAGGAACAGCGAGGGCTCAGGTTCCGCAGACGCAAAGTCCAAGCTCTTTCCACGACGTCCTACTCCATCCTTTCACCCCTGCCTTTGGCCTAAGGTGGGTTGGTTAATGACAAGAAGGGGGGCATATGGCAGCCCTCTTGTCTAACCCTTTTATCTACCTGCACTACGAGAGGGTCAGCTTTGGACACTGTGAGTGCAAGTCACAACTTGTGGCTCGTCTACGAGATCAGTTTCCAGGACCACACGTGAAAACGGTTCTTCCTCTTTTCTTCCATGCTTGTAAGATCAGGTGTCACTGGTCCCCATTCTCCCAAGGCAACAACGCCCGGAAGTGAGGAGCACCAATCCGGCTATCTGAGGCACGGGCCGGCCAGCATGATCTGTCCCTAGACAGCCCCCTTGCTCGGTTTGTCACCTGCTGGCTCCTTTGGCATTGACGCTTGCGGGCATTTCTGCAAAGAATCCCACAAATGGATGCCGGCATTCTTGAGCTCAGAGGGAACCACTAATATAGGAGCTCCCAGATTTGGGGATATCATGGACAGACCAGTGAAATTTCCAGGGGGAAAAAAGAAAGAAAGAAAGAAAACATGTAAGTGACCAGATTTTGAATTTGCTGTGCATGGACACGCAAAACAAGAAAAGAGTTACGACGACCACCGTGTAATAAAAAGAAAAGACATTTAAATTTTCCCAAAGTAAGAAGGAGCAAATCTTTCTACTGAAGACCTGTTGTCCACAGAGTGATGGTATATAGCGGTTACTCCACAAATACTGTGGACTGCGTGTTGCTGGATGAATTCAGAGGAAAAAAGAGCCGTTTAAATAAATTAATTTTGTGGTAGTTTCACTTATATTGAGACTTCTATTTCTAATTTTTCTAGAAAAAAATTATTCTGAACCAGAATCAATCTAACAAGTGCTTCTTGAGGACCTGCATCTGAAACATCTTCATCACTCACTCCAAGTTGGCACAGGGACCAGAGAGGGGCATTAACCTGCCTGAAGACACACAGCTCATTATAAAAGAGGTCTCTTGACCCATGGGTCCATGAACACCTCCTACTTCAATCTTTCCTGAAATGGGATGAAATACTGGGAAGAGGTGATACTCAAATAGGGCAATTCTTTTACTTTTCTGTCGAGGTCAAAGGTGAGTTTTGTGAGATGAATATAAATGCCTTCCTAACACGGTAACCTCCCCTTTCTGCAAAGATAGAGCAGGACTTGGGCTCAGAGCTTCCATCGTCAATACCTCTAGCAAGGATTTTGATGCCATAGTTTCGTTGCTGTTACGTTTTCACTGTTACAGTGAGCCTCTAGTTATGACAAACAAAACCAATTTTCATGTACGGTGGAGGTTTTACAAAGTGCTCGTTTGATTTCAGTAAAAATGGTGAGTCAATGAAAAGAAGAAACCTGATATAAATTGGGGCGGGAAAAGAGTGCCGAGAGGCAAAGAAATCCTGACGGTGGGAAGCCCTGTGGTCCCAGGCAGGCACCGTGGCTCTGGACTGCGTGGGTTCAGATCCAGCTCCCAGCTGTGTGACGGTGGGCAAGTTCCTCAACCTCTCTGTACCTCCGTGTCAGAGGCTACTATGATGACTGAGCGAAGTAACAAGTAAAAAGCACTTAGAACAAAACCTGACACGTTGTGAGTAGTTTTAAGGGTTAGGTATGAGGATGATGATGGCGATGGTGATGAGGGCATCCCGCTCCCACTGCCAGGGGTCCCAGCGCTCCTGTCCCCTTCTCGTCACCCGTGAGCATCCCCCATCTGCCTGGTTCTCTGGATGGTGTATGTACGAGATGCTCCTCTCGCACCTGAAAGCCGGGGACTGGTTTGCGGTCTCCTTGCTTCCTCTGGATTAGTCCACATGACAGGATGACTGTCCTGGTTGTGAGTGATCCCGAGGGTGTACCACAAGGGACCGATAGCCACGGCCAAAGGGAAAACGTCTTTCCCTCCCAGAACATAAATTCTGCAAGGCCTGGTGGAAGCCAGGGTGCTCTATGCGTCCGGGGTGAGCGGAAGGGAGGGGCACTGGGGAGCATTCCCGTGGAAGGTTGGGCTGATGGCCCAGAACGGGTGGCTGAGCTTTCTCTCGAAGAAAGGCAAATGCAAGAAGTAAGCCACATTCAGCATGCCACGGTTTCTGGGGGCCGAGAGACATGCTGCGTCCAGCTCCTACTGTACCGGAATTATCTCTGTGTCTCTGGATCGTGCCATTCTTGAGGACTAGCGGCGGGTTTATTAGCAGGAATAACAGCCGCATTTATCAGTGTTTGCTCTACTCCAGGCTTTGGGGGAGCACATTGCATCCATTCTCTTTTAAAAGTTTTGTCCCATGTTTCAGATGCAGAAACAGGTGCAGAGAAGTCCAAGAGCTTCAGGGCATGATTCCCAAGTTCGAAGGTGGTGGAGTCTGGGTGAGATGTGGCCAGTCTACCCGTCTAGTTTGCTCCCTGCCACGCACTGCCTTGCTCATGAAACTCCAGCCTCCCCCTCCCTCCCGCCGTCTCCTCCTTGGGGCCTTGGCCCCTTGTGTTCCTTCTCCCCAGAACGCCCAATGTTACTGCTCAGAGGGCCTTCCTGGATCACACTAGCACTCCCAGCTGTCCCCTGTCCCAACCCCGACCTCTCTCTAGCCCGTGACCGCACAACGTGGCCGTCGGCAGCAGACTGTGGAGCCAGGCACCTATGCTCCGGATTCCCGTTCTAACTCTTGCTGAAACGCTCCGAGACTCGGTTTCCTCATCTGTAATATGGAAGTGTAATTGTCATTTATCTTGCAGGTTTCTCGTGAGTCTTAAATGTCGCAATTAACGTGTATATTGAGTACCTAAAACAATGCCGAGCACATAGTAAGCACTCAATAAACAGTACTATTATTTATTGTCTTTTTCTACTGGAATATAACTTCTACAAGAGCAGCCCTTTATTTGGCCTTTCACAATTGTATCCAGGACTCAATAAATATTAGGTGAACGAATTGAGCGAGTGAGTGAATGATGTCCCAAGCTTATGTTCTCAGCAGCTGTGCCCAGCTGCTCCCTCGCCTCCTGCTTATGTTCCTGTGCCAAGCCTGGTGCCCAGCCTGGGTGGAGCAGAATTGAGCCTTGAAGCTCTTCCTTCCTCTCCCGGGGAAGCCACATAGCATCCCTGCCCAGATCCCGGCCAGCCCTGTCTCCCTTCCTTTCACCAGGCAGACCCTGCACCACGTGTGTGTCAAGCTCTCTCATCTTGTCCTGGGAGATTTTAGGACCTATGGATGCCACTCACTGGGTCTTCTTCGGAGCCTCACACAGGACAAACGGCTGTCCTCATTGCCAGGCCCTGAGCAATGCCACACAAGGCAGCAGAGGGAAGCTTTGGTGCATTCTGGATAACCTCGAAGGCATTCACATGTTGAATTCCAGAAGGTTCATGTGCATTTTTGGAGAGGCTTAGCTATGTTGATTTATTCAGAAGACTCCTTCTGTCTTTCTCCACCTCCCCTACTCCTATGCATCTTTCAAGGCCCAGTGCGAATCTCAGCTCGTCTCTGGAGCCTGGCTGAATTGGGGATTCATCTCTGATTTCACCTCATTGTTCTGCTCCTAGCATTATTCCTCGAGTCACCCGTTTGCCAAATCCTGGCTGAGCCCCTACTGCGTGCCAGGCCCTATGCGCTTAGATTAACGAGATGGAAAGTTCTGCCAGCAAGAAGCCAGGAGATTGATGACTCTCTCCCCAAGGACGTCCCGAGGGCAGAGACATGTCCCCAACATTCGGCAGAAGGGCTGTCCCAGAGTAGCTGGCTGACCTTGCAGAACAGAAGGTCGGGTAACCAAATCAGGGAGTGATGCATACATATTTTGCTCTGGAACACGGCTGCGGGGTGTGCAAACAGAGGACTCTTGACCGGCAATGTCTTTTTTTCCCCCCTCTAATGATGAAGGCGCTGCTCTCTGTAAGAAAACCAACACTGCTCATCAGGCCTTGTAATACGATTCACTCCGACACACTCCTTGTAAAATCTCTGCGTGCTGCAGAAATTTGTATTCTCGCTGCCCTGAACCGCGGCGCTGGACTCCAGGCCTGCATGCTGATGTCAGAGGGGACTGTAAAAGTACTTTTTCCTGCTGCTGACTGGCATTTGTGCATTTGCACTTCGAGCTCGCTTTCGGGCTGGGGGAGGGGAAGGAGGCAAGGCGCTGCGTCTTCTGTTGGATAAATCTTTATTTTAAGTAGTTCGCAGCCTTTCCACTGCAGCCCGCATGGGCTGCGTCTGTGGTTGGCAGAGATCAATGCAGTCAATATTTTTGACTGCAGAGCTTTCTATGACTTACACATATTTAAAAGGATAAAACACAATCCACAATTCTCTGCGTGAACTTGACCATTCTAATCCTTATCTTTGATTCTCTGGGATCCGGCACACAGGCTAAGTCTCCCACATATCTTTGCCCAAGACCTGGGAATTCAGACCGGCTGGAACGTGTAGAAACCACGGCCCGGGCTAGAGGGGTTTGTTTCACTCTGGGAAATTGGACTGGAAAACTAGACATGGCAGCATTTTGGGAATACTGGTGGCCTTTTCCTTGGACCACTGCCTTTTGCTAAACACCACAGTGCTTTCTTTCACTGTTATTAACCAAATAATGAGCTACCGCTCTCAGGGGGATTCGCCTCTTGAAAGGCACTCCTTGAAGCCAGCATTAAGCCAAAAACACTGGAGCTTTAATGGTGGGATTGCTGGCAGCTCATTGAAACAGGGCGTTGTTTAAAAAGATAAAAGAAACGATTAATTGTGATGACTTTCACCTGGAGCAATTTCTCCTTGAATCTACCATTATGAAAAGGATAATATGAAGCCCGAGAGCAGAGATCAGCAAACTTTCTCTGTGAAAGGGAGAGAGTAAATAGTTTGGGCTTTGGGAGCCATATGGGCTCTTTTGCACCTACTTAGGTCTGTAATTATAGCACAAAAGCAGGTCATATGTAAACAAATGGGTGTGGCTGGATTCCAATAAAACTTTATTGAGGGATATTGAATTTCAATTTCTTTTTTTTTTTTTAAGATTGTATTTATTTATGCGACAGAGAGACAGCCAGTGAGAGAGGAAACACAGCAGGGGAGAGGGAGAGGGAGAAGCAGGCTCCCAGCAGAGGAGCCCGATGTGGGGCTCGATCCCAGAACGCCGGGATCATGCCCTGAGCCGAAGGCAGATGCTTAACGACTGCCCTACCCAGGCGCCCCTTGAATTTCAATTTCTATGTGTTGTAAAATATTATTCTTTTGCTTGGATTCTTTTAGTTTTTTTCAATCGTTTAAAAATGTAAAATTATTCTTAACTCGTGGGTCCTCTAAGAAAAGGCAGCAAGCAGGATCGGGTCTGTAGGACATAGCTTGCTGACTCCTACAATAGAGAATCATGATTAATACCTGACCTTGGGGTCAAGCAGAACTGGATGCAAGTTCTGGCTTGGCCATCTTTCGATAAATGATGCTTGGCAAGATGCTAAACCCCTGCGAGCCTCAATTTCCCCATCTATAAAGTGGGACTAACGATAGCACCTACTTCATGATTATTTTGAGAATCAATGGAAGTAACGCCCAGGAAGTGCTCAGCATAGTGTCTGGGACACAGCAAGACCTCAGTAAGTTCATGTGCCCAACACATATTTACTGAGCAATCATTACGGGACAGGTGGGGTATTTACAATGGTTCTTTGTCTCACTGAGCTTAAAATCTATGAAGACTGTTAGCTATCGTCATTAACAATGCTTAGGCTTTGCAAAAGAGAAGAGGAAATTGTAAATCATCCAATAATATCATGTGTTATTGCTATGTATTTTTTTGGTTTTGAAAACTGTTAAAACTCCCAGGACCTCCCATGATATCAGGTTCTTTTATGACCATTTGCAGACACTAAAATGAAAGGTAAAACACATTTCCCTCCTCTTATACCAGTGGTCTTGGGACCAAAAGCGTCAACATCATTTGGGAACTTGCTAGAAATTCTCATCCTCCAAAACCATCCCAGACCTATTGAATCAGAGACCCTGGGTGTGGGGCCCCCTAGTCTGTGTTTTAACAAGCCACCAAGTGATTCCGACTCACATGGATTCAAGTTTGAGAATCAATCATTGGTTTAGATAGACTGTCAACTCATTAGCTTGTTCAAAGTCACAGACCTAGGAAGTGGCAGGGTCAAGATTTGAAAAAAGATCTATACAGAACTTTAAATACCAGAACATTCTGGGTTCAAGGACAGGGTTATTCATCAGTGGTAAAGGAGTCAGCCAGAAATAAAAGAAGGGTGTGAGTGTACATGTGTGCTCATGTGTGCACATGTGTGAGTGTGTGTGTGTGTGTGTGTGTGTGTGTGTGTGTTACGGACCTCTGCCCCACTGCCCTTCTCCTTCCCCATTGTTTGTTCAGCCTCAAGTATCTTCAACTTCTCTTCCAGCACTTCCTGTCTCCTCAATGGCATGGGGCCTGGGGGGCAGCAGGAATGATCTGGCCCAGCAGGGAGGCGTGTTTGATCACTGACATGTTAGGGTCACTAGTGCATGGTGATAATGAGAAGCAGAAGAGCTTTTCATGGGTTTTGTTATTCTTACACGGACAATGCACTTCTTTATGGCCTGTCCCCAGGGAGGGACCACTCCCACCATCTGCCTTGGTAGGCTACTCTATATTAACCTCTCTGTGTTTCTATGTTTCTCTTCTACAAAATGGGCGTTGTAAAACCTCATGGATGATTTTCATGTTTGACTGTGTTTGGCTGCCCATCCTACCCATGCCCACACGCCATCTGTGGTGGCAGCTGCTGGTTGGTCTCCAATATCCATTCTTCCCTTTTTCCTTTAGTAATAGGACCCATTGAGTTTTAGCCAGGAACATGGCCACCTGGCTAAAGACTACATTACCCAGCCTTCCTTGTAGCTAGGTAGACCCATGTGACTAGGTCTGGCCAATGGGATGTGAGCAAAAGTGGGTGGCACCCTTAGAGGGTATAAAGCATGCTTTCCCTTTATTTCTATCCCTATTTCCTGCAGACTAGATGCAGATATACTGGGAGGAGCTGAGCAGCCATGTTCGATCATGGAATGAAAGCCATGTGTTGAGGGTGGCAGAGCAATAACATCTAAGGAGCTAGGGACCGGTACAGTATAAATCCACCATATTGTTCTTGGGACTGCTTACATTTGTATGGTTAAGGTAAGACAGAAGTAGACTGTCTTATTTAGACCTCTGTTATATTAAGGACTCAAAAAAATAGCAATCAAAATCTGTTTCTTAACTGATGGGTCACTTTTTAAGACGAGGCTTAATTCATGCTTCCTCTCCTGTTCTCCTACCCTATTCCAACACCCCAATAGAATGAACCTATTCTTCTGTCATACCCTCTACTGGAGTCACTGATAAATTATTCAAATGGTAGGGCAAACATGTGCTTAGGTGACTGGCAAAGTGAGGACTCCAAAAAGTATACGTAAGTAAAAAAATAACAAAATGAATACAGTTCAGCTTTGATGAGCCTAGCCAAAATTACATTATCAAAACATCAAGATAGAATTTATTTTCAGAGTATGTCTTTGTCTTGTTGTTTCTAAACATAAAATATGATTTTGAAATGCATGTGGGTGGAAGGAAAGGCATAGAAACTTTCTCAGTCATCAGGATCTGCTATAGATCTTAATCTAACCTGACTGACTGGGCCTTCCAGATGACTTCTTTATAGCTGTGACTGAATCTCAGGGCAGCCCTCCATCCTTCTGCCCCCACTCCCTATGACAGAGGCTGAGGGGTCCTAGACGGCTCTGTCTTTTCCTTTCAATCAGTTCATCTTTATTGTATACCTATTGTTACTCATGTTCCTACTTCCAGTCCGTAACATGGTGCCTGGTGTTTAGAAGAAGTTATTGATACACTTAAACCCTCAACTGAGGATTAGCTAGATGAAGAATGGAATTCATATAGACGCCTCCT
This sequence comes from Ursus maritimus, assembly GCF_017311325.1. Lineage (NCBI taxonomy): Eukaryota > Metazoa > Chordata > Mammalia > Carnivora > Ursidae > Ursus > Ursus maritimus. The sequence continues at coordinate 39,427,717 of NW_024424675.1, read as the reverse complement.
TGTGGGCGGGGGTGGCTGGGAAGAAGAGTGGCCATTTTCCTTTCTCTTCCTCATTCTAAGGCTCGAAGAGTTTGACTTTTATGCCCAAGGTTTACAGCTCTTAAGTGGCTACTGTAGTTTCAATATCACACACATGTCTTCACCATGGCTCTTGTCATTCCAGACACATTGGACTCCTCTCATTTCCTTGAACGGACCACATCCCATTCTCTTCCAAAGGGCCTTTGTATGTGCTGTTCCTTCTGCTTGAAGGTCCTCCTCCTCAACTCCTTCTTCCATGATTCTTTCACCTAGCAGGTACCCATCCATCTCCAGAGTTCAGCTTAAATATCACTGACTCTGGGAGACCTCGGCCAACTTCTCCTACTAAGATAGGTCCTTATGATGTAACACCTGCCCTTTATACTTTTCAGCGTACACTGCAGTTGTAACTGACTGATTATTTCTTTATTATCCATCTTCCATGCTAGAATGTCCACTCCACGGGAGCAGGGCAATGCCTGCCTTATTTGTTGCGTGCATTAGCCTGGCACATACAACGTGCTGAACAAATCTGTATAAATAAATGAATGAACGTGCATCAGGACAGACAGATGGAATCCACAAAAACCCAAAAGGAGAAAAGAACCTATTTTCCCTTTGATAAAAAAGCAAATAGGATATTGCAGTTGGATAATTTGATTTGTTGGGCGAACACTTTCCCAGAATTTTGATAACCACAAAGGCAAGGGCAGCTATACAGAAAGTTCCGAAGGAGGTAATACTGCCTTTCACAAGATTTGACTTTGGTTAATCAGATCCTGAATCAAAACTCAGAAACTTTGCTGTATGTATACAAGAGAACAGTCTAGATTTGGAATCCAGTGCAAGAGAAGTATCCCATTAAAAGTGTGGATTTGCTTTTGATTCCTTTCCCACAGGCAAATTGGTGTTTATCAAACCTGTACTGCTAAAGGAAATGATTGGGTACACCAAAACTAATTAATACTTCTGACATTGAAGGAAAACCTTCAGGCTTCCAATGTATAGTGTGAAGATGTGTTCACGTGTGTACGAGAGAGTTTCCAGACGCGGTTGCTATTAATTCCTTCCCTTCCTATACATGCATGAATTCTCCCCATCAAGAGGTAGAGTCTATTTCTTTTGAATCTCCTTGAATTGGGACTTGTTTGTCCAGAAGTGGTGTTGTGCTAATTCTTGGGCTACCTTTAAAAGGCTTAGCAACTTTTGCTTTCTCCTGTAGAGGTCAGTCACCATGCTATAAAAATGCTAGGATTACATTATGAATGATGAGACCATATGGTCGGAGAGAAACCAGGTGGAGGGGCGTCAAGGCATCAGCCACGTGAGCGAGGACTTCTTTGAACTCTGAGTCCAGTCCAGTTGCTCAGTGCAGTTGAGGGAGCTCCCCCGGTTTAAACCCCACTGAGTTTAAGTGCCTAGCAGAACCGTGCCTGAAATCCTGAACCATAGAATCTTGAGAAATAACAAACCATTGTTGCTTTGAGCTGCTAAATTTTCTGTTGACTTGCTACATGGCAAGAGATAACTGAAAATGACATGATATTCCAATTACTGAGGGCTCCCTTCTCTGATAGCTTCAACCATGTGGAATACAACTGAGAACAGACAAATAAGGTAATATACAGCCCACACATTCTGCTTCCAGCAGGGATGTGAAAGTCCTCACTCAGGACCTACGGTCTCTATGTCTATGCACAATGTTAACATGTTTGTTCCTCTCATAGCAGAGTCAAAAGCAATATAAAATTATGCAAATTGCAATAGATTTTGTGGCTTTTGGAGACAATTTTTGCTTGATCCTCTCACTTTTTGCTAGTGGAACAGAGGCCAAAAAAGTTGAATGGCTTGTTCAGGGGGACAATGTGAAAGAGTGCATTAAAAACCAGAAAATAATCCTGGATTTCTGGTCCTCCAAGGAAGATACTCTTTTCACTTTCCCTTCCTATTCCATAGAAGAGACACATTTAAACGGTTGAGGAGCAAAAGGACTTTTAGGTGGGATGAGAACCCCACAGGTTGCGATAGAAAGCTAGCAGACACACTCTCAAAAGCATGACAAACCCCAGTTCCCGTTGATGCTGTAGGGACCCAGAAGCTTTCCTTTCTTCGAGCCCAGAGCAGCCCAATACTTGAGATTCATGACGATGACCCTGAGTCCAAAAGCAAAGATTAGATGATGTTTCTCGTCTTCTACTTCAGGAGGTAGGCAAGTGTGTAATGCACTCTCACAAATATTCCTATGCAGAATGGTTAAAATAAATATATGATTTCACGTGCAAAGGGATAAGCTTCAGTTACGTGGAACAGTCCACGTCGGACAAATGAGGCATCACTGCATTTGCAAAGCATTCGGCAAGTATTCCAAGTCTTGGCGAGGCCGAAGGTTTCTACTAAATGAAAAATGAGCTTTACTTGTGTCTATGTTTCTGAGCTTAAGTGCACTCTCTAAAACCTTCCTGGGAATTTTTTGGACAGGTGTCTCTTTTCAAACAGCATAATATTTGGACATTACGTTTTAAATATGTGCAGATAAAAATGATATTCCAAATCTGTATTTCACTTATAACCAGATGGGATAATAGGAGTGAGAGTTACTGAGAGACAGTCCTTCATGGAAAATAACGGAAATAAAACCTAACCTCCTCCTAACCCTGCCTGGAGGTTTGTGGCTACGAGTTCTAGAGTGAACGTCCTATTACTCAAAATCTGAAAGGATTCAATGTGGTCAGAATTAACACAAGATCTACTATCTTGTTTCCATGCAGGACAACAACTGTCTCCTTTTTTAAAAACCTGGGGTTTGAGGGAAAATATAAACAGATTTTGCCACCTGCAGGCCCTTAAGAATGTGGAACAATAGGCTCATTGGCAGAATCCAGCTGCAGACCTGTTATGTTACATCTGCGCGGTGCCAGCAGAAGGATCCAGATCTGAATTCCCTTCCAGAGGTTGAGGGATTGCCTGCTATTTCATCCCGCTTCATTTTCCTCCCTCTTGTCTTCTGCCTGCTCTGTTCTTTTACAAAGGGACCTGGCTTCTGTGGATTTGAATTCTGACCTTAGACTTAGAACCTTAATTCCAAGGCAGGAAGGATCAAAAACAAAAGCAAAAATAAAAACAAACAAAAGCCAAAAACCAAAAACACACATAAAAAAAAACCACACAAAAAACCAAAAAACTAAAAAACTGAAAACATTCACTTTGGCCCCTTCGTTCCATGAAGATGAGCCCAATGCCCATGAGGATGGGTGTTGTTGGGGACCAACCAGAGGATGTGCCAACTTGGACAATCAGGACAGCTGTGGCCAGGCTCTCTGCAACTGTTCAAAGGACTGTGTGTGTGTGTGTGTGTGTGTGTGTGTGTGTGTGTGAGTATGTGTGTATCTGGCGATCGGATCAGCCCAGGCACACATTCAAAGTCTGCAAACATTCACTGAAGGCCTACTGAGTGCCCCGCCTGGTGAATATTTGTTTCATGTGTATTATCTCATTTACCCTCACCAACAAAACAAATCTATTAGGGCATTATAAAGTTCCTGAAGCTTACTTCTAAAGCAGAATGGAATCATCTTTGGAGGCCAGAGGACTGCTTGACTATTCTTCATCTGTTTTCTCTGTACTGTTAGCAATTTGTATGAAGTCAGAATGGTTTGAATGCCCGGATTCTGAGTACAGACTTTCCTTTAACCTGGCTCAATAATTTTTAAGCTTCAAGTTGCATAAGAGCTATAGTTCAAGGTTATGCACGATACAGTCATATACAAAAACAAGTGCGCTGGACTTTATCAACGCCTTAAGGGATTTTTAATGGCAAATTTGACTGTGGGTAATTTCCTCTCTTATAAGCTGCGTGTGGCAGTCTGCTCCCTGAGGTACGATTCTGCGCTGTGCTGTCAGTCCCACTTTCAGCTTGTCGCAAGGTATATCTTGCTTTTCAGTATTTCAAATGATCATCTCCACATAATGTTTCACGGGACCAGATATCTCTGTAGTGGTATACGCATGTGCAGCAAAAATAAAATTTGCATATTGTGACAGACAGACTCGTAGGCTGGCCCCCAGGATCCCCGCCTTCTGGTGTCCACACCCTGGTGTGCTTCCCTTCTTGTGAGAGACTGCAGGACCCGTGACTTGCTTTTCATCATTAGAAGATGGCAAAGGTGATGGACTGTCACTGCCATCATGCATTGCGTTGTGGCTTCCATCTTGCCAGAGACTCTCTCCCTTGCTAGCTTTGATGAAGTGAATGGTCACTTTGGGGAATTCCACAGGACAAGGAACTGTGGGTGGCTTCTAGGAGCTGAGTGTGGCCACCAGTCAACAGCCAGCAAGAAATGAAAGCTCTAAGTCCTAGAGCTGCAGGGAAATGAATCCTGCCAACAACCCAAGGGAGCATGGAAGCGGCACCTTCCTCAGTTGAGCCTCTAATGAGACTGCAGCCCTGGCCACACCTAGATCATAATCTCATGACTCAGCTAGTCTGTGCCTGACTCCTTTTGCATAGAAACTATAATATAATGCACATGCATTATCTTCAACCAACAAATACACACATTAATCAGAATTTGGTGACACATCTGAGACTATTCAAGGCCTTCACATGGAGAACCTGTGATCCAGTCCAACAGTGACAAGGAAACTGAGGCCCGCAGAGGTGAGTGCATTTATCCTGGGTCACATGGTTCTAATTCGGCCCCTTCCACAGACCACAGGATTCTGTAGCTCTGTAACTGTTTCCCTACCTATAAAAGGAAAAGTTGGGCTAGCTGACTTGCAAGGGTAATTTAGGGTTTATGCAGGTCTTCTGTCTCCTGAGCCCTTGGCTTGTTTCAAAATATGTTCTTTAGAACGCTTGTTTTAAAAGATTCTGGATGGAGAAAATAATCCTGTGGTCAAATTCAGTTGGGGGTTGCTGAGTTAAACAACATTTCTTAACAGGTTTCTTCACTTCAGGACCTCTCAGAGCTATTAATTTGCTTCTGTCCGTTGGGAATGTCCAATAATGAGATGGAGCCGATAGCATTTTCCCAACTTATTTGATCGTGAACTCTCCCACTTGGTCCCCTGAGTTTTGGGGCCAGTGCTTCACAGAACACACTAAAGGAGGGTCCACAGCCTCCCTTATAATGATCAAAATTCTCTTCTCGATGGAAAGAAGAACCCAGTGGAAGAGAGTTCCTATTCTTTTGATTCTCAAATGACTCGGGATGACAGGAAGTTTAGTGCCCTGAGATGCCACACAGGGAAGTGGCTGACCCTGCCTTGCAAAGCTCCGTGAGGAGCAAGCAATAATAATATCGTGATGTCACTCTCCTGGTAGCCTGCCTGTGTGAGAGGGGTGTGTGCAACATGCCAGAAATACACATCAAGCTAGTTGCCCCGGAGAATAAAATGTTTTCTTCTTATTTGTAATCCACCTTCCCAGGAACTGAAAGCTGTCTCCCTAACATTTTTCTAAGGAGCAATGATTTCTTTTCTCCCTCCCACCTTCCTCCCTCTTTCCTTTCTCCTTCCTCTCTCCTTCATCCCTCTTTCCTTCCTTTTTCCTCTCCCCCTTCCCTCCTTCCTCTCTCCCTGTTCCCTCCATCCTCCCTCCATCCTCCCTCCTTCCTTTCGCCCTCCTTCCTCCCTCCTCCCTCCCTCCTTCCTCTCTCCTTTCTCCCTCCTCCCTCCTTCCTTTCGCCCTCCTTCCTTCCTCCCTCCTTTCCTCTTTCCTTCTTTCTTTCCTCCTTCCCTTTCTTTTTCTTTCCCCTTTCTCTTTCCTTCTCTTTCTTTCCTTTTCCTTCCCTTCTTCTCCTTCCTCTTTGCTAAATGCTTTCTATTATTTGTTTTCAATAAGGAGTTTTGCATGCCTTGTTCTGGGATGGGAGTGGGGTGAGAGGGCAGGAGGAAGAATTAATATCCTCAGGTTCTCACATCTGGAGTCCAGAACCCACAGCACACTTGAATCACTTCAAGTAGCCTAACAGCCACAGGACAATCATTCTTTGAATATAGACGAGGTTTTGAGCCCTCAGCTCAGAGCAGTCATTTCCCATGACTTCTAAGCTGCCCGGAGAACTTATGAAAAACAAGTCATTTGTATTTTGCTCCCTTAGCCATTCTGTGGGATGTTCTGAATGTTCTGCTCTGTCTCACCCATTGGTGAGCAAACCTTGGTCTTCCTTTCGCAGAGAACTGTCATGGCCGCCAGTCTTTTGCCCTGAGTTCTCATTGTTGAAACCACACCCTCTCCTACCACCGCCTGCCCATCAATGCAAGGCATCAGGAACCATATAATCATACATCTCAAGCCCAAACCCTAAAGCCCTCCCAGCTGCTTAAACATGGCGCTGATTTTTAACCTTGCCCAACAGCGCTCTTGAGTTTACCCACAGCCACATGGCCTTGCTCTGATAATGGGTTGTTTTCTAAGAGAAAATGAGTAGTGTTGAACACCAACTTGACAAAATAAGGGAGAATAAAACAGACGTTATGAATAAAATATGTGGGCAGAAAACTATATAAATGATCTGGGGATGCTGACATGATAAAGTCTTTTTTAACTGCCCTCCAGGCAAAATACATATTTTTCAAACTCGTAAGTTCTATACATTAAAAAAAAAAAAGACCTCCCCGGGTGACCCAGGGCAGCTAGACGTGCCTTCGACATGGATCATTCCTAAGCGTTGCTGGCCCTTTGCTAGTACAACATCCATTTCCCCAAGAACTCGGCTTATTTTCTAGCTGCACGTGTACACACACACACCCATCACCACTGAGACACCCTGCTTTTCCCCATTTAGCAGTTGACATCAGCTTTCAACACCACAGAATTACACTGCAAGTCACTGGTGTCACCTATGCACAGACGGAGCGTGAACTCTTCGAGAGAACAAGACCCGAAAGCAACATTTTCCTGAACTCGTCCTTTTTAGGTCAAAGAAAAAAAAAAAGGGCAAAAACTGAAAAGAGGCCTGAATGCTGTGTCTGTCTGTCTTCCCAGGGAACCTCAAGGAGACTTCTAAGTGGAGATCAAACACGACTCCCCGCGACACCTGTCTATTTATTCTCTGCTTTTCATCTGATAAATATTTACGATGGGTCAGGCACTTTGCTAGGCTCTTGGCCAAATGCAGCTTCTGTCTCCCGGGCACCCACCATGTTGTGGGAGACGCATACGTGCGAACACATAACTAGAGCAGCACAGGCGGCACTGAAGACGCGCGATTAAGGATTATTTTCCCTTCCTCCATCCTTGTCCACTGAGAGCGGAAACAGGTCGTCTCTGATAGCGTTGGAAACATGGATCATCTCTGGCCACCAAGGCTCTGGGTCCTAAATCCGTAGCACTCAGACCGGCTGGCCTGTTAGAATCACCTGTGCAGGTTTAAAAACTAGGTCTATACTCATGAAAAAGTCTCCTGGGACTGGAAATGGTCCCTACGTTGATCTGTGGGGTGGTTCCAAGGGTGTGAATATACGGAAAATCCACTGAACTGTACTCTTACTATCTATGCACTCTCCTGTAGGTAAGATAAACTCAAGTTTTTAAGAAAGTGAAACATTCCTCCATCCAGGCCTGCTCTTGGAGATTCTGCTCCCGACGGTCCTTGCTTCAGGAGGTTGTAAAAGCTCCCCAGGGGACACTCATGTACGACCACGGCTGAGGAACATTCTGTAGGTGATTAAGTCCTCATGGCCTGAAGAAGGGGGCTGAGGGGGGTCCACAGCCCTTTGTGGTGCAGGGTCGGCACAGAGCTGCTATGGCTCGGTGGTATTGGCCCCCAGAAGGCCACCCAAGTGGGTCCACTGTGGGTGGGAGCTCTGCTTGATAGCTCTATCGCTCAAAAACAGAGATGGTCAGCTCTTGAGTGTTTGGCACTGGAAGGAGAAGCAGAAGGAAGACGAGGCAGGGAAGGGAAGGTGGTAAGAGCGGTGGGTTCAAGAAGAGGGTTAGCAATCCGACTGCAGCCTGGAAGGGGCAGGGGCATGGTAGCAGGCGGGACTGGACTGGATTCTAGAATGCCATGTGCCTTGGCTAGGTAACCTTTGGTCCCACTTTGCTCATGTCTCAGTAGATGTTGCCAGGGCTTCTCTGGTTTAGCCCTAAAAGTCCTGTGTCCCGGGAAACCTTGTCATCCCAGAGAAACTGAGTCTGTTGCTCACTCCATATAAGTTGACGGCTTTAATTACTACTTCTTGGGGTTGTGGTGAGGACAAACCTTTGTCATGTAAAATGCTTAGTGTGGTGCTTGGCGTAGCATCAGTACCCAAAAAATGACAGCAATTACTACCAGTAGGTTTGGCATAAGGGAGACTTTTTTGTTCTAGTGAATGGAGTGAGCCCATCCAGTACCTGGCACACAGTAGGCACACAATAAATATTAATAAAATGAACGCTTATCTGAGCCATGGATTTCATTACCCAAATTAGAAAGCTTCTCCCTTCTTAATTACGAGGGCATGCTTTCAAACTGTTTAATGACATCTTGTTTTGTAGCCTGCTTAATAAATCTTTGCTGCCAACGGCAAGTTCCCTGTGTCGGCAAATCATCTAAATATTTAACTGATGTTTTTTCTCCCCGAGGTTTCTTGCAGACTCTTGGCATCGTGTAGCTGATAGGCAGAGAGAGAGTCAATAGCAAGAAATCAGCCCCTTCAAATCTATAAATCTTGGGTCTTTCTCTGGTGTGGCTGGTCCTCTTGGATTGTTGGTTGCTTCCTCCCTGCAGGGGCTGGGAGAGCAAAATACTCACTGTCTCCACCTTACTTTCATCTAGGCGTGGCTGAGTACTCATTTCTGGCAAATAAGATGCTAATGGAATTCTTCCAAGGGAGGAGGGGTGGTCTAAGGAAGGGTTTGCTTCTCTGGCAAGAAGAGCGGATGAACTGGGTGGTGTCCTTCCCAGTGTTCTTGCCTTGCACACGGAGCAGTCTATTGATGGTGGTACGAAGCACGAGGGGAAGGCCAGGAGAACCCCAGTGAACCTGACATGGTACAGCATCAGCTCCTCCAGAGTGGCTTCCTTGTTAGGTGAGAAAAAGCAGCCTCTGCTATTTAACACCCGTGAGGACAGGATCCTCTGTTACTTGCAGCCCAACACATTTCTAGAGGGTACACATGGGATGCATAGTGAGGAGCCAGATCCTGAGATTTTTTTTTTTAAAGATTTTATTTATTTATTTGACAGAGATAGAGACAGCCAGCGAGAGAGGGAACACAAGCAGGGGGAGTGGGAGAGGAAGAAGCAGGCTCCTAGTGGAAGTGCATGATGTGGGGCTCAATCCCATAACACCGGGATCATGCCCTGAGCTGAAGGCAGACGCTTAACCGCTGTGCCACCCAGGCGCCCCCAGATCCTGAGATTAAGCCGTGCTCAAGGTGAGATCTTTGAGGCATCCCCTTGGGGTCCCCCTAAAGCCAGAGCTGAGAGTATGGCAGCCCTATACGGTAGGACCTAATTTCCCCATTTCACAGATGGGGTAAGCTGAGGCTCCACGGAGGTTACTTATCTTGTTCAAGGCCTCTCAGCAGTTAATTCTAGACTGTCTGATTCCAGCATCTAGCTCTTCATTATGACTCCATATTGCCTCCCCATTGTAGACAGAAGTGACAAAGAAAAATAAAGTTTCTGGTAAACTCACAGAAATGTTAAGAGGGCTCTGGATTTCCAGACGGTGTGGAAGTTTGAGCATTTCTCAATTCACTGAAAAAAATGTCAATCGATCAACCATGTTAGCTAATAGCTGCCTGAGATGCGACTCCAGCTTTACGGAAAAATGCAGTTGGCCTCAACTTTCGTCGAAACCATTTTCCAGTTTTGCTGTTAAAGATGGAAATATAAAACAGCTTCCCACTTTGCCTAAAATCAAATGAGGTCTTTTTAAAATTAAAAGATGGGTTTTTAGGGAAATATTTGTCTACTGAAAAGCGGCTTCTCTAATTAAGCAATTAAGTCTCAATAAGACAGACCTCATCATTGCTTAAAGGTCATTTAAAATGCAAAGAGGATGCAAAACTCTGCCGGGGCGGTAAATCAGTCCATCTCTGTGGGCGTCTGAAGTTCTGCATTTTCTTCAACTGCACATGCGGTGTTTATGTATTTAAGTATTTGGGCTGTGGCCTGTGTGCCGAAAGAAAAAGAAATCTTTGCTGTGTCCTTCGGCTAATCAAAATGCAGCCCTGCATTTGGCAATTATTATTTTATAAGGTACATGTAGTTGGAGGAGGGTACGGCCTACAGCGGAAGAAACCCGCAGCATTCCAGCTACTTCTTTGCACGGCAGCGCCCGGGCACGTGCAAATTTGCTACGGCTTTAGTACCTCGGTGTGGAGGGTGTGGTTTCCAATAATTACATTGCTGCTATTTTGAGTAATGAGATGGGGTTCCTGCACAGCAAGAGGTAGATTTTACTGGGTTCATTTAAATTTTATGGAAATGAGTATTTATTAGTTGACATCAACTGAAGCCCATCTTGAGGGTTTGTCTTTCCTAGTCCATGGCTCCCTGAGACTAAAGGATGGTGTCTCTAAAGGATTCGTCTCCTTACTCTTTTCTTGCCAATATGGCGCCGTCTCTACTAATCACCGGAAGGGCTGACATTTTCAGTGGCCTAATCCCAAGGAAGTGAAGAAGACTCCAAAAACACCAGTCACATCCCACCGGCACCCACGCACCGGTGGAAAGACAATGACTTAGCCGTTCAGGCAGCAAAGACAATTTATTTTCAAGGACTGTGTTTGCCGCAGGGTGATAGGATAAGACAGACAGGTTTCCCTCATATTTTTTTTTTTTTTTGCATTCACCAAAGAATCATAATTAGTCATTAAAGAAGTTTTAGGAGACCAGATTTTTTAAGGACCAAAATGGGTCTTGGAAGACTCTAGATTATGGTCGAGAATTATGCAAGGCTCTTCTTTCCTTCTGGCAATCCCTGCATCATCTCCCCAACGCTTTGCCATCATCAGGCAAAAACCAAGTGTGGGGGCCTCTCCATGTGCTTCCTGCCGTCCTCCTGACCCTCAATAATGTTTACAAAGTGAAGACATGGTTGAATGGTGGCACTGTCATCCCTCACTTGCATCACACAGAATGGCAGGTAAACAGGAAAATCTGGACTGGCTCGGAGAATGAGCCAACACACATAAATTACAAATAAAAAAAAAAAATTAACAGACACCAATCTGCTCCCCAACACCCTTTGCCAGCATGAGATCTCTATGGTAACTGAACTCCCCCCTGGCCTCCCTGGGTAGTCAAGAGTGGATTTCCCCCCTTTTCCTTTTGAAGGAAAAGTTCTCAAAACTGATTTAAATATTATGATCGTCTCATCGCCGAGTACTCAATGAGCGATGAATTCGTGTTGGCTGCGGTGCCTTTTAAAACGTATATTTTTCTTCCCTCAAATGGTGCTGCCACAAAGGTGAATTTTCTCCTAATAGAAGGCTCCTTCTTAAAAAAAAAAAAAAAAAATCCGGATGTGGGGAGTTGAAAGGGGCCCTGTGCTTCTCGGGATGACTGGAGGAAAGTTGCCAAGCAACTGAGGAACGATGTAAAGGGAAGGCGCACCTTCTGAACAGAATGTCGCGTTTTGCAAACCATCGTCTGTGGTTGCTGAGATGGCATAGGGTCTCCCCTCACTGTCTTGTTTCTCTGCCCCCTGGTTGAGGTGATTTCCACGTGTATAAATAGTCAAGTCCTTGTTTCACTTGGAGGATGGGCAGAGGCTAACATTTATTGAGAATGTACGACTGCATCTTGAGAATATCGTTCCTGAATTTTTTTTTTTAAGATTTTATTTCTAAGTGATCTCTCCACCCAGAGTGGGGCTGAAAACTCACAATTCTGAGATCAAGAGTCACATGCTCCCCCAACTGGACCAGCCAGGCTCCTCGTTGTTACTGAATGTTTCATATTCCTGGCTAACCGGTCGGGTGGGTATTTTGTAATCTTCATTTTACAGTTGAGGAAAATAAGACTCAGAGAGGTTAAGTGGCCTGCTGAAGGTCACACAGTCCTTGAGGAAGAATTTGAACCCAGTCCTGTTGATTTAGAAGTGCATTTTCTATCTCCAACGTGACATTTCTTTTTCTTTTTTGGAAATCACTGTCTATATTCCTCCCACTCTTAGGGTTGTGTCATCCACAAAAACAAATACACTACACCTTCCTCTGGAATGAAATGAGAACAAATGAGCTGTCTTGACCCCTTGTCTTCTTCTTGCCTTCTCTGCAAATCCCCAAAGAGATCCGGCCGAAGCTGTATGGTTTCAGCAGTTAGACTTGCAGAAGTGAACTTGGAAATTAGGATGCTTGACCAGTTAATGACGTTGACTGATGTGTTGAGCTGCTCTGAGGCTAATTATATTCACTCATTCCCCAAAATCATACCGACACAGGCAGACGCCACTCATTTTAAAAGAAAAAGGCCGGGGTGGGGGTGCGGAAATAACTCATTGTATCTTATATAGGAGAGATCAAAAATATTAAGTTTCAGATTAAAAAGAGAGAGAGAAGAGGAAAAGAAAGAAAACACGAACACTTCAAATCTTTTGTCAAGAAAATCTCTTGCAGGTGGGCATCAAAATTTGCCTTTCTCAAGAAGTTTGAGCAACTGCCATTAGAATGGGAAAATGAAAGGGGACTCAAACAGAACAAGATGTCCTGAGCGATTTTATGATATTTCTGACCTTAAAAGGCATACATGGGGATGTAAGTGCTTTAGCGATTTTGCGGATCCTGACTTGGTACTGACTTGAAGGCCTCTTGAATACATCCTGAGGTTTGACATTTGCTATGCTTCCCCCCCCCCCCGCCCCTGCTCTCGCTCTCCTAAAGATCATTATGAAACAATGCTACGGAATCTTCCAAAATGTGAAAGTCTGTGGGAAGTTGCTAAAACAGGTAGTGAGGGTTCACTGGGGGCTGCACTTAACGAAAATCTGAAAATTGCTGGCTTTGTTGTCGGGAGAAATACACACTTGATTCGCAAGTGTCTGGCATGTCTTTGTGCGATGGCTGGGTTACAGCCGAACTCCCCTGGCAGGAAATTACACGAACAGCACGGAGGAAGTAAAGAAGATGCACCCCGGAGAGGAAAACATGCCTGAGTTTCATTTTCTAAATTCTATTTTATTTTACTTTTTAAGGTTTTTAAGTTTTCGAGGATAAAACTAGGCAATCACATGGGGCAATTTTCTGCTGAGCTCTGTAGATGGTTGAGAAGCCGGTGTCCCCTAGCATCTGGAGATTATAGTGCAAAATGAATTGTCCGAGTAAGAACTCTCAAATTGTAGTCACCTACTTAAATTCTTCGATGCTTACCAGCAAATAAGGACGCGCGGCCAAAACGCAAACTTCAGTGCTGAGAGCTCGCTTGCTGAGTGGTGTCAAAGGCTAACGACAGCTTCGCCGCTGGGGCTCCGCACATCGAGTGAAACTGGACTGACACACTACATAGCAACTGGGAGAATCAAGAGGCAAATCGCGTGGGGGTGGGGTAGAGAACGATCGGTTCGACTTAGAATTAAAAACATACTAAAAAGATGACGTCAGCAACAAAACGACAAAAGAAATAGAGTAGTCCCACATGAGACAAAAAATGAAAACAGCACACATTTTAAAGGAGCAAAATAAAGAAGAAACCCATGAACCTATTCTATAATAAAATATGTTTTTTTTAAGGAAATCAGATCCATGATATCTATGCAGAATATATTTTTACTTGGGACCTAGGTATCATAATTATGTAGGACTTAATGCATTATGTAGAAAGCCAAAGAGTCATTATAATTTAAGGGAAATACATCAAGTTATTTGATGTAAAATCTTAGGAGGAGGGATTTGAGTTATCTGATGAGCTGCCTCCACTTTTACTTGACCTTGTTAGTGTGACTGTTTCCAGGTGTGTTCAAACACCCCAGGTCTGTCTTAAAATAGAATATGGCGGATCTCTTTAATGGAGCAGATGGGGATAGGTAGTTGTCCATCATCTTTTCAGTTGGGCGCTTGCCCAGGAATAAGGTGACGCCCAGGCTCCAAGTTTCCCTGCCCACCCGGGGATGACGTCAGCACTGACTGGTGGGATTGGGCAGTTCACAGTCATTGGGAGCCTCTTACAGTCTGTTTATAAGCCAAAAACTGACATCCACAAACCCTTTTGGGATATACAGGTTTTCATCCTGACAAAGGCACATCAGATACTTCTCAAGAATGAGACAAAAGTAAGTGCTGGACGGTTATCAGGGGTGTTGCAAATCATTTGTAAGCAATCGTTTTTGAGGATGAAAACATGCAATTTATTTCCTTGGCTTTGAGAGACGAGAGACTGGATTCTGAGCTGTGCTCTACCATGATTGTCCTCGCTCAGTTTCGTCTGGACGTATGCTTTCCAGGGGTTAGTCAGACACCATCCTCCCAGGCTCATACCTCTTGGATGACTTTCTGTTGCCTCCCTCTGGGCAGCCTGCATGGCTCTGCACTAAGGCTCCTGCCCAGCTCCCAACCTCCCCTCCTCACCCCAACTCTTGCCCCATTTTCTGTTTCTCAAACAAGCCACGCCCGTTCTTGTATCAGAGACTTGCTTTTGCCTGTGCCTGGCACATTCCTTCCCCGGATCTCTGAAGCCAGCGCTTTCTTCTTACTTATGTCTCTGCAAAAGGCTCACCTCTTCAGATGCTCCCCCAGTGACCTTATCGAGATAGCCCACGCACTCAACTCACACCCTAACGATGCCACTTCCTAGTCTCTATCCCAGCGATAGCACTGCTCTATGATGACCTTGTGTGTGTTTGTTGATTTGTTCATTTTTCTGCCTCTTTCCTCTAGAATGTAAGAACGTGAGAGCTTGTTTTTTTTTTTTTTACTATTGATATGCCGGTGCACAGCAGAGTACCTGGCATGTGGTGTGTTCTGGAAAAAAAAAAAAAAAAAAACCCTTGTGTATTTGAATGTAAAAATGCGCCTCTAATTGGAAGAAAAAGCGGCGAGGTTACAGATTTGGGGGTGAAAGGCCCTCTAAGGAGGAAGATCACCCATGATGGGACTCTGGTGGCCAGAGGCTGGAGAAACAGCGGGAGCCCCATTCACCTAAGGGGTCCCTTTATGGCTGCATGCTTCCTCCTACTTCCTTGTCTAGAAAGAAGAGAACAAGAAGCAGGTTTAACGTTTTGTATAATTTCATTGCCAATCCTCTCATCTACGGAGGAGGCCATTCAATTCTACAGTAGATGATCCAGGGTTGACGGATGTTTAAATAGGTCGCATGATAATTACAGACAATATTTATTTAGTGTTTTCAGTGTGTCAGGCACAGATCTGATGATAACATTTACTTCACACAATAGCCTTAGGAAGTAGATCCTGTTTTGGTCTCCATTTGATAGACGAGTAAACAGGGGCTTGGACAAGTTATGTCTTGCTCAAGCTGACAGAGTTAGTAAGTAATAGGACCTAGATTCAAACTTAGTTAGTGAAACTGCTCGTTCTTGGCAATGACTTGCCCAAGTAATACTGTAGTCAATAGACTAGGAATCGTATCGAGACTCTACGGCTTTTTTCATTATTTTGCCCTAAAGTTTCTGAATTTGAGGTTTTATCATTCATAGTGAATTTATTTCCTGACGTCATTCCTCTTGTTATTTCTTTTTTTTTTTTTTTTTAAAGATTTTATTTATTTATTCAACAGAGATAGAGACAGCCAGCTAGAGAGGGAACACAAGCAGGGGGAGTGGGAGAGGAAGAAGCAGGCTCCTAGCGGAGGAGCCTGATGTGGGGCTCGATCCCAGAACGCCGGGATCACGCCCTGAGCCGAAGGCAGACGCTTAACCGCTATGCCACCCAGGCGCCCCTCTCTTGTTATTTCTTGAAGTATACTGAATTCCATTGTACTGGGAGGAGATTATAAGAACATGGTGACTTTTGAGATAAGGTGATACAAACTGCCAGTATCACTAAATGATGAGGGGGTCACAGGGTGTTGCGAGGGGGATGCTAATATCATGTGCCTTTCTCCATCTTGGAGTTGTCTGTGGTAAATGGATCAGGAATCGAAGACCCTGGATTTGCTTTGAGCAAATCATTTCCTCTTTATTTTTCTCATCTCTATAATGAGCGGACTCTGAAGTCCGTTTTGCCGTGGGGTCCTTGGCCCTGCAGAAATTCTCAAACTTGGTGGCATCTCATTTAGTTTTTTTGGGGAAAAAATCCCAAGCTTGCATGAGAAACTTGAGTGACTATGCAAAACTTGCAATTGCCTTGAACAGGGGAAAGATAAGGATTGTATTTCTGTGTTTGTATCACTTTAACCTTAACCTTGGGCCAGGATTATAAAGGAGTTTGTAGGAAGATGGCTTTAACCTCAGACCAAGGAGGAACAGAACAAACTTGAGTTACGATAAAGGGCAAAGATATTTCAGAGCCTGTGTTTTCAGAAACAGGGAGTGTGGGAGGGAAGGACTGGAGACGAGATCTCCCTGGAAGCGCTGGCCCGGCTGGCTCCCCTGTTTACACAGCTCCTTCCCCACCAAGGGTGTACCAACTGATGTGGGAGATAACCATGCAGTGCTTAATTTGAAGGAGCTTAATTCTTAAATACTGGAAACTGCAGGCATATTGCATGTTGGGTGACCATGCTATAGGATAGATTGCAGTCTTTTAATCATAAAACTTTACGGCGACTAAACTGCATGATCACACCATTCCTCTAACACACACTGACGTCTGATCTTTTCCTCGAGTCGGGGGGTGGGCTGCTCAGCATGGCGAAGCCTAGAGCAAATTCCAAATTCCCCAATGAGACATCAATCTCTGGACTTCAGAGGAGATGTGAGCCCAGACCTCGATCTGAAGAACTGAGGAAGAAAGCAGACTTTTTTTTTTTTTTTAATTTGGAAAGTGGACATCTGGATAACGAGAACTGGCTTGAGAGGAGAAAGAGTCCTCAGGAATAATATCCATCAAACTACTCGGGGTTTGTTGCAGTCATCACGGACCTGGGTGGTAATGAATCCCGCAGCCCTGTCTTAACCAAAATGTGGGTGCATATCATTGGGTATGTGTGAGAAGCTTTAGAAGGGACATCAACTCCGCCATAAAAACCAGAACTATAGAGAGAAAGGCGGCTCTGTTTTAGATTTTGTTCTAACTCCTTCCCAAGAAGGAAGTCTCAGTTCAAGGGTCAAGTTCAAGGATTTAACCCCTTACTAACACTTTCGAGCCTTTACCACAGCAGAGGCAGAGCAGAGCTCAGCTTCAAGACTTAGGCAGGCATTGGGGTCTGGTCAGATGTAAAAACATTGTTTAGTTGTTTTTCTGTCTAGCAATCTGTCTGTCTATTTATCTACCTATTTCTTTTGCCATTAGTGCCTTTTTGGGGTAAGTGATACTGGTTTTCAATCTAGGTTAATGATTAATTCAATTTCCTCTTTCATAAAAGTATTTAAATAACTAAATAAGAGCCCAAAGGGTATGCAGATATGGCAAAAAGTATGAATTTCACTTGAGTGAATTTAGGGAATCATTGCTTTATATGATAATAGCTAAAGCTCTCTTTTTTAAAAAAGATTTTATTTATTTATTTGAAAGGGAGAGAAAGAGAAGGAGAGAGAGAACACATGAGCGGGGGGCAGGAGCAGAGGGAGAAGGGCAAGCAGACTCCACACTGAGCGTGGAGCCCGATGCGGGGCTAGATCTCAGGACCCTGAGATCATAACCTGAGCCGACACCAAGAGTCGGATGCCTAACCGACTGAGCCATCCAGACTCCCCCTTTTTTTCTTTAGTGTTAGCCAGGACATATTCTAAACCTTTATAAATGTATTAACTCATTGAACTTTCTGGACTACACCTTGATGTAGGTCTTCTTCTTCTTATTCACATTCTTATAGGAAAAATTTAGATGCAGAAAGTTTAAGTAGTTTATCCAGAATTCACTTCCAGCAGGTTGTAGGGTCAAGATTTGAACTGGAGGATTTTGACCTACAGAACACATGCTCATAACTGCTTGCTACCCTCCAGTCCAGAGGTCTAGTTATGCCTGTGAATGGAAACGATCTGTGACCATCTGTGTTAGTCTATGGATTTGGGTTGGCGAAGCATTAATCAAGCATTTCTACTTACAGATGGAAGAAGGGAGACAAAACTCAAACCCAGTGATGAAACAGAAGCGTGCGAGTGGAAAATGCCAAGATTCTAGTCTAAATACTGCATTCTCCAAGATCACAGAGAGGGCCGAGCAAAGAGTCTAGCAAATTCTAAGAGAACGCCTCACTGGAGCCTCAAGGAACGGAGATGATTGGCGTCTTTATGCAACTAACGTGGTATTGTTGAAGCAGGCTTGCTCCTGCCTTCACCTTTAAGACATGATGAATATCTTGCTTTTCAAAGGGAAAGTTGAGAAATAAGGACTAAAAACAGGGATAATTGAAGATTGCCCACAACAAGGATTAGAGGATTGAGGGCTAAAAGATGAAAAGAACTTAAACCCCAAAGACTCTCAGAACCTCTTGATGAACTGAATGTTTCACTGAGCTGGTGAGTTTCTAAGCCTCTCTCAATTCAACTGCTTCTAAATGAGAATTAGCACCAGGAACTGAGGAGAGCCTGAAAGCTTAAGAACAGAGTGAGAAAAAGAACGAAAAATTATGACTCAGTTGTCTAATTTTTGCCCAGCAAAAGTTCATTCTTTGGGTTTTGATTTGATTTTAATAAAACTATTCTTTTTTTTTTTTTTAAGTTTGTGACCTTCCAAAGCAGTTGATGTAGATTATTTCACTTGATCTTTACAATAATGTGAAAACAGGCAGGGAAAGTATTCTCTTCCTCTTTATAAGACAATGAAATTGAGGCCGAAGGCATTAGGGGTCTACAGATCCAACAGGATCCTAGCTAGTCATGATGCCACCGAGTGAAAGCCTACCCCAGGGCTAGACAGCGCGGACTGCTTTACCACATTATTCAGTAATCCTTTGGAGAAACCTTGAGGTAGATCCTCGCCTTTTGCCCAGTCTCTGGAGGCTAGAGAGAGTAAGCGTGGCCAGCACGCTTAGACCCAGCTTGCTCCAACTCACGGAGCTCATGAGAGCCGACTGTGCACGGCTCTTCCCAGAGTGAGACACCTTACACCACAGAAATCAGTAAACACTACAGACCAAGGCTTGTTTTCCTTCGGAAGCTGGTCATTAAACCATTTGCCAGCATACCATTGGGCACGTACCTGGTAACTGGCAGAGTAGGATCCAGAACCAGGCAGTCTGGTTCCAGACTCTTCCTTTCTCACCTTTCAATAGTGCCCATTCACAGTGAACAACCTCCGAGACTCACCAGCTTCCTGTTTCCGGCCAGAAGCAGGAGTCCAAATTTATTCTGGAATTCCTATGTGTTAATTTATATGGAAAAATATAGAAACGCCACAGAGATGAAAAATACTCAGCTAGTTAGCACTAAAGAACATGAGCTTTGTGCGAGACGGATGTGAATTCAAGTCCTTGCTTTTGTTTTTGGGGGGCTCATTCTTATATCTTTAAAACTACCTACCTAATTAAAGTCTTGTTGACTGCAAATGGCCCAAATGATAAGGATGAGTCCTGAACCAAAGGTGTCCCTAATTCTATGTCCGCGAGGGGACACATAGGGAGGATGTGATGCCAGGTGCATGGGGATTCGATTCCAGCTCTGCCACTTAGTAGCTGCGTGACCTCGGCCAAATCAGGTCAGCTCGCTGAAACTCAGTCTCAATATGAAAATGATAAGAGGGTTTTCACGGAGTTTAAGTAAGCTCGTGCTGCGGAACATGATGCAATGTACACTCCCCATAAGTCGTCAGCTCCTGTACTGAGTAGTGTAGCTTCTGTGAGTCCACAGGCAGCGTGGGAAAGCAAATTCTAGCCAGGGAGTGGCTTATGTTTATTTATTGGCCAGGGGATGAAACTCAGATGGCCGTCAGCAAGAGCTCGGGAGAGGCGAGGCCAGCCTGGTTGCTTTGGTACTGGATGCAGAAATGCTCCAAATTAATGGACAGAAATTCCCTCCTTGCCAGGGTGAATGTTAAAGTACAAACTGCTCCAGATTGAAATCTCTTCTATCATCTGCGAGTGTAGACCTACCAGTCCACCGTGTTTCAGTGTGATCATCCGTAACTTGTTGACAATAACCATGCTCACCTCCTCGCTGAATGACGGAGAGCCTCAGGAATTAGTATTTATTACTATTAAGATGGTGATAAATGAGACGTTTTCCATTACAAGCGAGACTCTCAATGCCCAGTGGTCAAAGATATCCTTTCCCGTGGACAAGTTTGGTTGTACCCTGATGAAAATTCCAAATATGTTCTTTTTTCTTAAAAAAAAATGTTATTCTATTTCTGTGACATATATTTTTCTCTTCAAACATTAAGAACAAAGTCTGTGCCATGGTGTCATCCCCTCAATAATTTGATTGGAAGGAAGGTATTCTTCAAGGCACAAATCAAGCACTTGCCTCCCAGATTCTCTTGCAGCTCATAGGTAAGCACGGGACTCCGGGGGCCACCCAACAGGAGCACCAGTGGAAGGGTCTGGGTCAGAAGGCCTATTGTGAGGAAGCGGGCTCAGGGCAGCCTCTGTTCTGACTGTGTAGAAACCACCTGTGCTTCGGAGACAGATGGTTCAGGGCTTCTAGTGGGAAGGTCAAGTGTCCGGCACGGGCAGCGTGGGATAGGCGTCTATGTGCATTGCTGGTGCAGGCTCGGCTGTAATCTGGGCCAGGGTCCTGGCTGCGTGGCCTTCACATCTGATTCTCTGGACCACTGGGTGATTTCACGAGCCAGGTAATAACATTAAATGATTTTTTTATTTTCTACTTTTTTACTGTTAGCTGGAGTAGAGTCATGATGTACAAAGGAGGATCCCGATTGAACCCCTAATTTTGCTCTTAGCATTTCTGACTGGTATGTTTAGGGATGGTCAACTGCCCCCACCATGGATTGGTGACCTTCCCTTCAATTTTCAAGTTCTTGGGAGGGGGGCATGGCAATGTAGCCTCCCCCCCATCTCCTCATCCCTACCCCTACCCAGCATCTACCACATAGGACAAGGATTGGCAATCATTTTCTGTAAAGGGACAGAGAGTAAATGTTTTGTGTTTTGTGGGCCATACCGTCTCGGTCACATGCACATTATAACAGGAAAGCAGCCATAGATCATACGTAAATGAATAATGTGGCTGCGTTCCAGTAAAACTTACAAAAACAAGCGGTGGGCTGGGTTTGTTGACCCCTGAGAAAAAATAGCACTTTACAGATTACAATTAGCAACACAGAAGCTTTTGGGAATGGACATCAACTACAGGTCTCATCTTGGCTTTGATACTGGGGCCTGTCATCCGGGACACACACATCCCCCTCTCTGTACCTAGCTTTCTGCATCTGACGATGATAAAATCAACAATGCTGTTTCCTCCCTCCCTGATTGCTGAGGGGACCCAATGAGGTAACAGATCTCAAAGTGCTATGAATATCTTAAAAGCACTTAGAAATTATGGAGTATATTTTTATGCCAGTACCATACTGTTTTGGTGATTACAGTTTTATAGTATAACTTGGAGCCTGAAATTGTGATGCCTCCAGCTTGGTTTTTCTTTTTCAAGATTGCTTCGGGTATTCAGGATTTTTTGTGGCTCCAAATACATTGTAGGATTATTGGTTTTAGTTCTGTGACGAATGCTGTTGGTATTTTGGTAGGGATTGCATTAAATCTGTAGATTGCTTTGGACACGGCTAAAATAAAAAACACAAGAAACAACAAATGTTGGTGAGGACGTGGAGAAAAAGGAACCCTCATGCACCGTTGGGAGGAATGCCTACTGGTGTGGCCACTGTGGAAAACAGTACGGTGGTTCCTCAAAAAATTAACTAGAACTACCATATGATCCAGTAATCACACTACTAAGTGTTTACCCGAGAATACAAAAACACTAATGAAAAAAAAAGCATACGCACCTCTATGTTTATTGCAACATTATTTACAATAGCCAGATTATGGAAACAGCCAAGGAGTCCATTGATAGATAAATGGATAAAGGAGAGGGGCTATGTATATTCCATGGAATATTACTCAGCCACGAAAAGGAACGAAATCTTTCCATTTGCAATGACATGGATCGGTCTAGAGGGTAAGAGAAATAAGTCAGCCAGAGAAAGACAAATACCATATGATTTTGCGCATATGTGGAATTTAAGAAACAAAACAAATGAAAAAAGGAAAAAAAAGAGGCAAGCTGAAAAAGAGGCTCTTAACTATGGAGAACAAACTGGTGGTGGCCAGAGGGGAGGGGGGTGGGGGGTGGGTGAAATAGGCAATGGGAACGAAGAGCACACTTCTTATAATGAGCACTGAGGAATATATAGAATTGTTGAGTCGCCATATTGTACATCGGACTAATGTAACACTGTATGTTAACTGTTCCGGGATTAAAATTTTAAAAAAGAATAGCTATAAAAATAATGGAGTATGTTATTGTAATTATATTTTTATTCCCCAATAAGCAATGAATGCCATGAGAAGAGGGTCTGCGTCTTTTAATTCTGACCATCTATTTTCTAGCACATTCCATTTCACAGTCGATATAAATGCTTGTTAAATAAACAAATAGTTTAGTTCTTGGTTCAGAGGAATTTTAAGCTTAGTGATAGACGTAAGCTGACGTTTGAATAATCCCAAATCCACCCAAATGAGCAGTAAGTGTTAGGGTAAACCGGTGAGATTGTAGTCACAATCCTAAAAGCTTATAGAAGCTAAGCAGAAAATATAAATGAATGCCGTGGGTGGGTGCAAGGTAGTAAGAAGTTGGGGGGGACTGAGGTAAAATGAAGAGAACGTATGCTGTCCGAAGGGAATGATGTTCTTTCATTCCAGCTAATTCCATGTGGAAATGTGGGACTACCTTCGACTATTTTTCCAATCTCTCTTTCTTTCTTTCTTTTTCTTTCTTTCTTTCTTTCTTTCTTTCTTTCTTTCTTTCTTTCTTTCTTTCTCTTTCTTTCTTCCTTTCTTTTTTTTTTAAGATTTATTTATTTATTTGGAGGGGGAAGGGGCAGAGGGAGAAAGAAAGAATCCTCAAGCAGACTCCCCACTGATTGCAGAGCCAGATGCAGGGCTTGATCTCACAGATAATGACCTGAGCCAAAATCACAAGTTGGATCCTTAACTGAATGAACCAGCCAGGTGCCTCAATTTTTCTAATTTTTCAAGGGAAGCTGAAAATCTGGCTTTTAAAATAAATAAAATAAATATTGAGAGATGTAAAATAAATCTCTCATTTTTACACAGTGGCAACTAATCCTCAAGATTAAAAAATAATCACTCTCAGGTCATCTGTAACTCCTCGTATAATTTCTAGAAGACACAGTCAGAAGTTATAATCTAGGAATAGCAATGTAGAAATTTCTTAGATTTCATTGCCTTTTGAGTCCCTGATTGTAATTAATGGTCTTTCTTTCTCACTGCAACATTTTCGATCATTTCAATTTTCAATGATTCTTTGATCATGGAATTATTGCTCTGATGACTTCTCTAGTCGCTGTGATTATTGGCACTGACTTGTTCCAACTCCCCACATTTCCACGTGGCTTCCTCCTCCAATATATTCAGGTCTCAGTTCAGATGTCCCCTTCTCAGCCAAGCCCTCCCTAAACATCCTGTCTAAACTCTCCGCCCTCCCTACTGCCCTCCTTCTTTTCTTGTAATACTTATAAGCATCTGACATGTATTTTTTATGATCTGTCTTCTCCCATTAGAGTGTCACCTTCCTGAAAGCAGAGATGTGTCTCTATTTTGTTCAATGCTGAGTTCCCAGAACTTGCTACAGTGTCTGGCAACAGTAGGCATCTAATCAATATGTCAAACAGATACACGAGTGATCCTTTTGATCACTGTTGATGAGACACCAAGACTATTCATTATCCAAGATTTTGGGAAAAAAGATGGCTGTGAGAAAACAGGTTTCTATTAACAGAAACCTTAACATCAGTGGAAGTCTAAAACATATTCACCAGTAACTTGCTTTTGACATTGGGAGAAATCTACAAACCTAAAGCCACCTTTTTATATCATGTTTACATCATGTTTACGATGGCTTCCTATGGCTGGTCTCCTGGGAATGGCTGGAGGGAGTTTTATGACGACCACACAAAAGGGAGCTTGAAGAGAAGAGATTGCAGACTGCTCTAACAGAGGAAGGGAGAAGATCTGAAAGATTCCTTGTAGAATATAAAATTTTCCATTTTGGAATACCCTCGGGGGAAAAAAGATGGCGGGAAGTCATGAAAAGTTTTAAGGGTTCATTCAGGTTGAGTAATTTAGATAAAATAAGAAAAATATTGATTAAAAAATGACTTTTACCATCAGCTACTGTGAATTTTTTTTTTTAAAGATTTTATTTATTTATGTGACAGAGAGAGACAGCCAGCGAGAGAGGGAACACAGCAGGGGGAGTGGGAGAGGAAGAAGCAGGCTCATAGCGGAAGAGCCTGATGTGGGACTCGATCCCGGATCACCAGGATCACGCCCTGAGCCGAAGGCAGACGCTTTAACGACTGCGCTACCCAGGCGCCCAGCTACTGTGAATTTTATTTGTGGAAGTGACATGAGCACACAGCAATAATTTTAGAAGAGTAGGGAATCCAAAACACCGTCACCCTGGCAGAACGACCCTTCAGCATTTCCCAAGCCCCCTGCCAGTTTCGATGCAAGTTTACTAACCTTGCAGACAATTAAGTAACATCTTCTCTTCCAGGATAGTCAACAGATAAGCAACAGCTGCTCACTCTGTGAGGGGCACTGGGCTCAGTTTCATTTTCCTGATTCCATGGCAGCTCTGAGGACATGCATGCTCCGTACGCCACACTTGTCTCCTCATTCCCCTTTCCTCTCCAACATCTGAACTACAGTTCTTGGGAAGTAAGTCAGCACGCATGCAAATACCTTCCCATCGTGAGCCAGACCCAGCTCATGTTCTGATGAACGCAGGATCTGTACTGGAGGAGGCCAATAATTTTTCAATATATATCAGCTCTTCCAATTATTATATCCATGCTAGTCTCTGACAAAGTTGAGTATATTGAGTATGATAAATAAATGCTCATCAATGATGTCAAGAAATAATTTTTCTTACTGCCGATGAGGTTAAGTGCCCCTCTTGTGAGCACCTGTATGGTCCCCATCATGGCGCTCATGCCCAGGCAATGAAATTGCGCATTCGCGTCTTCTCCTTGTCCCCCATGTCATGCTTCCCTCAAGGGAGTGGTGACGTAAGGTCATACTGGCATCCTCAGTGTCCAGCCTAGAGTCTGGTACCCAATTTTCAGTTCAGACATGTTACATATCTGAATGAACTTGGGGAAGACAAGATGTCCCCAGGGTTCATGTCTGAGAGGAGCTGGCTCTCTCCAGCTTATGACAACGAAAATTAAGAAGCGACATCCCCACTCAAAAAACAAGTGGGTTTTCTCCATGTCCTGAGTAGGGAAATGCCCTGCAAAGTGATCTACGACAAAGGATGGTGAGAGTCTTGAGAACTCTTTCCCTTATCCTGAACTCCATCTTTTTTTTACGATTTCACACTCTGCTCCACATTCACAGTCCTGACGTCTCCAACTAGAAAGGATCGTGCTTGCCTCACCAAGTCGCGTGACAGAATTTTCTTTTAATTAGCACATTCATAACAGCAACAATAATTCCAATCATTAATAAGCTGCTCACCCCACTTAGGAACAAACCAAATGGCAAGAAGTCAATGTTAATTTTAAAACACATGTAAACAAGAATCCAGGAAGGCCAAACACAATAACCTTCTGGCATTATTAATGGCAAAGAATGCTTTCTGCTGAGCTCGAGAAGTAAATGTTCCATGCATCGCACCCCATACTCCTCCACTTACACTTCTCATCATGGAAATCAATTAATTATTGTGTAGTAATTAAAAAATATATATATATATATATATGTTTCCTCCAAATACCATATGCTTCATGAGGGCAGGGACCATGACCATATGGCTCCCTGGGCCCGCAGTGTTCTCCGCACATAGTAGGTGTCCAACGTGTCTGTGTTGAATGAATGAATGGATGAATGAATGAATCGACTCTCAAAGGTGTGCTAGCAGATCTCATGTGTAACGGACAGAATCCTAACATTTCAGAATATCACTTCACAAAGAAAGCTGGGCACCAACACCATTCTTCAATATTGAACTGGCCCAGTGTCTGGGCCAAGAGGGTCTGAGTGTTCATTCAAGAATTTCTAAATTTTATTTTCAGTCTGATCAAGAGCGAATCCAGTTATATCTTGGATCACCAGGGTAACAGACTTCGAGCTGAATCCTGCTTCACAAACTCAGCGTCTGTGTTTATCCTTGTGATCGCGGGGGTGCCCAGTCATCAGGGGAAAAGGACATCGCTTGGCTTTTTAACAGAGCGTTTCTCACGTTGTGGGGGCCGGCACATTTTCTCTGCTCCCAAGTTTGGAAAACAGTCCTAGCTATGTCTTCCCCACTCAGCATGGCGACACCCCTAAGTCTGGGCAGTGCCCGGGGCCACCATCTGTCTCCCTCGCCTATGACTCCCCTGAGCGGCGTCAGGCTAGAGAGCCGGGGCGGCATTTCAGTGCTGGCCCTCGTGACGGACCCGGGATGTCTACGATCATTTCCTCTGCTGCCTTTCATATCACTGAACTGAAACGATCAGACCTGTCAAGAGCGAGGGCCCCAGATGAAAGGCCAGTGCATTAAGACAGAGCATAATTGCCAGCTTCTGAGTTTCTGACATTAATCGTTTTACTGAAAGAAGACAGTGGAGCTCCTCTCTCTCCCTCTCTCTCTCTCTGTCTCTCTCTCTCTCTTGCTGTCTTCCTCTGTCCGTCTCTCTTTTATTGCCAACACACAGGAATTATGGAGGGGTGGGGGCTAGGGAGAAAAAAAACCCCACCAACAACAAGGTTTGCTAATTAAAAGTAATATGTTTCCCCCCCCCCCTTTTTTTTTTTTTTTTTTTAGCAATTGGATAACACGAAACACTTACTTGGGGGCCACAGGGGGAAACAAACTGAGACAGATAAAAAATGTTTTGTGTTCATCCAAGCACAACTATGTTAATGCGTATTATCCCATTAACGCACATCAACATCGGGAACTGGCTCACCAATGCAAGCAAGAAGCATACACTTATCATCATTTGATAACATGTTTAATGACAGATTGACGGGAGATTTGCAAATGTGAACTGGCATCAGTGTTGCTAACTTCAGCTCCTGCCGCCGCCTCTGCTATGCCAGCATATTTATGTGCATAATTTGATTTCTCAGCCACACTGTTAGTACATTTTTAATATTAACTATGCACGAACAGACAGCCGAACTTAAGTTGCACTGATGGTTGGAGTTCATTAGATTGAAAAAGATGGGCATGCATGACTAAGATGGAGGTGGCAGTCCGACATCCAAGAAGCGGCTCTGAACACACACACTCCATTCCCAACGCGCCCGAGCTACACGCCTCCCCTTGTCGGAAGTGGCAGAGCTCTTGTGAATGAAGGAAGGAGTGGAAGGAGAAGGAAGGAGAGCAGCCTGGCCAGGGACTCGATGCGGAGCCCCCCGCGATGGCCACACACACGTGGGCTTTCCCTCCGCAGCCTCTGTTCCCTCCAAACCCATCACAACGCTACACTCACACCCATTGCTTCATAGGGAGCAGGGGAGCGCTGGCTGCTAGTCGTTCCCTGGGAACCCAGGTCACGGGCAGCTGCCCAGAAAAGCTTCTGGAAGAGGGAGCAGAGCGAATCACAGCTATTTGGGGGAGGCACGCCCACCTGGGATTGCATTTTGCTCCCAACGCAGAACACTTGCGTGGCCCACGCCAGGGAGTTCACGTTGCTACCTTTCTGTTTCTTCATCTGTAAAATGGGCACAAGGATGTCACCTACTCCATGGGGGGGTTGGAGCTTAAAGACGCCAAAGAAGAGACGCGCTAAGCCCGGCGTTTGGTACAGAGTGAGCTCACAGTGTATGTTCATTCTTATTATTGTATTTCTGCTTTTGGGGGGGTAATTTAAAAAAAATGTAGAAGGCTGCTTTCCAGGCCCTAGAATCAAACAAATCTGGGGTTTCGACCCCAGCTCCACGAAGTCAAGGCTGTGTGGAGCTGGTTAAATCACTTAACTTTTGTGGACTCTGGATACCTTGTTGGCAAAACGGGGGTGATCTCAGGGACACATCTGCCATGCTCGCGGGCAGGGCAGAATGAGACGCCGTATAAAGGGTCGAAAAGGCCTTGGACCCAGTACGCACTCAGTAAGTCTTAGCCTTTATTTTCTTCGGGGGGCAGGACAGTGTCTATGCTCTGGCAGTGCTGGGGGAGTCTATCAAAAATACATTCAAATTTTGTCTCTGCTGCTTCCTAACTGTATGATAACCTTTGTAACCCTCAGTTCTTTCCCCTACAAAATGGGGACCCATCATGGAATCTACCTCCGGGGATTTGGGGAGGATGGAAGGAGAGAACACTGTTAGCGTGCTCATTGGACGTTAATTCATTGTAACTGAAGTCTGTGTCTTCGGGGCTTCAGTAGTGCCTGGCGCATAATAAGTGCTCGGTAAATATTTGTTGATTGAACAAGTGAGAAAGACCACTATGGTTATTACGCCAGGCCCAGGTCAGTCCTGGGAAAGATCTGTCCAGGGAACAGGGCCAAAGGCCTCCAGAAGTCTGGCTGAGCTCAGGGAGTAACCCAAACAGCACAAGAATACACAGAGTGGGCTTTTGAAAGGCATCAGAGACACAGACGAACAGCTTTCCCATGCAAACCGACGAAGGAGAGGCAACTGGCATTGCTTGAGCACCTACTATGTGCATTGTGCTAGGAGCTTCCTTATCTTTTTCTCATTTAACCTTCACCACAGATGACTTGCAGTGGGCTATTATTATTTCCATTTTAGAGATAAGGAAACTGAGGTTTGACTCTAAGCCGAGTCTGGAGGGCAGGGCAGGGGCTCCGAAAGAGAGAACGTTCACTTCATGTTTGCCGACTGGACCTCAGAGAGCTAGTAACCTGCTGAGAGGGACACACCACTTCTAAGTGCCAGAATTTGGACCGGAGCTCCGTTCTGGTACCGAGCCCCGCCCACTGTCTAGCCACCCCTTTCAGGCAGGAGACTAGAAGGAATAAATGCAGAATGGTTAACCGGCCGCTGTGTGCGCTGCTGTCGAGACAGGTGATTCACGTCATTTGCCAGCTGAAATGAGGGGGCTTTGCAGGGACTCACCCCCACTCTCAGATGGGGTGAGGATGTGGACACAGGGAAGCCCATCCGAAGACAGACTATAATGGTGCCTTCAAGTCCCTTATACTATATCCTTGTGCCTCGCTCCTGCCTTCTGCGTGTTTCCCCTTCTAACAGACGCAGGTGCACCTCTTTGCCGTGGGTAGCCCCCGGCTACCGGGGATGCTCTGACCGCATCTGCCGTGTGCCTGTGGGGACTTTGAGCTGATGCCCCGCCCAGGATGGCTCCTCACCAATGACAGGCTGAGGTCAGAGGGCCAGAGCCCAACACTTGGCTCCAGAGGGGTCAAACTCCGAGGCATAGTGAACACCCTTGAGCTCCCCGGGGGATCGGGGAGAGGCTGGGGCTTTTCCCGAAATCACACCCCCGCCTGGCCTTCTGCCCTCCTCTTGTTGGTTTCCTCTGGGAGCACATTCCTAAGAAATGACTTGTCCAGGAATCGTCATACCAGGGTTTGCTTCTGGAACCTGCAGCCAAGATGCCATCCTACTAGACCAGGGGCTGGCAAACTGCAGCCCCCGGGCCAAATCCGGCCCTCCACCTGTTTCTGTGAATAAAATTTTATTGGCACTCAATTGCACCTACCCATTTATGTGTCGTCTGTGGCCGCTTCTGTGGGGCAATGTCAGAGTCAAGTAGTGGCGATATAGACTACATGTCCCACAAAGCCTCAAGAATGTACTTTCTGGTCCTGAGATAAAACACGTTCGCTGAGCGCTGTGTTAGATAATGCTTCGAGCACACCAAGCTCTTTCCCAGCTCGGGAACTTTGCACGTGCTGTTCCTTCTGCCTGGTGTTTTCCTTCCTTGACTTGGTGGCTGACCAATTGCTTCTCACTTTTCAGGTCTCAGCGAAAATGTCATTTCCTCCGAAAGGCCTTCCCTGCCCCCTCAGCTAAAGTAGCCTTCGGCTTCTCTATCTCGTTGTCCTGTACTCTGAGCACTCCCGGCCTTTGTTTACTGGCTGTGGTTCCCTCCAACGTTACCACCTAGCACGTAAGCTCTGCGAGGGGTAGAGACCTTCTCCATCTTGCTCATTTCTGGATCCTTGTGCCTGTCCATAATATAGACTCGAAAATATCTGTTGATGGAGTGATGAGAAAGAATGTCAAACCCTTGAGAAGACTGCATCCATACCCGCTGGGGCGAGAAGTCAGGGGCTACGTTACGATGGTGCTGGGTGATCTGTTCCTCATTCTGAATCCATACTCCCAAAGCAATGGGAACATATTTCATACTCAAGCTGCATTAGTGCCTAGACATTTATTGCCTCTGGTATTAATTTGCTTGTTTTGCCACATTATGTAACGGGAGGTCACTTTATGTTATAAGCTATAATTTTTGAATTTTATGATATAAATTGACCTGATTCAGGAACCTGGCTATAAAGAGCCTTGCTGTCAAGGGGTTAAGAAAAAGTTATGCTGTGTTAATGGTTTTAATTAATGCATTAATTTCACAAAGTTTCTCGTGGGGGCTTAATAAGTGTAGGGTCCGCTTGAGATGTTCAAGGCGTTTCCTGGTAAGCACATTCACACGCACATACATCTGTGATTCATTCTGCACATGGAAGCCAGAATCATCTTTAGAAATGCCAATTGCATCATGCCATTCCCCTATTTAAATCCCCCCAGTGAACTTAGAATAATCTAAATTCACCACCATGGCCTGTACACTTGAGTCTGTGCTAAATATTCAAACTTCTTTCTCTCCGAGCTCACAGGTCAGCCACACTGACCTTCTTTCAGTTTCCCTCAATGCGCCCTGCTCTTACTTGCCTCAGGGCCTTTGCACTTGCTGTCCCTGTCTCAAATCCTCTTTTCACTCATTTCCGGACTGGCTCCGTGGGTCCTTCATGTTTCAGATGTCATCCCTCAAAGAGGCCTTCCTGGGGCACCTGAAGTGAATTAACACTGCTGCTACCCAGACCCTAAATACTTTATTTCCTTCATGGGATCTGAAATGATCTTGTTTATCGTTTCTCCTTCTATAAGATCTTCAAGGGGGAGGAAAACATCAGTCTATTCACTGCTATGTCTGTGGAGCCTAGCACAGTGCTGAGACATAAGGAAATGCACAAGTAAATAACGTACTATCAGATAGTTGTAAATCTAATAAAGGAAATGAAACAGGGTGATGGGAAAGAGACATCTGAGAGGGCTGGATGGCTTTAGATCAAGGCTTGGTAAACTATGGCTTGTGAGCCAAATCCAGCACCTCA
This sequence comes from Ursus maritimus, assembly GCF_017311325.1. Taxonomy (NCBI): domain Eukaryota; kingdom Metazoa; phylum Chordata; class Mammalia; order Carnivora; family Ursidae; genus Ursus; species Ursus maritimus. Next base: position 39,396,183 of record NW_024424675.1, on the reverse strand, counting down.
CCTGTTTCTGTAGGGCCCACAAACTAAGAATTGTGTTCACATTTTTAAATGCTTGGAAGAATCAAAATAAGAATGCTTTTGGGGGCGCCTGGGTGGCTGAGTCAGCTAAGTGTCTGACTTTTGATCTTGGCAATGGCCATGATCTCAGGGTCATGCGATCAAGCTGTGCGTGGGGCTCCTCGCTCAGCAGGGAGTCTGCTTGAGATGATCTCTCTCCCTCTCCCTCTGCCCTTCCGCCTGCTCGTGTTCTCTCTCAAAAATAAACAAAAATAAATCTTGACCAAAAATGCTTTCTTATGACACATGACAATTATATGAAATTCAAGTGTCTGTGTCTACCGATAAAGTTTTATTAGAACATAGCCACACCCTCTCATTCACACATCGCCCATTACTGCTTTCATGCTGCAATGACAGATTGAGTCGTTGTGACAGGGCTTGTGTGGCTCTGACCCAGGAAATACTTACTCTTGGGCCCTTCACAGAAATGTTTGATGACTCCTGATTTAGATAGATTTCCAGGGAAGAGTCCCTGAAGAAGATGACATTTAAGTTGAGATTTAAATAATGAGAACGGTTAATCTAAAGATCAGAAAGACTCCACTTGAAGTCCCTCAGGTAGAAAAAACACTCGTGAAATGGTAGCTCTTCTCATTATGCTATGAGCTTTGAATTAGGACTTTTAATCTGGCAGTCGTGGGCTGGGCGCCCTGGCGCGGGCTAGTACAGACAGTCCTGGTAAGAGCTAGGCTGTGCTTCAATGGACCGACCTCCTGTAGAGACAGACACGGAGCCGGTGAAGTGGTAGAAATATTATGGAGGTCCAGGGAAAAAATTGGTGATGAAATGGACAGCAGTGGGAAAGATGAGAGAAAGAGGAACGTCCATCAATCCTAAGTTGGGGTGCCAAGGGAATAATGGGACCACTCTCTGTCATGCAGAATCAGAAAAATTAGTAGGTGTCAGGAGAGTGAACGGATGGCCTAGGTCAAGCTTGAACAAGATGAGTTGGATTTAGGGTCATTCCCTGCCCCCACCCAACATCTCCACTGATACCACAACCCCTCTGGGCATACCAATCTCAGTCCAAGTTGTAACGTGCTGAGCCCACCCAGTGTTTCCAGGACTGTGCATCTGACCCAGGCTGGAGAGGCAGTGTCCCGTATCCCCAGCCTGAGGCATTGCTTTATACGCAACTAATGAATCATCGAACTTTACATCAAAAACCAGGGATGTACTGTACGGTGACTAACATAATACAATAAAAAAACATTAAAAAAAAAAAGAGTATTGTGACCCCACAGGCCAACTCAACCCCGTGTCCACAGGTGGCGCTCTTCGGAAATAGACACTCTGCTGAAAGCCCTACGTTGGTGGTTCGTAACCCTGCTGCTGGTCCAGGAGATCGAGCTGTTTCTCTGAAAATGAAGACGAAACAGGGGAAGCCTGAGCTCAACAACTGGGGAAGACTTAAGTTCCAAGGACATATGCCTTTTGAACCCAGGATTCGTCTGTGCATGAAAGCAACTCTATCCTTGGATGAACTCACAAATTCCCTGGTTTACTAAATTAAGTGTGATTTGGTTTACAGTCAATTACAAATAACAGACTGTGATAGCACAATTTAGAGTTAGCGTGCTGATCAGTTTTAACTGTTGCTTCCAAAATTATTTGGAGTCCCATCTTTTCGGATTAAGGAAGATATTAAGCTAAGTCAAGAGGAGGACCTATTCCCTTGACCGCCAATCAAGGCTCTTGAGATGGAAGCTCCTCCTGATACAGTAGAAACAACTGAATTGATATTGTGTATCCCTTTATTAAGTGATCTCAGCAGAGTCCTATAAAATCCTGAACCACTTCCTGCTTTCCTGGAATTTGGTTCTCTCCTCTGGTTGCTTCTGGTCAGCTTCTGCTCTCTCCCTTCCAAGGGACGATCTAGATGGTCTCACCTTCTTGGTTTGACTTGATTTTGTACATTAAACGAGGACCTTCTTTATGGTTCATGCTGCTTCTGCACACAGGACAGAGTGTCAGACAGGCTCAAGGACCGAATTAAAGCTAATAAAAGCAAACTTTTTTTTAGAGCACTCACAACAGGCCAGGTACTGTGCTTAAAGCAGTGGATCTCAAAACACGGTCCCTGGGCCAGTGTCCTGTTATCATCTGGGAATTTGTTAGAAATTCAAATTATTTTTGGGGCGCCTGGGTGGCGCAGTCGTTAAGTGTCTGTCTTCAGCTCAGGGCGTGATCCCGGCGTTCTGGGATCAAGCCCCACATCAGGCTCCTCCACTAGGAGCCTGCTTCTTCCTCTCCCACTCCCCCTGCTATGTTCCCTCTCTCACTGGCTGTCTCTCTGCCAAATTAATAAATAAAAATAAAATCTTAAAAAAAAAAAAAAGAAATTCAAATTATCTGACCCCACCCAAGAGCACTGAATCTGACGATCCAGGGATTGGGTTTAGCCCTCTGGGTTTTAACAAACCCTCCAGATGATTCTCAAGTTTGAGAACCATTGGCTTAGAGCCTTTCCCTGGATTGTCTCCTGCAATCCTGTCTAACAAGCCCCGACGTAGGAGAGTTACCCCTGTTTTATAGATAAAGAAACTGCATCTTAGAGAGATTAAGCATTTGCTCTTACTGCTAGGGAACCGTGGAACGTGGATTCAAAGCCACAAACCTCTCCAGTGCTCTCCAGCGAGGGGGGACATAGCACCCATATTCCCAAACCCCGTGCCTGGCTCACGTTCCAGCTGCCTGGCAGATAGGCTAAGAAATTCACACGTCCTCCTGCCTTTCTGCTGATTCCTAGGGAGCCTTAGGACCCCTTCTCAACCTCCAAGAAACTTTCCACTTTAAAAAAAAAATGGCTCCAAGAAAAAGAAAAGGCAGCCACGGAACAGAATCCCAGCTTCAGACAAAACGCGAATCAGGTGCACTGGGGTCCCGGGGATTGCTCTGTGCACCGAGGTATTTGTGATCATCAGCTTGCAACCTCCTCTCTTGAAAATCACCTTCTCCTTTCTGAGTCCCCTTTCTCATGCACTGCATTTCTCCCCAGCTTAAACCATGTGGTTACAGATGCCACTTTGCTCGCAATGATTTATAAGCAATCGCTAATGTTCAGTTATAATTCCCCATTTCAGATGCGAAAATGGCTCGTCATGTTCACCACAAGGGCCTCTCTACAATGATATATAATTTAAAAATTAACACGAGGACAGAGGAGACTCTGCATTTTTGAACTAGGAACTTAGAGATTCAGAGGTTACAACTTGATAAGGTGAGCTCAAGGAATTAGATGAGTCATTAAAGCAAATGCCTCTGTTCCATGTTTCCATGACTTCAGAGCTTTTCTAGCATCTTCCAGTTCACTTGCACTTGTCAAAGTGCAAGCCCACAAATGGTATATTTATATTAGGGTATTTTTCCCCATTGTTACGAACGTTCTCTAATTCCTGACATAGACCTTTCCGATATAAACCATGCTGTCGGAAAGCAGGCAAAGCAGAAAAAAAATCAATGCTTTATCTCCAGCAAGGGCCAAACGGACCTGAACTGCACGACCAAAAAGAGCTGATGGAGATTCTCTGGAAGAACCCATCGCTGTGTTAACAGCATCGCTGGCACTGGGTGGAGATGGACCCGAGGGCTTTGGACGGTCAGATATGCAGCACGCCCATCTCCAGAGAAGGGGATGGTGACGGTGACAGACACAGGGAGGAAAACAAGTCAGGGACAGAGAAAGTGAGCTGGTGTAAGAGGGAAAGATAGCGTGGTGATTTTGCACATGTAACGCACGAGATCCTTTGGTGTTTGTATTGGTTCAACCACTTACGGCCTTGTGACCAAGCCATTTCCCAGTCCGCTCCAGCATCAAGTGGTTGCAATTACGGATTGCAAATTTATTGACATTTGACATCCACATCAGCCTTCCTCTGATCAACAGAACTCTCTGCCGCCAAACTGAATAATTACAGAAGATTTCAGCAGTCATGGGGATGCCAAAAAGGTCATTAAATCATCTTGAAAAAACAATGTGTTCCTCCATTTCATCTTGCCAGTAAATCTTCCGTTGGAGTCGGGACCACCTAGGGTTGATGCTGGGAGGGGGGGGCGCGCTGAATCACAGAAAGGAGAGAGGAATTAAATTAGGATTGAAAAATAGGAAGGCAAGCACAGCAGGGATGCCTTGTTTTGTACTTCATAATTCCTGGAGAAGCATAAAGATCGTGGCTTACTTTTATCAAGAAATGGATTCTCCTCGGGAAACAGGCAATAACGGCTCACTTAGGAGTTGGGGGCAGTCCGGGGAGGTCGGAGAAGAGCAGTTGTATCTAGAAGCCCAACCCTGGCAGGTCCCACCTTATAAAGCCAAATTTGTCCTAATGTTCCACATGACTTCTCTGTTCGATGTACCTTCTCCTTCCTAGGCAAGCCTGGTTATGCGTGGCCGGGAACCCCCCGCAGGCCACTTGGGGCTCTCCATGCACCCTGCCTTCACTGCCTCCAGATCACCCCTGTCTTTCCCTTCACCTCCTCACTGGCCTCCTACCTTTGCCCTTGACCACTCTCAGCCACTCCGCACTCCGTAACCACAGCGGTCTTCTGAAGGGTAAAGTAGATCATGCCCTTGACCTCGTAAACCCCTTCAACGGCTTCTCACTGGGCTTGGGGGGAAAACGTCTAAAGTTCTTGAGATGTTCTACAAAGCCCTGACTTGCCTCATGTCCTCACTCCACCCCAACCGCACCCCGACCCCTCCAGCCCCAGCCCGACACTGACCTTTCCTTGAATCAGATGCACCAACCCTTCTCCTGTTTGCCCACCTGGGATGTTCTGCCCTCAAGTTGTCACATGACCGGCTCCTTCTCAACCTCCTCATTTTCCTTCCCTGACCCCTGCTCCTCCCGTCTAAAGTAGGTGGCCTGTCATTGTCCCTCACACTACGCTGTATTCCCTTGGCAGCCCCATGTTCTCAGGAATTGTTACTTTTATTTATGAGCGCCAAAATGTGAGCTGTTGGTATTATTATCAACGTGTGTCGTCTGATTAGAAGGCAAGACCTTGTTTCCTTTCCTCTGGGGGCGTAGCTCAGCACTTAGGCTAGAGCCCGGCTCATGGCGGCTTGTACAGCAGTGGGAATTAAAGGACAAGCGAATGAGGGGCGCCTGGGTGGCACAGCGGTTAAGCGTCTGCCTTCGGCTCAGGGCGTGATCCCGGCGTTATGGGATCGAGTCCCACATTGGGTTCCTCTGCTATGAGCCTGCTTCTTCCTCTCCCACTCCCCTGCTGTGTTCCCTCTCTCGCTGGCTGCCTCTATCTCTGTTGAATAAATAAATAAAATCTTAAAAAAAAAAAAAAAAAAGGACAAGCGAATGACGGTCTCTGATCCTCCTGGAGCAGAGAACGCAGAACGGCTTGACTCAGTCACCTGAAGGCCTCGATGGACTCTGCTCCCGTGGTGAGCACACCTCAAAAACAGGCATTGCTTAGCCCTCACGGCAATGTTAGTCCTCTGGGCAGATCATTTGACAGTGGGCTGGGAATGCTTCTCACTTTCTCGCACTTTGCTGGGCTGCACGGAGACCGAAGATTCCTTCCTTTGGGGCTTCTATTACGTGCTGTGCTCTATGCTAAGGGGTCCATGTGCTTTATCTCTTCGGTCTGCCTGACTGCTGAGTGACACAGGTATTACCGTCATTTCGCACATGGGGCATGTCACAGGAAGTTATGACCACCTCCTAGATACTGTCCCCACCCCCCACTTCTTTCATATATTTATAGAGTCTGTGCATGGGGAGCTAATCAGAGGCAGCCCCTGGCTTCCTGGACCTTAGAGGTGGACGCCACGTTCACCTGCAGGGAAGACCCCAGTGCTCCACCTCGTCCAAGCCCTACAAAGTCAACCTCATGGAAATGATGTTTGACTATTTCAATAAAGTAAACCTGTATTGAACATCTGTCTCCATGAGGCTCAAAAGGTAGAGGCTCCTTGAGTAGGAGCCATCATATGTATATCCACCAGCTTCCCTTCCTGATCAGTGTCCCCTCTATGCCATCTTCTCCCCCAAACACAGCTCCAGTCATACTGAACAATGTGCATTTTCTGGAACAAACCCCCCGATTGACCTCATTTACGAGGTATTCCTCTTGCCAATTCCTTTTGCCCTGTTGCCCTCTTCCTTTTCCACCTGCTAGTTCCATTTCTCGTTCCAGATGCAGCCTAGATCTCTGCTGATTGGATCAGACATCCTCCAACCCTCTCAGCTCCCACTCGCTCAGTGCTCTCCCTGCGACAGCACTGAGCTCAGTGTAAGCCTCGGTGCTGCCATGTTCTTCCGTGACCGACTGTCAGCGTTCTGAGGACAGAGCCTGTCTCTGCGTCCCTCACCACTGCAGTCCTCGCACGGGCCACTGTCCTCAACATGTAATGTCTACTGTGTGATGCATATTTTCACATTTGTCCTTCCCCAGCGGATGTTCCTGAGACACAAAATGTGACTGGGTCGCAGCACATTATAATGGTGGCTGTTGCTATTAGAATTAAAATCCTTAGACACGCTAACCCACCCTTGATTCTAGGGCTGCTATATTTTAACAATTATGAGTAGCTCTCTTTAATGGATCATTTCTATGTGCCTGATATTGTACCAGGAAGACACTGGTAGATTTTCTTTAATTTTATCCTTACAGCATACGTGAAGCCAGCCTTCACACGGCCACTTGACAGAAGAGGCAGCTGAGGGTCAGAGAAGTGACGTGACCTGCCCTGGGTCTCTCAGCTAGGAAGTGGAGATGCGGCCCCAGGGCCCAGGCCTCAGTGGCTCCAGAGCCCACGTACCTCCCCCTGAATTTAGCTGCATGATGCTTCCCTCGTGGGATTTCTAGGCATCAGGAAGTCCTGTCTCCTGAGACTTAGTGACAGGCCTTCCCTCCACTCCAGCGTCCTCTCACTTTCCGTTCTTGCATTTCAGGGATGATGAGGTCCTGATTGGTCCTCTGACTTCTAAGCCAGAGCAAATGCTACCCAATAGGGACCCATCTCCATGGTTACCGCACACGAGAGAATCCACAGGAAGGAGGCACGGGGGAAGTGGAGGCTACGGCAAATATGGGGGGAGGAGGGAGTCATAAACAATTAAACATGACAAAATCCTCTGGTGAACAAAAATAGAATTATTTGACTGTGAAATCGAGTAATGTAGCATTGAAAATAACATAACCTGAAACATCATTTTTTTCTCCATAGATGAAAAAATTACCAGATAAAACCAGGCACGGTGAAAGTGCCGATTTGCTGGAGGGCCCGAGAGGGAGAAAGTTGTCTATGTCAAAGATTGGGGCTTTCAGGATGTTGAAATAAATATATATATATATATATGTATTTGCCCCCTCCACTTCTCTCCCCTGCCAGTAACTTGGGGACGGCTTCACACCTCCCACTTTGGTGCAGCGCCCAATAGAATTTAACCCCAGAGATACCAGAAAGGCGCGGGGAGAAGTTTCGGCCAAAATTCTGGCTTGAGGTCAATCATTCATCGGCCCATCCTCGAGTTCCAGCTCTACCACGTACTGGCTGCGTGATCTTGGGGATCGCCTCGCCTGTCTGAGGGCTGGTTTCCTCACCCGTCAGCTGGGTGTCATTATCATTCCTTCTTTGTAGAGTTTTGAGGTAAGATTGAGTGAGGTAATACGCGTGGACGACCCTAGTACAAGAGCTGGGACACCATAAAGGCGCAATAGATGAATCCTCTGTCGGTGTGCATCACGGCGGGGACGGCAGCGGTACCGACACTGCCCAGCACTGTTTCCTTACCACATCTAATCAATGTCACCACCATCGTTACCTGCATCGAGATCCCAGTGCAGACCTTCCTAAGCATGGCATAGCCACTGGTGAGTTGGGACTGCAGCAAGTGCAATTTTTCAAGGGTAGCCGGTGGCAGAGAGAAAAAGCAGAAATCAGAGGGAAAGAAATGCAGGGTAAGGCTATCTTCCGTGCTTTCTCGGGGCACTCAAACCCCACCCGATAGTTCCATGCCTCCCGCTGCCCCCCCAACCGCCCAGAGCTGATTCAATTAAATCTGTCCTCATAGTCTTTCCTGATTTCTTCAAATAAAATGGTACCACCCATCCCACATCTTGATCTAAGCCTTTAGCAAACAGAAGGGGATTTTTCTGAGGCAGGTGGGATCAAGGCGGGGGATCAAGAGGAGGGTGAAGTTCATTCAGCAGCCGCTTTGTGGTCCGGATCCAGGGCTGAGCTCTGCCCGCACACTATTTTAGCAAATTCGCAACACAAACGGGAAGAGGAAGAAACGACCTGCTTTTACCGCCACCTGGTCTCTGCCGGTCTTGCTCGTCAACCTGAACATGGATTTTTTTTTTTTAAAGTTTTCACAGCATCCCTAGAAGATGACCCCCAAAGGAATGCCCTCCTTGCCTCAGTAGATGCTATGCCTCCTGCAGGTAAACAACAACAAAAACCAAATAAAAAGACCAAAGAAATAAGGACCATTCCAGAAAAAACCACCACCAGCGCTTTCCACGTAGCCCTGGCTTCCTGGGCTTTGGGGGGCACGTGCTCTCGACAGCAGCACAAAGTTCTCCAGGGCCCCCAAAGGTGACGCGCGCCTTGAGCTCCTGGCAGCCCCTTTTTACTGCCTGGTGAGCCTCGTGTAACATTTACACTGGATTTAATGGGAGAACATGACATGCACTGATTTTCAACCAACTCCTGTTCTTTCAGAGGAAGAGTCTGGAAAGAAAGCAGCTGCACACCACATCCTCTTCTATTCTGGTGCCCCTAACGTGATCTCCGTGGCCCACATATCATTTACCAAACTGCCCTGCGATGCTAGCAGGGCGTGGCGTCAAGACTGATTTAAAATCCCTGCATTGCTCAAACCGCATTGTTCTTCATCAAGTTGAGTCATTTTTATGTGAAGTGTCAAGCTCTCTAACAAATAATTCCTGCCAGACAAATCAAGTTCCTCGTCTTAGAGCCGTGGCTAAATAGTTTATAGCTTTAATCTGCTCACCGAGGTGTGCAGTCTATGACAGTAATTATAAATGCAAGGAGAAATTATAGCTGAATACTTTAACTGCATTAGGAGCCGTTTGATGAACAATCATGAGTGCCTGCTCGCTTCCAACAATAGAGGGCAAGTTAGTGTCAGTGCATTAGAGAGATTTCAGTTCTGCATGGCTTTTCCTCCCATTTACCACAGAATGTCACTTGTCTCCTATAAAGTAGAAAAAAAGCACCGTGGAAAGCTTTAAACTTGATAGTTAAAAAAAAAAAAAAGACAAAGAGAGAAATGCAGGGGAAACTGTTTATCATTATGACTTCTTTTTTTTTTTTCCGCCTGTTTTGTTTGGCGGCTGGTTCGGTTTCAAATTAGTTCGTTGAAGGTAGCTGCTTGTTTACTTACTAGGGGCCTTCAAAAAAAAGAAAAATCCCTCCTCAAGCCGTTTCCATGAAATCTTTATAGAGAACGACTTCTTTAAATGAAGGGGCGAGTTCGGAATCGACCCAGGCAGAAGCTCTAGCAATTGCTGTGTGTCCCCCCCCCCCCCAGGTCCTGCTCTCCATCTGTATCTACCTAAGCTAATGACACAATTCAGCTCTTTATTTTCCCCTCCTCACTTTCGCGGAAAGACGTTTTTAATTTAGCTGAAGAATTACACAAATGTATTTTAAAGACATAAATCCATATAAAAATATGAGCTAATTAAAACATTGCACTCCCTGTCGCTCATGGATTTTCAATTTAGCGAAAGAAAAAAGAATTGCATCTGGTTAAATGAAAAGATGATACTGATGGCAGATTGGAGTAAATGAAAAATAATGTTACTCTATATTAAAGCACCAAATTATACACGTCAGGATTGAGATTTCGAAGGTTCCCAAAGAGGGGGACAGTGCAACGGAGAGGGGGACCGCTGATGCGCGAGGGAGGTAAGCCAGACCGCTTGCATAAAATGGAAACATTAAAACAGACGACACATTTGTTTCTTGCTGTGTTGGAAATGCGCGAGTCTCATAGCTGACCCTGTTTCTGAATTCTCATTTTGTTTCCCCCAAATGAGATTCAGGATGAGGATCAAAAAAATAAAAATCTGGTACATGTATATTTTCACTGGAATTCGGGTCATTCCTTGGTTAGATGCTATATGGTAAACGTCTAATTGCCTGACTGGACCAGGGCATCAGTCAGGAGAGCAAGGATGTTTTGCTTCACCCTGTGGGCGGGTCCTAGGTCCCCCGAGTTTCAATATTCGGTTTGCAGCTGGAGCCTCTGAGAAGCTCAGGGGAGCTCTTGCCTATCTCTAGCTCGTGTGTCACGGTTGCAGCCTTTTTCTGGGCTGTTAGATGTCCACGTGGCCACGGGTAGCACCTAGAAACCATCAGGCAAGGTGGCGGAGAAGCCAAGAGACAGAAGAAGGTGATGAGTGCGGAGCAGTCCCGGGCTTGAGTCCGTCTCTGCACTGACCGTGTGCTCACGGACAGATCACGAAGCCCTCAGAGCTCATTGCAAAATCAGAATGGCCTGAATCGCCGTGCCCGGCTTGTGGAGGAAGCCAATAAGCGGAGTTTTGCTGCCATTTGCTACCATTGTGAACAAATAACAAGCTAAGGTTTCCATGGGGGCCCCTGGGGAGAACCCACAGGTCCTACACACTTTAGGTGAGGCTGAAGAACGCGGTAGAAGCCTACAGGCACTGGGGAGGTCTAACTTTTCCTGTGAACCTACTTGTTGCCAGGCTTTCTGGAAGAGAGTTGTACAGGCTTAGTTCATTCTCACACATTTTCTATGAGGGAAGAACTGTGTCCCCATCTTATAGACACAGAAGTGGGCCATATCTTAGGGAGAGTGGATGAGTTAGGATTTGCACCCAAGCCCGAGATCCTGGGCAGCTGGAGGAGGCTCTAACATCACAGGGCCCCCGAAACCATCATTCCCCTCCTGGGCTCCCCCCCCCAGGGATCAGGCTGATGCCCCTCTTGTGTGCTCCATTCAGCGTTTACTCCAGGGCCGCCCATCTGTGTGTCTACCGCAAGCCTAAAAGGCAGACTCTTGCTCTGGTCCCTGGGTCATTCCCTGGGATTAGCGCGGTGTGTGGCCTGGAGTGATAGCCTTCTGGATAGGTGATAATGAATGAGCGAGGTTATGAGATTGTAGGAATTCATGCAGAATCTCTCTGCCTCCTTTTCCTCCCCTGTTACACGGTTGAATCAACCCCTACCTTATAGGGCTGTTGGTGAGAATAAAGTGGAATAATGTTTGTAAAGCGCTTGCCGCCGGGCCAGCACATTTGGCTATTATAACCAGCATGTCTGCTGGTTCACCATTACATAGCCACTGTGGAGTAGGGGCTGGTGCATAGTAAAAGCAAAACCAACGTTTGTTGTAAGAGGAAAGAAATGCAGGGAGGGGAAAAGGAAGGAGAGAGGAAGGGAGGGAGGGAGGGAGGGAGGGAGGAATATTTATTTAATGGATGAATGAAAGGGTGATGCCTCTTATAGACATTAATTAATCCAGCCCATTTTGCTTTTTCCAGAATGCCATATGATCCATGTCGTTAGGGTTGCCTGATTTAGCAAATAAAAATACAGAATGCCCAGTAAAATTTGAATCTCAGATAAACAGTGAGTACCTTTTTCAGTAAAAATAGGGCCCTGGCGATGTTTGGGACATGCTTAATCTAAAAACTTAGTTGTCGTGTATCTGAAATTCAAATTTAACTGGGCACCCTGTATTTTACTTGGCAAGTTTACATGCTGTTCACCCTGGACATGTGTTTTTATCAAATCACCCACAGCAAAGGTGGCAGCTTATTGGACTAGAATTCATTCTTGCCCCCAATTTCAAGGCTAGGTGTGCTATAAAACGTATGCTCTGTATTACACGATAATGACTATCATTTCAAGTCCTTGTGCATTTTAGACTCATTGATTTGCTCTTTGTTTAATTTCTATTATTCGAGACCAGGTGGTTTTTAAAGGTATATGCAGATACTTACTGAAATTGTTTTAGATTACTTCTGTCCTAAAATAGGGATGCACATTTCATATTATCTAATTAATTTTTCATGAAAAGTTGCTTTTACTATTTGGCAGAGCATTTTGCAGGATTTAAGACCTACCTAAGAAAGGAAAGAAAATTTAGGACACAATTTGCGTCTCACAGAACACAGATATGGTAAGCCTCCCAAATTTTCCATAAGACCTTGACCATGCTTTCTAAAACATCATGTCATGTTGTACAATTTGTGCTATCATGCATACCGACTAAAATTAGAGTTCCGGATAACAGCGATCTCATTTTGTAATCATTTAAAAACATATCTGCATAGTTCTAAGCAGTGGGTAAGATACTGCATGGACGTCATTCTAAAGAAGGACGTTGCAGGTGAAGGAATGCTTCCCTACACGGCCAGCGAATCAGAAAGCCACCTCTGTGCAACTGTGGGAGCGAGTCAGGCAGGTTGTAATATCTTTAGTATTAACACCAACACACCATGCACACACACCATTTTTTTGTGCACACACAGCACACAGATACTCCTATGGTTTTGAATGAGTCTTAAATACTCCAACTTGTTTCTCTGAAATGCTATTTCAAGAGCACAGCATCATGGTGTTTATATAAGAATGGAGCTCTGGTTTCATATAATGATAGCTCTGTGATGTGGTACTTCAGGGGCCCAAATCCGAAATATTTATTTTGTACAAATGCAGAGGGATGAGAAAAGAGCTATTCTATCTATGTATTTAACAGATTTGTTAAGTGTCTTTCGTGTAGGTTTTTCCAAATGATCAGTTTACCTTTGCTTCCTTAGAACAGACATGTACGTTTCAGATTTTGTCTAAGGCTTTCTTTTTCTCCCATCTTTCTATTTACGTATCGCAATGTTCTGGCAGTGATACTAATTTTTTTCAAAGAATGATTACAAACCTAACAGGTGGAAAATTGGTCTTTATTGTAGCACAAATAAACATTACCTATTTGTCCTCTTCACCATGGTTTGGACCTACCACTATGGGATTGGAAACATTTCTCTTCTCTCTGGGTATTCTGTATATATCCACCTTTTTTATCCCCCCAAGGACCAGAAAAGTATAATAGCAAGTTACATAAGATATAAAATGTTATATAGCAAATAAATAGAACGTTGCCAAGCCCCAAGCTCACTTACAGATTCAATAGATGAATTGTGGCTTTTCTTTCACTGGTGTGAGCTGAACAAATCATGCTTGGAAAGCAAGAGATGAATCGGCTAGTAACACATTTTAATTATCATGATAAGAACATGCAAACAAAACAACAGTCTTCATTTGGGCCCACGGAGCCATTATAGGATGGGACCCCCCTTCATCGGAAGCTCTTAGATCTTCTCAGCGAGGGGACAGTCCCAGATTTTCGCCCTTTATTTCATCCTGACCATCCTCACACTTGGCAAATCTCCCCACCTGACCGCGAGGTGAGCCCAAAGCCGCACACCACGTAAGTACCTCTCCTCCTCCTGGAGCTCAGCTAGTACTCAGACCCTTGTGGCTTGGTCTCAAAGTCTCCTATCGAGAAGCAAATGCTCTGACACTAGGGGGTGGTGAGGGCTTGTAAGTTATTACTGACCGTTGATACTCCTATTGTGAAGTAACCGAAAGAATGACTCAGTCACCTAGCGTGGCATAAGCTGGACTCGCACGTGCTGAAGCTTTAAGTCAGGTCAGGTCTCCGTCGGGGGTGGGGCCCGAGGGGGAGGACAACCTGAGTGCGTGTGGAGGTCTCTAGCGTGGAGCGGGTATCATGCTGAAGAGGAGAGAGAAGGAAGCAGACAAAATACAAAAAAAAAAAAAAAAAAAAAGGGAGATGAAAGCATCGTGTGAAGATTCAGCCTGGAAACCATTTGAAAGCGGCCGGTGTGGCAAAGTCTGCCAAGGTATTTGACCTTGGTCTCTGTCCTCTTTCCTGGAGGTGACATAGAGAGTCTGGGCACCGGTGACTATACAAGGCACAGCACTTCTATGCTATGTGATACAAATGGTCTCGAAGCCGTGGGACCGACCCCACGTGCATCGGCGATGGGTGCTCAGAAAGTCATCTGTTTCTTTAGGTAAATTAAACTCTCAAGGGCATGCAGTGTGTCTGTCTTGGTTAAAGGTGGATGCTGACATTAGTCTATCCTAAAGCAAACCAGAAGACGGGAGAAGACAATAAGCTCCCTCTCTCTTCACCTCAATGTTCTGCAGAGAATATTCTCCTGCCCTGTGACTACAGGGCAGCTGTTTTTTCCTAGCAAACCTAAAGGAGGCAAGACACAGGGGGACGGGAGGGGAAGGGAGCGATCGCCCCGAAAGGAAGCTGCAGAAAGCATTAATTACAAGTAATAACAATAATAAAGTTCACGAGCTGATGCCGAATTCTCTGCATAGTGGCTGCCCCAGAAACTCTACAAGGTTCGCTCTGCTGCTCGCCCCTCCCTCACTTTCTAAGTCACTAGCATCGCTCTGGGAAGGTGAGGGGGTGAAACGGGACAGTGACGGAAGTCCGTACGTATTAGTACGTATTAATTAAAATGAGGGGTAGCCTTGACTGGACCTTCAGAGTTGGGCCCTGGGTCAGGAAGGGGGTCACGTATCACGAAGCGGTAATCTGTGAACTCCATCTCTCTGAACCCATGTCATTCTAGTCACCCACTCTAACCGGGAGACACGGAGCTGGGTAGGACTTATCACGTTCTAGTCTCTCATAGAAATAAGTCCTAGTCCAGCAGGCTACTGTCCTCTTGGTACCGAGAGACACGAGCTGCCTCTAAACGGACCCATCTCCCAGCAAGAAGCTCCTCACAAGCTACTGTCCCATCACCTGCGAGCAAACCCATACCTGGAGAGCTATTCTTCATCCACGTCTGTTACAAACTGTGAATGGTGCTCGGGTGACTTGCTGTGCGTTTTGCTTAGGTGGAGTTTTACTGCATGTTTGCTCACAAATGTCCGACAGCACAACTTACACTTGAATTTAGAGTCTGTGTCCTCTTCGCCAGCTAGTGTTTCCGGAGACCTCTGTGCCGACGACACCCGGGAGATCTCTTGTTCCACCTTGCTTTGCTGTTCCACGGCCATGCGGGTCATGTCCTTCATTTGGAAACCTAGGTGCGACTCTAAGTGACTGATGTAGGTAGAAGGGGTTCTAAACTGGGAGGCACAGTCACTGCAATAAAAGATAGGGTGTCCTTTGTCCATGTTTTTCAGAAACTTCGTCCCGCCCGTTTTCCGAAGTTGGTACTTGACGTTTGCCAGCCAGTGGCTGATGGTGGTCATCGAGAGCCCCGTGAACTTGGAGATCTGCATTCGCTCTTGAGGGCCCAGGTCGGACAGCAGGTACTTGCCCTCGGATGTCTGGAAGAGGCTCGAGGCGAACTGCGCCTGCAGGATCAGGAGATGCTGAGGGTTCCAGTTGGACTGCCTGCCTTTCCTTTTATGCAAAGTCGAGACCTCGCTGGAGACGTCCTCGAAGCGCCTGACATCCATTTCCAGCTTCACGGGGGGGCCCCGCGAGGAAGCGGCGGGCTTCGGGGTGGTGGCTTTGGGGAGGACCTTGACCATGTCGGCGATGTCAGACAGAGCGTGCTTCTGAGGTGGGGACGTGCAGGATTGTGCTTGCGAGGACTCGGCTTTCTTGCTTTTGGACTTGGTCAGGTCGATGGGCTGATCGTTGCTCTCGAACAGGTAGCGCCTGGACACGCTGGCCGGCCGCGTGGGGGCAGGACTCAAGCCCGGCTTGTCCATGACGCCGAGATTCGACTTGTGGAACATCGAAATTGTGCTTGAGCTCGGGCTGGAGCAGGAAGGGGAGCGCAGGGGTTCGGTGGCCTTGCCCAAGTGATTGTTGAGGACGGACTGCAGGGCGCTGAGCGGGTTGACGCACGGCAGGGCCGGCGCCCGCGTGGGGAAGGCGCACCCGTTGCTGAGAGAGGCCGCGGGCTCCAGGGGCGGCCGTCTCTCGGGCTCACCGCCCTCCTCCACCAGCCTGGCCTCCTCCTTCAGGAGGCAAGGCTCGGCCTTCTTGGATTCTGAAGGGGTTTCGCTTTTGGAGAAAGCGTCCCCCTCACTGTGGCCAAAAGGCGATGCCTCCTCCTGGGGGCTTTCTTTCCCGCACTCCTTCGCCGCCTCCTCTTTGTCGTCGGGCTCCTTCTTCACCTGGGTGTAGGGGGCCAGGTTGGTGGGCACGGAGACGAGCGGCATCACTTTCCACTTTGGTGCAATTGGCCTTAGCTTGTTGGTGAGGTTAGGTCGAATCTGCAGGACCTGGGATCCCATGGGCAGAGCGGGCTTGGTGCCCTCCGACAGCTGGTAGGCTGCGTGGATGCTGGGGTACGCACTCCAGCTGGGAGCCCCGTTCTGGGCTTTGTTGATGGCTGTGGTGACGGTGTTTTCCAACGACTTCAAAATGTCCCCTCCGCCCTTGGCGCCGTCCTCCAAATCCTCCTCCCTCAGGTACTGATACTTCATGGTGGGGTCTAAAGGCTTTTGCAGAGGGTCTTCGTACTCCTCCCGTTTCATGACCTTCTCCTCCTTGTTGACCTCCTCCGGTTTTTCCTTCTTGCCCTCTTTCTTCAGCTCGGTTGTGGAGGCCGCCCCATCTGCAGCCGTGTTACCCGATGGCTTGGGAGCCAGTGAGTCACTGCTCGGGGCGTCGGACAGCGACTGCATCTTCTCCACGGCCAGTGGGTCCAGCACCAGCTGCTTGCCCTTCTTGGAGGCCGAGCTGGTGACCTTGAGGAAGTGGCCCGTGACCATCATGTGGGTGGTGAGCTGCTGCAGTGTGTCGTGTGAGCTGCCGCACTCCATGCACTTGAGAATCTGGGACTTGCAGGCCTCGAACTGCCAGGTGTAGCTGGCGCCGTTCTGGTAGCCGTAGCGGTTGTTGGACGACAGCTGCAGGCCGGCGGGCTTCTGGGAGGAAAACGGATCTGCCAACGAGCCCGTGGTCGAATCGGGGGAACACGGTCGATTGACGTCGAAGACGCGTTTCTTGGCCGGGGTGACCATTTTCGAGGAAATGGTGGGGACTGGCTCCTTCAAAGGCACTTTTTGGTAATGTTTTGTTTTTATCATGTGGACGCTCAGATCTTGGAGGGAATCGAAGGAGTCACCGCAAAACATGCACTTGAGAACCTTCTGAGCGTCCTCCTTGTCCATGTCCTGGAAAGCCCTCTTCCGGGGCTTCGAGTAGCTGGCGGGGCGCAGCTTGTCCTTCTTGCGGTTGTCATCTTGGTAGTGGCCCGTTTCGTTCATGTGCACGGTCAGCTCCACCAGGGTGTCGTAGGCGGCGCTGCACTGGCGGCAGCGGAACCTGCTGGCCCCGGTGAACACGGTCCCGCCCATCTTGCTGCTCTGCCGGTAGAGCTGCACCGAGCTGAACAGGCTGGGCTTCCCCACCGGTCGGGAAGGCAGGTGCTGCTGGAGGCTTTTGGACAGCGCGTCTTGGTGCCAATCGAAGTCGCTCTTGTTGCTGCCATTGCGGGTGTCACAATTCCGCCGCTCGCCGCTGGACAGCTTGAAGCCCAGGCCCAGGCCCGACCAGTAGGAATCCGACAGGATGTTGGCGTAGACGGCGGTCATTTTGTCCATGCAGTTGTGGCTTTCGTTGGGCAGCTTGGGGTGCGCGCCGGCTTTCCGGTCCGGGGCATCCCGACCGCAGACGCTCTTGGCGTCTGACACCTGATCGCTCGCATCGCTCAGCAGAGACTCATTCTCCGCGTCCTGATTGGACAAGTGGCTTCCGGGAGAGTTCTGGTAGCTGAAGCAGCCCTTCTGCTCTGGGCCCGTTTCTAGCTCCTCGTCTGTCCCGGGGTCATTGCTGCCCTGAAGCTGAGCTCCCGAACCACTGTCCTCCTCTTCCTCCTCTTCTTCTTTTATCTCCTCCTCTTCCTTCAGCTGTTCCTCCTGGGCGTAGCCTGCGACAGGAGAAGAAGAGATGAGATAAGATGACAGGTGACACTTGCCGTCCCAATTTCCCCGCTTAGACTAAGTGCTTCCGATGCGGAGTGTGGAATAGTAACCGAATTTATGCTTTTACGAACTGCAGGCAATGGACACGGGAAAAAGCCAAATGCTGTCTTTTGTGCTATCTCATGCTCTTTTTTTTTAATTGTCAGGAGTCACAAATCTTTATAAACGTCTAGGATCCCAAGTTACTAATTCTCACGTTTAAGGAGTATCACTTCAATACTCTGATAGTGAGACAGTCGCTAAATTCATAGGTAGGACTTTCAAGAAAGCTGGATGGAAATTCAAATCCTACAAAGACAGACCTCTCCAGAGAAGGACGTTGGCTCATAAGAAAACTAGACTTGACCCTTGGCATCTCTGTGGTAAGGTTTCCCAAGACACTGGGATATCCTGGCATACGATTATCTTAATAAATCATTTTTGAGTGCTCACGGGTAATTTAGATGCATGGCCATTATAGGTTTGATAGCCGGTGTCTTTTTGTTATAACATTTTTATTTGTAGAGAGTCGCACAGCAGGAAGAGAGATTATGGAGTATCGAATAAAATCTTCCATTGATAGCTGAAAAATTATGTAAGCTCGGCAAACATAATGATTTTAAAATAATAGCAAATGGTGTTGGAATGGGAGATTTGGGGTATATCTTATTATTCTCAAACAGGTTTATGAAGACCTTTTCAGACAAGGCTGAAAATGCCCTCTCGATCTTGTGCCTGTAATTTCAAATGCTTTGTGATTTGTGGGTACCCGTCAGGAGATGCCAATTATACGTTTGATTTGTAGATGCAAAATGCTATTGGAGATGCATGCTTTCCCTTCTCTGAGAGGATTTAGGACCAGTAATTGCATAGGGAAAATGAAGGCAGAAGAGAGCGGGTGCAAAGGGAATTAATGGGCAAATATCCATCAACAGAGATGGGGAAAGCGACTATTGATGCCCGTGTGTTCATTTCCTTCACCTGGCCTTCTCAGAGCCACGTGGATAAAATGTAACTAAAGTACCAAAGCAAAGGAGAGTCCGTCTTGGATTTGCAAGGCTTGCATGAGCTCAGTGCAATGCTTCCTTTCCTTGTGAGCCTCTCTCTCCCCTCTTAATGCAGGTGGGCCCTTGGGAGAAACCCTAAGGTGGAGCACGGGTGTTTCCATTCACCAGCAAGAAAGCTTGGAAAAGAGAGCTCAGGCATGGAGGTCCGCCCTGCGAGGCAGGCAGAGGGAGTTAGAAGAGGGGGGTTTTGTTGGGAAGAAGGCAGCTCCGGCCAGGAACTCCAAAGGTTCCTGCTGCGGCTGCTGAAGATGGCCATTTCTTAAGCAGAAACTATCTCCTAGGAGCTCTGCTGACCACCGCAAATGCCTTCTTTCATTTTGTCTGGTTATCCGCACCAAGTAGGAACTATGATAAAACTGAGGCTCTAAGGCTAAGACATTTGCCCAAGGCCACAGAGCTAGGGCTGCGGAGTCACAACGTGTCTCTGGTCTGTTTGATGAGAGCATCCATGGTCCTCACCACCCACTCCCCTCTCTGGGACCAACCTCACCAATAAGAAAACTTCGCGGAGACCCAAAAGTTGAAGTTCATTGAAACGTCACTCAATAGATAATCACTTCGGAGGGGAGCATTATGGGAATGCTGGAGACAAGAGTCCATGATTTCAAAGTCATGATACATGGCACCTAGGTGGCTTAGTTGGTTAAGCATCTGACTCTTGGTTTCGGCTCAGGTCATGATCTCAGGGTCGTGAGATGGAGCCCTGTGGTAGGCTCCAAGCTCAGTGGGGAGTCTGCTTGAGGTTATCTCTCTCCCTCCCCCCCGTGTGCTCTCTCTCTCTCTCTCAAATAAATAAATAATTTTTTTTTAAAAGGCACGATACCATAAAACAAGACAAAATGTTAGCGCTAGCTTGGTGGTTGTACTC
Source organism: Ursus maritimus (assembly GCF_017311325.1). Taxonomy (NCBI): domain Eukaryota; kingdom Metazoa; phylum Chordata; class Mammalia; order Carnivora; family Ursidae; genus Ursus; species Ursus maritimus. Next base: position 39,376,247 of record NW_024424675.1, on the reverse strand, counting down.
GTTATTGTATCGTTACTGGTGTTGTCTTTTTGCTTTCCTAACAAGCTGACAAGTGGATTTTTCATTAAACTGGTGTTGCTGGTCTCCAGTTCCATAAACTGATTTGAAGAAACAAAAGCTTCTCAGTCTAGTTGAACAACCATTAATCAGTGGTCACTTCTTGCAAGAAAAACCCCATTTAAAATAACTGGATGACTAAATTAGACCACCCCCCTCATCCTCATTGCATTTTCTTTTTCCAGGACTAATTTGTATGTTTGCAAATTAGTTTTTGGTATGTTAGTCATATCATTAAGCTCAAGGAGAAAGGCTGTTATAAAATTAATAAATGAGTTGTTACAGAGCCAAGCAAAATACTCCAAAGAGTCAAGCAAATTTTATCAATCAAACAGGGTCACTTTTGAGAATTAAAAGGGCTTTATTGCTCAAAAACAGGGACAACACTCATTAGCCAAGGCTGTTCCAGGCCAACCAAGACATACAGTTACCACATCCATGAGCAATACGATCCCAGCAACATAGCACCACACACACACACAGACACACACACAGACACACACACCCCTACACATCCAGAGCCAGTGAAAAAAATCCAGGAGGGAATCAGAGGTCTTTCCATCACCACAACGGGTTAAGAGCACGGTCGGGTTTTACATGTCTCAGGATTTGTGGTGCCTAGCACAGGGTCTGACATCTGGTTGGAAGCAATTCATGTTATCGTGTGTGTGTGTGTGTGTGTGTGGTATAAAATATGCATGCATGTGTGTATGCACACGGGTGCACGAGTGTGTGCACCCCCCCCCATAATCTGCCTAGCCAATATAGTCATTTTCACACAAGGAGAAAAGAGGTGTTTTTTGTTTTTTTTTTTTTTTTTTTTTTTTCCCTGCTGACATTTGGAAGCCGAGCTTTCCGGACCAGCTCAGCTCCACAATCTACTTTGTCCTTCTAAATGGATTCCCCAGAAGAAAAGTCAGAGACAGCAAACGCCTCCCCCACAATACAGATAAAATTTTCTGCTTAATTAGGCATTGACATGTTTACTATAACCTTTACAGAAGAGTAACTCATGCTGAGAGACCCTTTTTGTCTGTTTTCTTCCGCAGAACAGACTACATCTCAAGCACCCGATAAGGTAACGCATTGAAAAGCTTCATAAAAAAGAGTGCCAAAGCATCCGTCAAAGTGAGTGTATTTTAACGATGGCTGAGGGTTCCAAGGAGTTTTTAAAAAACACATTTTAATATTATACATTTAAAACCGTTCCCTTGACTTAAGTGATTTTGTTTGCCACCGGCAGCTGACGCGAGAGGAAAGACAGCCAGAATGTGGGTGATCGGGGTGCGTAATGAGTATCTGTCTCTCTCTCTACCGATGATTTGTTTAATAAGATTGCATCATGTGTAAATCTTGGTAAAGTGGATGAGTGGCAAGTTTAGTCTTATGAATACTTATTTAACGAAAGAAAACGACCACAATTGTGCCAAGGCACAACCGAAGGAACTGTTCTCTGGAGAACCTCCTTGTGGATCTCAGGTTCAAGATCAAACGCCGAGGCGGCACACATCTCCCTTCCCAACCTTAATGTCTAATCTCGTCCCTTGCCGCTGCCGGATTCTGGCCACACGAAGCTCGCGCATCCCCAGGACGGCTGTTCCTAAGTGAACCCTCTCTGGGCTCAAGTGATCGACTCGAGGGACCTTTTCCCTTGCACCCCACGGCCACCGCGCTGACTGTGCTGCCATTAGTGTTCACTAGGGTGAGGAAGGGGCCTTCCTGCTTCTATTTCCTCCAGGTTGTTTTTCAGAGAATGGCTAGAATATTCTTTCTTGAAAGAATAAGGTATTGGGTGGTGACATGGCTCTGTTTTAATTCCTGCAGTGTCTTTATGTTGCACTGAAAGTGAGAACCAAACCCTTAGCATGGTCTACAGAGCTTGCAGGACTTGGCCTTTTCCTCCCTGTTCGATTACTTCCATGCCCTCGCCCTGCTCTCCACGCCTGAGGCATGACAGCCTACTGGCTCCTTCCTGAACCTGCCAATCCCTGCCCTAACGTGGTTCTTTGCGGCTGCACACCTCTCTGCTTGGAAAGTTCTTCCTTCGGACCTTCACATGATGATTCCTTTGCATTCTTCAGGTCTGTGCTCACAGGGCCCTTTTGGAGAAGCCTGTCCTGACCAGTCTCCCCTTCTCTGCATTACTCCAGAGTGCATGCACCTACTTACTGAGATCCCCGTAGCACCTACCCGACTCTGAAATCATCTTGTTTTCCCACTGATTGATTGTCTCCTCCCACTAAATGCAAAGATGAAATGTTTGCCCCCACGAAGATGGAGACCTTGCTTCTCCCAGCGCTCAGGCTGCACCCTGGCACAGAACAGTGTCCACAAATTATCTGAGCGGATGAATGAATAGATCATACAATGCAAAGGGATTATTCCAGTTGCGACCTCCGCCTCCATTTCTCGACAGTGCAATTGGCCCCTGTGATGGGCAACGCTCCCTCCCCTCCCCTGCAATATAGATCAGGTGTGAATTACAACCATCCTGACCGGCTCTTCTCAATGATAAAACCAGAACATCCCCATAAATCATCTTTTCAGACCAACACAGCCACCAACGTTCCTGTTGCCAGAAATCCCTGAGCTGTGAATTTAAACTTTTAAGTAGGAAGACTGAAAATAAGCATCAAGACTGCAAAGCATCAGAAAATGCACTCTTAACGTGAGCCCACTTGGATTCAAAAAAGACTCACACGTGGGAACTTGGAACGTATGGACTAATTTTGTCACAAATATAGTACATTAGCTGTTCCACGATACGGGTTCCACGAGTATTAGGGTGGTCTTCTCCTGAATTCTTGACTTTACAAAGAGATGTCACTGGAGGAATATATTTTACATGCTGCGAACTTTCTACCCTATTCATGTATGGCTAAAATTCAGAAGTAAACCCTAAAATATTAGAAATTTCCTCTTCTATCAAAGGTTAAAAAAAAACCAACAAAAGAAAAACAATTTTAAGTTACCACTTCAATTGTTCCAAGAATGTCTCTTCAGAATGACTTAAATGAAATTGTGCAAAATAATTCATGGGTTGCATGATGTTAGATAACAGATTTTTTGCTAGGCACACATTTTTACAGTTGCCTTGAAAATCCACCATCAAGTGTTTACCGTAAAAACACTGACAGTTTTTAAAGTAGAGGTGGGACAGTTATAACCCGAGAAGAATATAAAATTCAAGAAGGCTGATTTTCAAAAACTAAACCAGAACTCAACCAAGACCTCATTTGAAAACATATCCAGGGGTGACAGGATCATTTTCACCAATCTACCCCACTAAATGACAGTTTAAAATCACATGAAGATTCCAGAGCGCGCAGGGCAGACGTCAAGGAAGGGATCGTAAGAATTTCTCGCCACGTACCCAGTAGGTATGCTACGTGATGACACAGAGGAAGGCCTCCTTGTCATGAATCTCTAGTGTTTTGGTGACTGTGGTCTACAAATCCATTAATATGTATATTATTATTGGCACTAATTGGCACTCTTGTTGGCAGGCTGAGTAAAGAGATAAGAGGATTTAGTTCAAGGAGACGGAGCGACTTCCCATGGTGGCCAGGCCCGGAGCGAGGGCCCTGTGGAGCGCCGTGCTGGGGGACCTGAAGCTCTTGCTTTAGCAGGTGGTGGGCCGGAGGGCCGTGGGGATCCCTGACACCATTCAGGTGCACAGACCTCACTCTCTGAGAATCTGGGTACCCCGAGCCCAGGCTCCATCTCCCTGCAGACTGGGGAAAAATCATCTAAGCTCACACACCTTTCTAAACAGGACAATTTTCAACGGGAAAAGTAAAATTCACAGCTTATGGATTTTTATTCCTGCCGCACCGCACACAACTCAGTCCCCTAAGGGTGACTTGTACACACAGGTCCAGAGAGAAAGGCCTGTTCCCTCTATCTGAAGGTCGGCACCGAACAAAGAGACATCCTTATTTAAAGAATGTTGGAGAGGGGCTGGGTGCAGCGGTGGGGGCGGGGGTGGGGGCCTCTCCTGAGCCTGTAAGTGCTCTCTAGAGATGGACCACGAGCTTTCTGAAGGTCATCAAGGACAACGCATGGCTTTTATTATTTCCTATAGACCATCTGGTCAATGGGAACATTTTACTTGTACAACGGGGTGCATCGCAGGTGGGGGCTACGTGAAGCAGAAACCGTCCATTTAGTTAACGTCCTCTTGTGGTGGGCACTTTCCTGAGCCCCCTTCAGAGCACTTTGCACCATAAAGCTGTTTTCTAATCATTCTCTGTGTCTTCCTTCACCTCTTGGTCCCCAGCAGAAAAAAGGACGAAGCGTGTTTACGTCAAGGGAAGTGGACACTGTCATCCCTTGTGGTTCGTCTGTTTATTCATTTAATCAAGAAATATTTATTCTGCAGCGACCACAGACGAGATGCTTGAGTCAAGTTTCACTGGAACGCCCGTCACAGCGGTTCTCCAAAGGCCGAGGAGAAGGAGAGGGATGAGTTATGGAGAGAAATCAGACGCCGCGGGGTTGGGGAGAGCGAGGTCGTGGAAAGGTCAGGCATGGCTGGAGGTGGCCAGGTAACTGAAGTGGGCCAAGGAGGCCAGATGGAAGAAAAAGAATCCTCCATTGCAAAGGTGAGTGGTGCTGGCACTCATCGAGGTAGAGACGCAGAGGAGCTGCGGGCAGTGGAAAATTTCCATCCCAGTGAAAGGGTGCGGGACTAGCCATGGGGGTCTTAGGGCTGCCACTTATTGTGTTTGGCCAAGGCTTGCAGATGAAACCAAATACGTCTGGGACCCATCCGTTTGCACCCTCTGAACCCAGGCAACCAGGGGAGGTCAAGACTGTGAAGATCGAGCACGCTCTCCTGGTGCTTTTATATACCAGCTCTTTGACCTTGATTCGTTATCAAGTGGAATCGGGGTGACCGTCCTAAGCCTGCCCTCCTCACAGGGCTCTGTCGGGACACAGAAAGTGGATGGTAAACCCTCGCGGTGCCAAGGTTGGTCCTTGGAGTGGCAGCAGCGTCACCTGGGAACGTGTTAGAAATGCAGACTCTCGACCGCAGCCCGGGCCGACCTGGGAGGAAGCATTTCACAAGATCCCTAGGGGATTCCTCCGTGCAAGCAAGTTTGAGAAGCCCTGCCGTGAGCTGCAAAACTGTTAATTAGTAGCAAGATAGTTAGCAATCAGCTTCTCTCTGCCTGTGTTCCTATGCTAGGTGGGTACCAGCTTTGTGAAAAGACAAGGCATCTTTGGGAGGGCCAGCCCCTTTCCTCTCCAAGGGCCAAAAGATGAAATGCCTGGGGCTTAGATCCCTGCTCCCAGTTTACACTGGGAAGCATGGAGCAAGAAGAAAATGAAAGTCACTGATTCAAGGACTGACCAGTTAATGAAGAAATAGGATGGCCCGTGGGCCATGGCATCAGGCAGGTCTCCATTCAAATCTGCCACTTACTGCTTCATGCGATCTTGGGAAAGTTGCCTAAACTGTCTAAGGCTCAGCTTCCTCATCTATGAAATGGGAATAATTGCAGTATCAACTTCATAGGAAAGAGAGGAGTATCAAATACAATGAAGTATGTAAACCATCATGGCTGTAGGACAACCTCCCAACTTCCCAGGCCTGTCCTAGGCGTTTTATAAACACCGCACATCCTGACCTCCCACCTGAACCCCCAGACAGCTGACATCAGTTGACTTTGGCATCTTTTTATCCCTAAGTCCTATTCTAAGCCAACAGCTTTTGGATGATATTTGCATTAGATGTGAACCAGCTTTGTATGTGTCATGCATAAGAAAAGAGCTTCCTCCAGCTTGGGGTTTGTTACTTAACATTAAATCATTCTTACAAGGAGCCACTGGTATGTGTGCTGGGAAATTCTGCAGGAGTGGTGTGCAAACATCGAATAGCAAGTTATTACGTCATTACCCATAATGATCTTGTCTGCGGTCCTCAAGAAATAAAGCAACCCACCATCTGAGGGGAAAGGTCTATGTTGGAGGCCTTGGGCTTTGCACTGAGAGAAATGACTAATGCTCAAAGCAGAAGGTCTAGAAAAACGCTCTGCATTTAGCTACCTCCAATATCAGGCCAGAGTATAGTCTCACTGGGAAATGTCCTGGTGACAATTTTAAAAAGCAGAAGGAGAAAATATTCGTGGAGGAGGGTTCGAAAGGGGCTAGTTCATCAGCTTTCCGGTGGTTCCTGTTTAGAAGTCATTATGCTTATATTATCTTCACGCCAAGAGAGTCATAAATCAGGAGCAGGGGATAAAACAAAAAGAAACGAAATAGGGACAAAGAAACTACACAATAGGACTGAGGCTTTCCTAGGAAATAAAGATTTTTAGGCTTTGACTTTTTAAGCGGTAGCAACCGTTTTCAGCAAAATGTGCATCCTGATTTTCTACACATTTCCCTCACATAGGGAGATAGAAACACACTCACGTATATAGTTCTTTCCAAGACTGGAGTTTGGAGGGCTTCTCCCCACCCCCAAGAAAAGGGACAGTGAATCATTGTCCAGAAAGACCTTTAGAAAGTTTATGAAGCTGAGGCACCTTCTGTATTTTTTCAGACATATATTCCCATCTTACTTGAAATAACATCAGCTCAGCCGTCCCATGGAGTAAGAAGGCGATTTTGTTCCCTTCTAGCCTGGCCTGAAGTCAAATGTCTTTTCATTCTTTCTTTTCTTTTTCTTTTTTCTTTTTCTTTCTTTCTTTCTTTCTTTCTTTTTTTTTTTTTTGGCAAATGCTGCTTCTTTCTCTGAAATATATCATGCAGATAATGGATAATGACCACTTCTCATTGCCTTTTCTCGAAGACGTCTAACTGCATTAGCCAAGAAATTTTAACTTGCTTCTTTTGCTAAGTTCATGGCTGTGACCACTTCCCATTAAGAAAGAGAGAGAGAGAAAGAAAGAGAGACAGAGAAAGAAAAGCTCACTGTTCCCTCAGAGAAGCTAAATTGGCACTGACAGAAAGCGATCTGGCCTTTGCTTTCCCGGTGAAGAGTCTTTGCTGTCTCTAGAATCACAGAAGTCTGAGGTGGAAAGACCTTCCATATCTTATGGCCAATCATGCTTTAGCCAGGGAAGGATTTCCTTGCCCTGGTGTTTTCCAGTTCTACAATTAATGGCTTAAACATTGGACCTTCCCACTCTTCTTTGTGTCGTCTTCCCCACCAATGGTCATGATCGTTACGACCAGTCTGGCTATGAGAATCGCCATTCTTTGCCACCCTTCCCCCTAGGAGTTGAGCCAGGTCTCCACCATGATACAATTGGATCAAATCTAAGGACTGGGGAGAGCTTTTAGTTCAAGCTTTCATGATGTGCTTTCATCATTTTATTCGCACTTTAGTCAAGTAACCGCTCAACATATATTTGAACGTCTTCAGTAATAGACAACTCCCAGCTTTGAGGTAGCTTATTCTCTATTAAAAAAGAAATACTAATAGCTAACATCTATTGAGAGCAAATGTACAAGTAAGAGCCACTGGGTTAATTTTTTATAGTGTTACGTTATTTGATCCCCACAACACTATATGTCTTTCCAATTCCGTCTTAACAGATGAGGACATTGAATTGCCGAGAATGTTAATTACATCTCCAGAGTCACAGAGCTGAATTGGGACTTGAATTTGGATCTGTCGAGCTCTACAATCGATGCTGGATTCTTCTTTTTCCCCTCACTGTCTCTATCTAATTTGTCAGCCAGGCATGTCAATTCTATTTCCAGAATAAATCTAAACTCTGCACGCTGTCATCGACCTCCACGCCACTGCCTCGGTTCAGGCTGCCATTAGTTCTTCTTGGTAGATGTGGCAGTCTCCTCAATGGATGGCCAGTCTTGCTGTCCTACAGCCCATCAACCTGTGTGGCAGCGACCGGGACCTGCTAACTGGAGACCCAGCTTCTTCTGCGTAACCCCTCTAAAGAGCTCTCCTTGGCTCTTGGGTTCACGCTCCCTAATGCAGCCTGCAGGCTCTGACCTGTCCTCTTTCCATTTCACATCCCCTCCTATCCATGTTCCCTTGCTGACATCTAAAGCCAAACTTCTCCCACCTATTCCCGAACTCACCAAATTCTTTGCTCCTCTAAGACCTTTGGAATTCTGCTTCTCGTACAAGGAAGGTCTCCCCCTTTTCTCATGTCTAATTCTTTCTCAGTCTTTTGGTGTCAGCTCCAAGGCCTGTCTTCAGAGGTGTAATCCCTGATCACTGTAACCACCACTCAGTCCCTCCAAATTCCCAATGGCCAAAGTTGTTTTCTATCTCAGCCCCTCACTTTTTCTTGTACAGTTTTTATCTCAACTTGCAACTATTTTATTCTCCTATTCACTTGGTTGTTTGACTTCCCAATGGGACTGTAAGTCTCCCAAGGACAGGTGGAGCCTATCTTGTTCACCACTGTTTTCCATTGCTATCCATGGCCCAACTTGTTCAAACATTTGTTGAATATAGGAAGAAACGAATGAATGGCTGGGTTGAGAAATGAATGAGTGAGCAATTGTGTCAGGAAAGGACAGTTTTCTCTAGCTGACAAACTTAGATTTTACTCATTGGTTCTAACCCACTTTCAAGCCATAGAGAACAACAAAAAGACATTTTAACAGGATATCCCTTTGGATGATTGAGGTCCCACACAGGGTGGGCTGGTCCTCCTGGGAGGCAGAGGAAGTCAGGGACAGATGGGGGTGTGGATTCAGGGGCACTGAAAAGACCTTTTCCTCCTCAACTCTGAAACCTTTCACACTCTACTTCTTGCCTCAAACCCTACAATTAGACTCTTGTTGATCAGGCATGAGGCACACCAAGAACTGATCCCCTATAAAAATATAAAGACTCTTATCTCACCTTGGCACTTCAGGGTGAATGAGTTTATCAGATCATTTCCTGGGGGCTGGTTTCTGTAGAAGAACATGTGGCCCCAAGAGCCAACCGACTCATTATCAGACTCTAACTCAGGGGTTCTCAACCTAGGGCATGTTTGTCCCCAAAGGGACGTTTGGCTATGTCTCGAGACATCTTTGGTTGTTACAACTGGAGAAGAGGTTCTACTGACAACTAGTGAATAGAGAGGCCAGGGGACACTGTTAAACACCCTACAAGACACACGACAGTCCCCTAGAACAAAGAAGTATTTAGTCCCAAAAGTCAATAGTTGAAAATGCTGCAAAGTCAAGGTCAGCTGCAGCTTCAGAAACTGGTGATGAGGAAAGGGGATACTCGTCCTGTGTCCAGTTGTCAGTGAAACAAGGGGCTGCCTGGAGGAGAACGCTCAGTGCCATTAAGAAGAATCAGAAAGCAAAGTGGGGGCATCCCCTTCACAGCTATTACGACATGGAATTGAAGAGCACAATGTCTACAGCAAGGCTGCCCGGGTTCAAATCCTGCCTTTGCCCCATCTGACATTGTCGTCTTGAGCAAACTAACCACCTCTGTGGGTCTCACCCTCTTCATCTATAAATTGGAGGCAATAATAGTACCTGCCTCAAAGATGACTATGAGATTTGAGATAATTGGAAAGAATTCAGAATGCCCGGTACTAGTAAGTACTCCATATATGCCCCCTTTCATTATTACAAGAACAAAGACCTAGCCACAAAGAGCAACACTATGGGGCTGGATTTCTCAGGATTTTAGTATTTATTCTTTCAAGTGTTGGCTGAAAAAAAAAAACCCATCATGTTCTTAGCATTATTTTCAATCAATTCCTTCTGGATTCATTTAAATCCCCTTATCAGATTGAGTATTTTTATACTACAAGAAACAAACAAACAAACAAGTTAATGATGAAAGGGATTAGCATTTCTAAATAACTCTGGTAACTCCGTCAAATAAATCCTGACCTATTTCAGTTCTTAATGAACTAGGTTAGCTTTTAAATGAGGCAACTTATATAAAACAGCAAGTCTGATCTGGGGCCAAATCCCCACTGGACAGTTGGATGGAGCAGTTCTTGGAAATGACCCAAATTCTGGAAGATACAGAGGTCTGCGATCTTCCTGAATCGACAGTTTGAGTAATCTAATAGAAAATTCTCTCGGGTTTTCTGACCCTTCGATTTTAGGTGAGGGTTGGTTTAAGATGGCCTTTTCAAGACTTGTCACCTTTCCTCACTCTGCCTATAAAAGAGATAGGTAAATAGGACAAGTCTTGAGGTTACTATGACAGCACACCCTAAGTAATACCAAATTAGCCATTGTCCCAGGAGAGGGCAGTGAGAGAGGTCACTATCTGGTGAGCTAATATCCTCCAATGGTGGGCACGGAGAGACGGCTCATAATACAGCCACTATCTTGTCTTTGGTATTCGTTCTGGCCCTTTTCTCTGTTTCATGTATTTTCCTCTACTTAGTAAATCTTCTGACGTTGCTTCTCAGCCGGCTCCTGAACCACTCTCATGAAAGTGGAATTCTCCTAAAAAATAATAGTATCTGTATTTTTTTTTCCCGTAACAACAACAAAAAAGGCAGTGTTCAGCTAATTGGTTAGTGCGCTTTTAGGGGTCAAAGGTAGTTTTTCTTTTCCTGGAGAAATTACAAGAAAAAGAATCAGAACTTTCTGAGCTGGAGAAGGATGGTGAAGCACGGGCTGGACCACTGGACAAGCGTCTTGTTGGCAGTCTCTAACACCTTTCAATGACTCTTGGGAGATAACAGGCAAACTAGCAGGTACACCTTAGAGTTTCAAAGAGGACACTGGTGGTCTTTCCAGATGTTGTCAATTTTTTGTTACGTGTAGACGTTGCAAAATGAATTTTGCTAATTCTTGGGCAATGCTGAAAAATCATCTGCGTTCCCAGATACATTATAGTAAACAACGTGGTTGCTCCCCAATCTATTACGTGGGGGTGAGATTGGCGCCACCCAGGTCTGGGTGGGTGTAACCTAATCCCATTGCAATAGCGGCTCATTTAGGTGTTTTCAGCCTAACCTAAGCCAGCTGGGGATCAACACTCCCAGTCTGACTTAATGGTTAAGAAAGTAAAGGTCTCTCCCTTTCCTTCTTCCCATTCTTATACATGAATATATAATCGTATAAACTGTAGTAGCAATTTCACTACCTTGAGGGAAGTTAGCCTAAGGACTAAGCTAACACGCCAGAGCCTAGAGCCAAAAAATTACAGCAAATTGGAGCTAGAACCTTGATCAGACTCCACCAGAAAACTTGTTGAAACTTCATGAGCAAATAATCCTCTTTACTGCTTAAGATAGTTTGGGGGGAGTTGCTTGCCACTAAGAGCTTCCTGATAAAGCTCTTAATCTGTGTACTTTTCATAGTTTTCCGGTAGCTATTACTTTATAAATTAGATACATTTTTATCAATACATGGACATTAGCCTTGCTATGTACTAAAATTGTTTTATTTGTTGGTACGTATATTGTTTTGCCCTCAACAATTAGGACCTTTTTTTTTTTTTTTTTTGGTTTGACAAAGTATAAGGTAATCCCCTTTTACTATTTGGTCCATTAATTATCCGTGATGATAAGAAGGTCAATACTCTAAAAGTTGGGATTTGTGTTCCTAGTCAAGCACCTAACCCATTATTAGTTACACAGTGACTGTTTTGAATTCTGAACCCACCTTTCATGTCTTCTCTGCCCTGAGCTCTTTATCCAAGCTCCCAGAGTACAATCTCCCTTTCTCTGTGTATCCTTAGGACTTTACCCACATCTCCTACTGGACAAATCAAATTGTGATTCTTGATCTCACCTCCAAGATGGTTAAACTCTTTAAAAGCAAGGAGGTTATTGGTGTTTATCCTCACATACTGGCCCTGGGAGTTTTAGGCACACAATAAGGACTCCACAAATGTTCTTCTCTTTCCTTGCCTATTTTGTCTTGACATTACATACGGTCTTGTACATAGTACTTCAGAATATTGCTTAAACAGAGTAGCAGAGACAATGTTTACCCAAGGAGGGTCCCAGCTCCCAAGTGCACACTGAATTAGAGACACACGTGGGCTCCCACCACTCTTCCTGGTGATACCTAACACATTCTTGATGACTCAGCTGGGGGTGATTTTGCCCCCTAGGGACATTTGGCAATGTCTGGAGGTATTTCGGTTGTCAAAACTGAGGAGGTGGAGTGGGTATGATGCTGGCATCTAGTGGGTGGAGGCCAGAGATACTGCTAAGCATCCTATAATACACAGAACAGCCCCCCCCCCAACAAAGAACGATCTGGCCCAAATGTCAGTACTGTCAAGACTGAGGGACTCTGCATTGGAAGTCTTTCTCTCCGATTTGAACACGAGCTCCATGAATTCATTCCTGCATCCCCAGTGACAGTCACAGTTCTTGAGGTGACTATTGTCTGCTTTTGCCAAAACACCCTCTACCCCCCACCGTGGGTCACTTTGGTGGGGGTGTTCTGCCCCCACCCATTGTCTCTCTGCTTTTGCAATTTGGGTGAGTTAATAACTGAAATCATCACCCCTTTTAATTGAAAACATCTGCCATGTTAAAATAGGTAATGCAACTGATTTTATTTTTTTAAGGCATAAGATAAACTGTGGGACTGCTGTAGTGATAACACTGTCGGAGCTGGGCTGTATAAATCTGCTCCCTTCCTGGGGTGCCTGGGTGGCTCAGTCAGTTAAGCATCTGCCATTGGCTCAGGTCATGATCCCCTGGTCCTGGAATTGAGCCCCGAGTCGGGCTCCCTGCTCAGCGAGGAGCCTGCTTCTCTCTCTCCCTCTGCCCTTCCCCTCGCTTGTGCAAGTGCTCTCTCTCTCTCAAATAAATAAATAAAATCTTAAAAAAAAATCAGCTCCCTTCCAGGCACATTGGGAAGGAGCCAGCAGGACATAGATTTTGGTCTTTGGGAGATTAATTTAATGGGACTCCCATGAATCTGGACTATTTTCCAGTAAGAACAATTCGGATTGTGCATGTGTTTAAATGTTTGGTATTTTATTTAAAGAGCAGGGAGGTAGAACAAAAACAAAAGAATTTTCTCTTTTCTTTCCATTTTATTATTTATTTTTAGTATGGGCACCCTATTGCAGCCTGGCCAATCAGACTGTTGCTCCATAGAACTCAAATTATTATTTCTTTAAATCCATTTATTGATTTATTTTAGAAAGAGAGCATGAGCGGAGGGAGGAACAGAGAGAGGGAGAGAAGCAAAATCCCCACTGAGGGTGGAGCCCGATGGGGGAGCTTAATCCCATGAGCCTGAGATCACGACCTGAGCCGAAATCAAGAGTTGGACGCTCAACCGACCGAGCTGCCCAGGCGCCCCTAGAATTCCAATTCCGAGCTCACGACTCAAGCACAGAAAATGGTTGGAGTGGATACACCTCGACAAGAACATCAGAGAGGGGTCATCCTTTGCTTCTGTGTCCTTGACCTTCGGGGCACACTGGCTTCTTCTCTTTCAGTGATCTGTTCCATGCTCCTTCCAACACACTGCTTGTCTTGACTCAAGTTAGCCAGAGATCATATTTGTGGCTCACGACGGAAGACACCACTGGCTAACACACGGTGCTCAATACACACTTTGAGTAAAAGGATGGATTTGTTCTAACTCTAACAAAATGACTTCTTTGCGTGTCAGAATAAAACGAGCTCACGTTCTTGGTGCCACTGCTTGGCATTCAGTAGAGGGTGGTCTAAATGGGCGGACCATAAACAATGCTAATAATAACACCTTATTTCTGGAAATCAGAAACTTCCCTCCAAAGCCAGACTCCCCTCCATCCGGATGTACATTTTTCCATAGAGTCTGGCTGTAGGTATGGGTCTGCCTTGAAAATGCTTTTTAGAAACATATCATCCCCCCATGACTTGAACGTACCCGCCTAGAGTATGTTTCCAGCACGCATAGCCTATTGTGTCAATAATCTGCATATTTAAGAGTCCCCACATGCTCATTGAGACGATAGATGGGGCTGGTACAGTCTACTGGGTCAAAAATCTGCTTTAAATAGTCTATATACACAGTCGGTTGAGTAAATAACAGCATTTTCAAAAAGCCCCTAAATATATAATAACATGATAAATCGCATCAGCTCTTAAAGATGCAGTCTCGCTACCGCTGATCAGGAAAATGATGTGCGCTTTAACAAGCCACTTACAAATGATCTCATCTTTTCCAGCCGTGGGAGCATTATCTTTTCCTCTGCTGTATTTTTCATATGTAGAGGAATGGAACCCAAACATGTGGGCACACACACACACACACACACACACACACACAGGCATATTTGTGGGCTCGATATGATCTTGCACAAATCAACTGGGTTTGAGCCAGTTGTCCAGATGTAGGGAGGCAAGGCCAGAGGGCAAGGTTCTTCTCACTTGGGTTGGAGGGTTCTCCCATCACTCGGCTGTGTGTGATTCAGAGTTAGGATGGGATCCACGCACACGAAACGAGTTCTGCTGCAATCAGCTAGAGGCATGCATTTGGGGACCTCCATCTGACCTTATTTTGCTGTGAAGACAACTTACTCCATACCGTTTCATGAGAACCCTGTTTGCTGAAGAACGGCTTCTTTCAGTACGATAGTCTAATGGCCTCCACTTAGGACGTGCCTTACAGTTATCTTACTTCAGCTTCCCAACGCTGCCGTGGTGGGGGTGATATTAGTAGTTTCATTTCTAAAGATGGAGGAATGTAAGCTCTGAGGAGTGGAACAACCCAGAGGTTGGGGGACTCGGGCTCTGGAGCGAGCTTACGAGGCTCCGGAGCCAATGTGCGCTCGTGGCCGTGCATTCAGTCCTCAGCTGTGCCCTGCTTTGCTCTGGTGTATGTGGGGCAGGTGTGTGTGTGTGTATCAGGGCAGACGTTGCATTTTGCAGAAGCCTGCATTAATATTATAGTGTTTGGGGGGGAAATCAGGTGAGGGCAGACCACTTCAAAACAGAGCAAGTAGGGTTCCAGAGCAGAACTCAGAGCAAACGCAATACAAATACTGGTCCCGTTAAAAACACTTGTTAAATTCATTAAAAATAAAGGAATGTGATAGCAAATGAAGGACTTTGCCTTGTAACTACAGAAGGGGTGACAGTTGGGCAGAAAGGACTCGGGGTGGGGGTGGAGAGATTGTGGGGTTATGGGTAGGTCAAATGAGAAAGGTCAGGGAGAGGTGACAATTCGACTTTCAAGGCTGACCATCTGAGCAGGAAGTCGATGGGCCGTCTATGAACTGACTGCCTCTTTTGTGGCTTCCTGCATTCAACTTTATATTTGGTTGCTGTTACTTAGCGGTGCTGAACAATATTGTGTCGGAAAAAAAATCACAGGTGAATCGATGTGATGTCCTCATTATATTCATGTCATTGACCAATTTGCCAATCAAGAATGAGTTAATCCGCTTTATAGAAATATGAGTTGCAACAGAACAGACATTATTTTATCTTTCATCCTTAAAGACCTTTCATGTTCAACTAACTCCATAGCTAAAATCCTGGGCGCCTTACCAATAAAACCTTAACGTTAAATTAATTACTCAAGCTAACCAACTTAAAATAAAGATGGTTAATCTGAATATCTTCCAGAGCACAGAATTAGCATCTCATGACATCTCTTGTTCTCGGGGAGGCATGCAGGGAGAGCTTCTCCTTTACTTCTTTGAGTGCTTTTTGTTTTGGAAATACTCCCGTGGGGCAGGCATTTTTTCTTCTATTATAGAGGTGAGGAACTTGAGGCTAACAGAAGCGATCCAGCTGGTTCTCCAGTAGAGTCTGGAAGAAGCAGGACAGAAACCAAGCATGTAGCCCCAAGGCCCATGTCATCCCACAGGGAGACAGAAGGAAGCACCATCCCAGGGACTGAAACTGAAGAATGGTCACCATCTCCTCTCCTCTCCTCTCATGCTACCTCGACTCCTCGAGGAATTGATTCCATCTCTGCCACCTACACTCACTTCTGGAAATTCTTAGCAATCGAGATGAAAGATACATCAGATTATGTCACTTCCATGTTAACCCCCCCCCCCCCCGGGAAATCTGTCTCACTCACAGCGAAAGCAGAGGCTCTCACCTTGGCCTCAGACGTGTGTGCATGTCAGCTCTCCCCTTCGACTCTACCCACCCGCCTCCCCTTCCTCTCTCCCTCTGTCTCCTGCTCCAGTCACACTGGCCTCTTTGCCTCAGGTTCTCAAGCAAACCAGGAACACTCCCATCTTCGGCTTTTGCATTGGCTGTTCCCTCCATGCTTTCCCTCCACCTTCTTTAAATCTTGGCTGACGTGTAATTTCCTAATGACTCTCCCTCTGATCACCCTGTTTAAAATTGCAGCTCGTATCCCGACTCTCTCAGGAGTGCCCATTGATTCCTTCATCCTGTTGTACTGTCTCTATTTCCGTAGCACGTGCGCCATATTTGAACTTAGCACCGAATGGACTTGTCCATGACGTCGATTGTTCATCGTGATCTTTCTTTGTTAGGCCGTGGCTCCGTAAGAGCAGGGACCTTTGTCTGGGTTGTCGGACGCTGCCACGTAAGCACCTAGAGCAGTGCGTGGCACATAGTAGGTGCTCAATAAATATTCACTAAATGGCTCCGTGGATATTTAAAGAACCTTGTGCGTTTTTAACTGTGTAAAGTGAATGAACGTTATCACTCGCCACGACCTTTCTGGATTACCATGGGTTTGCACTGACTTCCTATTCTCTGAAAAACAGTGGCTCCCGGGAAACTGGTCTTGCTTTGCAGCCTTCCCAGCATGCTAACCTTTTTAAAATGCAATCTGGTTCTATATGCAGGAGTAAATTCAGGAGCAGACACACAGAAATGCCTACCGTAAAGTTAGAGGTGCCTCTTAATCAGAAAAATACTTCAGGGGTCCATGCCTAATAGGTTTATAGCTGCACAGGCTCTGGGCTGCTAGTGACATGCAACCAGGGTTAGTGAATCTATTTCCTAAAGTTATTTAAGCCAGGCATTTAAAAACTTTTTAGTTGCTTGGAAGAAAATTCCAAAGCATATTCTTTTCTCGCACCTTTCTGTATCTCTGGTCCTGTGACACTGTGATCCCTGGTTTCAGGATGCAGGGATTCCTGGAT